>NC_140988.1:180060177-180530626 GCF_052327205.1 Somniosus microcephalus
GCTCTCTCTCTCTCTTCCCCCCCAGTCGCTCTCTCTCTCTCTTCCCCCCCCAGTCGCTCTCTCTCTCTCTTCCCCCCCAGTCGCTCTCTCTCTCTCTTCCCCCCCCAGTCGCTCTCTCTCTCTCTTCCCCCCAGTCGCTCTCTCTCTTCCCCCCCAGTCGCTCTCTCTCTCTCTTCCCCCCCAGTCGCTCTCTCTCTCTCTTCCCCCCCAGTCGCTCTCTCTCTCTTTTCCCCCCCAGTCGCTCTCTCTCTCTTTCCCCCCCCAGTCGCTCTCTCTCTTCCCCCTCAGTCGCTCTCTCTCTCTTCCCCCCCAGTCGCGCTCTCTCTCTCTTCCCCCCCAATCGCTCTCTCTCTCTCTTCCCCCCCAGTCGCTCTCTCTCTCTCTTCCCCCCCAGTCGCTCTCTCTCTCTCTTCCCCCCCAGTCACTCTCTCTCTCTCTTCCCCCCCTGTCGCTCTCTCTCTCTTCCCCCCCAGTCGCTCTCTCTCTCTCTTCCCCCCAGTCGCTCTCTCTCTCTCTTCCCCCCCAGTCGCTCTCTCTCTCTCTTCCCCCCAGTCGCTCTCTCTCTCTCTTCCCCCCCAGTCGCTCTCTCTCTCTCTTCCCCCCCAGTCGCTCTCTCTCTCTCTTCCCCCCCCCAGTCGCTCTCTCTCTCTCTTCCCCCCCAGTCGCTCTCTCTCTTCCCCCCCCCCCAGTCGCACTCTCTCTTCCCCCCCCAGTCGCTCTCTCTCTCTCTTCCAACAACAACATGCCCTCAAAAGACCCTCGGCACCGCCGGGCACTTCAGCTAGTGTAGAAATAAATGCTTTACTTTTAATTCTTATGCACTTCTATCGAGCAGCGGTATGTGGCATGCTGCTTTGATGCAGTAATCTTTACAGCTGCAAACCTGAAAACATCACCAGAATTATCCAAGGACATGCACTGGCTCTGTGCTGTACCTTTGCTTTTTCAAGAGTGAATTAGTAGCCTACTAAAATAGAGTGGTAATAAAAAGAAAGAATTACATTTTTTAAATTCATTTTTGGGATATGGGCATCACTGGCAAGGCTGGCATTTATTGCCCATCCCTACTTGCGCTTGAGAAGGTGGTGTTGAGCTGCCATTTTGAACTGCTGTGGTCCGTGTGGTGCAGGTACTCCCATAGTGCTGTCAGGGAGGAAGTTCCAAGATTTTGACGCAATGACGATGAAGGAACGGCAATACATTTCCAAGTCAGGAAGGTGTGGAACTTGGAGGGGTACTTGGAGGTGATGGTGTTCCCATGCATCTGCTGCCCTTATCCTTCTAGGTGGTAGAGATTGCGGGTTTGGGGGGGGCCGTCGAGGAAGCCTGGCAAGTTGCTGCATTGCATCTTGTAGATGGTGCAAACTGCATCCACACTGTGCCGGTGGTGGAGGGAGTGAATGTTTAAGGTGGTGGATGGGGTGCCAATCAAGCGGCCTGCTTTGTCCTGAATGTTGTCAAGTTTCTTGAGTGTTGTTGGAGCTGCACTCATCCAGGCAAGTGGCGTGTATTCCATCACACTCCTGACGTGTGCCTTGTAGATGGTGGAATGGCTTTGGGGAGTCAGGAGGTGAGACACTCACTGCAGAATGCCTAGCCACTGACCTGCTCTTGAAGCCATAGTATTTATGTGGCTGGTCCAGTTAACGTTAATGGTAACCCCCAGGATGTTGATGGTGGGGGATTCAGTGATGGTAATGCCGTTGAATGTCAAGGGGTGGTGGTTACACTCTATCTTGTTGGAAATAGTCATTGCCTGACACTTGTGTGACGCGAATGTTACTTGCCACTTGTCAGCCCAAGCCTGAATGTCATCCAGGTCTTGCTGCATGCAAGCATGGACTGCTTCATTATCTGAGGAGTTGCAAATGGAACTGAACACTGTGCAATCATCAGCGTACATCCCCACTTCTGACCTTATGACGAGGGGAAGGTCATTGATGAAGCATAGGAACATAGCAACAGGAGTAGGCTATTTGTTGTGTATGTACCTTTAAGGGAATAACTGGTCTTAGACTGCAGTACCAGCAGTGACCACCCCTGTATAAAAGGCCCTAGCAGGCTTCTGTAGTTTCAGTTTCAAGCTGCCTCTTGTTCAGTAAAGTACCTGTTAAACTGTTCTCCCGAAGTCCGTGTATTATTAAGGCGCGGACTTTACAGTGGCGACGAGTAAGTTCGAACTCACCTGCAGTGTGGCATCATCTCACGGGGATCTCGCCTGAAAGGAAGGTCCTGAAAGGTCGTAGTCTGAGCAACGGGCGTTGACCGAGGGTAACCGCCCAAAGAATCCATCGGTGTTTGGAGAATTGCGGGAGAGACTGTGGTTCCAGCGAATCGTGCTGGTAGCAGGTAGCGCGCTGACCCTTCCGGACTGCGGCGGGCTCAAGCTCGATCGAGCGGCTCTACAAATCGGGCCGCGCAGCGTCGCCAGGAAAAGAGAACAAGAGAGAGAGGGTGGAGCGCACAGGGTGCGGTCGGTGCTCGAGAACAGGACAGTGGAGAGAAACTAAACGGGGGGGGAAGGAAAGCAAGACGCGCCGAAGCTGCGGGTCGCCGCCATTACCCCGTAGAACGCTAGGAGCAGCATGGCAGTAAGGGGAAGAAGCAAAAGCGTGGGAGGCGCCATTTTAAATCGCCCAAGATGCCGAAAAGTGGCAGTATCACTGCTTTCGACAACGAGGTAGAAGACTGGACCACGTATGTGGAAAGAATTGAAGTGTACTGCAAGGCAAATGAGGTGGCTGATAGAAAGAGGGCGTCGGTTTTATTAAATCTGATGGGTGCGAGTACGTACGGCCTATTGCGGAATTTAATTACCCCAGCTAAACCAATGGAGAAAAGTTTTGAGGAGATTGTTCATATCTTACAGGAACATCTAAGCCCTACACCACTGCTGATAGCAGAAAGATTCAAGTTCCATAAAAGAAACCAGCACAAAGATGAGAGCAATGCTGACTATCTTACGGAACTACGCAAGTTATCGAAGCATTGCGAGTTCGGAGCAGGACTGGCAGACACCTTACGGGATAAGTTTGTCTGCGGGGTCCAGAGTGAAGGAACCCAGAAACGACTACTTTCAAAAAAGGACCTGACGCTAGAACAGGCTTTCAGCGTGGCAGTATCCTACGAAGCAGCAGCACGGGGAGCTGCGGAAATACAACAGAAACCACAAGAATACAGCGCTAACGAAATGGCGTATGGAGCCGAAAAGTGCTATCGCTGCGGCAGAACAACCCATGAGCAGAAGGACTGCTGGTTTAAAGACAAAATATGCAGGCAATGCGGGAAAATGGGACATATAGCAAGAGTCTGCAGGTCGGGAAAGAAGACCAACACGACAAGAACTACTAAGGAACAGTACAGGAAAGTAAAGAAACTGACAGATAGTAGTTCAGAAGATCAGGAGAGTGATAAGGACTCCGGGAGCAGGCGACTAAGTTGTTTAAAGTTACACAACGTGATCGCAAAAGAAGATCACCGAACCATTTGGGTCACCCTCATGACAGCAGGGTCCCCAGTGAAGATGGAATTGGACACAGGATCAGCCCTAACTGTCATGAATCGACAAGACTGTGAGCGGCTATTCTCACACATACCCTTAAAGGACACGTCCATTGTATTGAAGACATACACGGGGCAAAAGGTCTACCCCAGAGGAAAAATAAGGGTGCCAGTTGAATATAACGGAAAGGAAACACAGAAACTATACATGTATATACTACGAGATGGAGGACCACCATTATTGGGACGTGAATGGATCCGAAGACTACAATTGGATTGGCATTCCATTCTGGCACTAACTGTGACTGACAAAAAAGATGATGACGTCGCACCTGGACGTCTGTCACAAATTCTATCTGACGCGGAAGAGGTGTTCCAACAAGGACTTGGGACTCTAAAAGGAGTAAAGGCAACCATAAAGATTGAGGATAACGCAACCCCAAAATTTTTCACGGCCAGACCGGTGCCATACGCGATACGCCCAGCTGTGGAAGCTGAACTGGAGAGTCTGGAGCGTTCGGGGGTGCTATCTATGGTGGACTGGGGCGAGTGGGCCACACCCATCGTTCCTGTAATGAAGAAAGCATTGAGCAGCACGCCTGGGGAGCCAAGGAAGGTTCGCATCTGTGGGGACTTCAAGGTGACTGTGAACCCAGTCCTGCACACAGTACAGTATCCGCTTCCGCAGATAGAAGATATTTTCGCCTCACTATCTGGAGGGAAACGTTTTACAAAGATTGACCTGGCTCAAGCGTATCTACAAATGGAGGTGGAAGAAGCATCTAGGAAATACCTCATGATAAACACTCACAAACGCCTTTACCAGTACAATCGACTGGTATTTGGGGTAGCATCGGCCCCAGCTATGTGGCAGAGGGCAATGGAACAAGTCCTGCAAGGGATCCCGGGGACCCAGTGTTATTTGGGCGACATCCTGGTTACGGGCGAAAATGACAATGAACACCTTGCCAACCTGGAACAGGTGCTCACGAGATTGCAGGAATATGGGCTACGAGCCAACCGTCCCAAATGCGAGTTCTTCAGGAGACAAATCTCGTATTGTGGCCACATGATTGATGAGGAAGGGTTGCATAAGTCGCCGGACAAGATTGAGGCTGTAGTCAAGGCTCCAGCACCAGAAAATGTGTCGCAACTGAGGTCGTTCCTCGGGTTGGTAAACTACTACCATAAGTTCTTGCCGAATTTATCTACAATTCTGCACCCACTGAACGCCCTCCTTCAAACTGGTGTAACATGGAAATGGAGTGGTGAGTGTAAGCGTGCCTTTCAGGAATGTAAATGCCAAATCACTTCAAAAGAAGTATTGGCCCACTACAACCCAACACTACCGATTCGGTTGGCATGTGATGCGTCACCTTACGGCATTGGAGCGGTGCTGTCACACAAATTCCGTGATGGTTCAGAGAGGCCAATAGCCTTTGCATCGCGCCCGCTAACCTCAGCTGAGCGTAACTACGCCCAGATTGACAGGGAGGCCCTCAGCCTGGTGTGGGGGGTGAAGAAGTTGAATGACTATCTGCACGGGCAGAAATTCACCCTACTGACTGATCATCAACCCCTGGTCTCAATTTTTAACCCAAAGAAAGGCGTTCCAGTGATGACGGCGCAACGGCTGCAAAGATGGTCACTTTTTCTAGGGGCACATCAGTATGACATAGAGTACAAAGGTACGAAACAACATGGAAACGCTGATGGGCTGTCGCGCCTACCGTTGCCTATGGCGGAAGAAGCACCTGCAGTGGACCCGGTGGAGATATTCCATGCGACCATAGTCGAATGTTTGCCTGTTACAAACGCAAGTATTGAGAAAGAAACCTGAAATGACCTGACACTCTCTCGGGTCTATGATTTGACGGTGAAGGGATGGCCAGCATATGGTGACTCACTGTTGCCAGCATTCTCGCCAAGGAGGGAACAGCTGTCAGTGTGCCGGGGAACCTTGATGTATGGATTCCGAGTGGTAATTCCACCCAAGTTGAGAGATAGAGTACTCAATGAGCTTCACGAGGGTCATCTGGGAGGGGTAAAAATGAAGAGCCTAGCCAGGGCGTTTGTGTGGTGGCCGGGAATCGATAAAGAAATCGAGGATATGACCAAGAGATGCACAGGATGCCAGAAGGTCCAAAACGCTCCACCACAGGCCCCGCTACATCCATGGGAGTGGCCCTCATCTCCATGGCAACGGGTACACATTGATTTCGCTGGTCCATTTATGGGCTCAATGTTTCTAATCGCTGTGGACGCCCATTCGAAATGGCCAGAGGTCATTAAAATGTCCTCCAGCACCACAGAGAAAACTATTGCAGTCCTAAGGACCATCTTCACCAGGAATGGGTTGCTAGAACAGATCTGTTCCGACAATGGCCCACAGTTTGTGTCTGAGGATTTCCGGAGGTTCCTGAAGAATAATGGGGTGAAACATTACACATCTGCCCCATATCATCCAGCCACAAATGGATTGGCTGAGAGGTTTGTTCAGACCTTTAAAAAGGCCATAAAGGCAATGTATAATGACGACATACCACTGCAACACAAGGTGGATAACTTCCTGTTTGCTTACCGGAATGCGACACATGCAGTAACCAACCAAACTCCAGCCGTACTGTTTTTCAACCGGAGACTAAGATGTCGCTTGGATTTGCTCAAACCAAACATAAGACGAGATGTTGAGGATAAGCAGTTCCAGCACACAAATGAGAAGCCAACCAGGAGCTTCAAGATAGGGCAACCAGTCTTGGCCCGCGACTACCGAACAGAAAAATGGCAGCCAGGCACGATATGCACACAGCAGGGACCACTAATGTACACAGTGGACATTGGAGAGAGCATCGTGAGATGCCATGCTGACCAGATTCTAGAGTCACAGGAACAAGCCAAACCTGTACCACAAGCATGTGCACCTGGTAATGAGCCCGAAGTACAGATTGCGTCTACCTCAGAAGCGGGGGTATTGGAAGCTGATGAACCAATGACAATGAGCCAGAATTGACTCCACCGCCAGAACAGGATACTCGAGAAAGGCGCTATCCAGTCCGGATCAGGAAGCCTCCTCAAAAACTGAACTTATAAATGACTATTTCAGTTGATGTATATATTACTGAGAAAATTGTAATTGTAATTAGTTATTATTTAGTTGTTAAATTAATGTTATGTACTGTTTATCTAAAAGGGGAGGAATTGTTGTGTATGTACCTTTAAGGGAATAACTGGTCTCAGACTGCAGTACCGGCAGTGACCACCCCTGTATAAAAGGCCCTAGCAGGCTTCTGTAGTTTCAGTTTCAAGCTGCCTCTTGTTCAGTAAAGTACCTGTTAAACTGTTCTCCCGAAGTCCGTGTATTATTAAGGCGCGGACTTTACACTATTCAGCCTCTTGAGCCTGTTCCACCATTCAATGAGACCATGGCTGATCTGTGACCTAACTCCATATACACGTCTTTGGCCCATATCCCTTAATACCATTAGTTAATAAAAAATCTATCAATCTCAGATTTAAAATTAACAATTGATCTAGCATCAATTGCCATTTGCAGAAGAGAGTTCCAAACTTTTATCACCCTTTGTGTGTAGAAGTGTTTCCTAATTTCACTCCTGAAAGGTCTGACTCTAATTTTTAGACTATGCCCCTTAGTCCTAAACTCACCAACCAGCGGAAATAGTTTCTATCTACTGTATCTGTTACCCTTAATATCTTTAAAACTTCGATCAAATCACCACTTAACCTTCTAAATTCTAGAGAATACAATCCTAATTTCTGTAATCTCTCCTCATAATTTAACCATTGGAGTCCGGGTATCATTCTGGTAAACCTACGCTGCACTCCCTCCAAGGTCAATATATCCTTCCTAAGGTGTGGTGCCCAGAACTGCTCACAGTACTCCAGGTCGGGTCTAACCAGAGTTTTGTATAGCTGCAGCATAACTTCTATCCCCTTGTATTCTAGTTCTCTAGATATAAAGGTCAGCATTCCATTAGCCTTTTGATTATTTTCTGTACCTGTTCATGACATTTTAATGATCTATGTACTTGGACCCCCAAGTCTCTTTGGACCTCTGCTGTTTTTAGCTTTTCACCATTTAGAAAGTACCCTGTTCTATCCTTTTTAGGGTAAAGTGGATGACCTCACATTTGCCAACATTGAAATCCATTTGCCACAGTTTTGCCCATTCACATAATCTATCAATATCCCTTTGTAATTTTATGTTTTCATCTACACTGCCTACAATGCAGCCTATCTTTGTGTTTTTGGCAAATTTGGATACGTGGCTTTCTATGCCATCATCTAAGTCGTTAATAAATAGTTGAGGCCCCAACACAGATCCCTGCAGGACACCACTAGTCACATCCTGTCAATTAGAGTACCTGCCCATTATCCCTACTCTCTGTCTCCTGCCGTTCAGCCAATTTCCTAACCAGGTCAATAATTTGCCTTCAATTCCATAGGCTTCAACCTTAGTTAACAGTTTCTTATGTTGGACTTTATCAAATGCCTTCTGGAAATCCATATAAATAACATCCATAGACATTCCCCTGTCTGCTACTTTAGTCACCTCTTCAAACAATTCAATCAGGTTTGTCAGGCATGACCTACTTTTCACAAATCCATACTGGCGCTCTCTGATCAACTGAAAAATTTCAAGGTGTTCAGTCATCCTATCCTTAATTATAGACTCTAGTAATGTCCCAACAACAGATGTTAGGCTAACCGGTCTTTAATTCCTTGGTGTCTCGCTCTTGCCATTCTTTAATAGTGGTTTGTCATGTGCAATTTTCCAATCTATAGGGACAGTTCCTGAATCGAGAGAACCTTGGAAGATTATAGTTAGGGCATCTGCAATGTGCTCACCTACTTCCTTTAAAACCCTGGGATGGAAACCATCTGGTCCTGAGGACTTGTCACTCTTCAGTGCCATTATTTTTTTCATTACTGCTACTTTGCTTACGTTAATTTTATTGAGTCCCTGTCCCTGATTCAATATTAGTTTCCTTGGGATTTCCAGCATGCTATCCTCTTCCTCTACTGTAAACACTGACGCAAAGTAATTATTCAACATGTCCGCCATTTCCTTATTATCATTGACAATCTCACCAATATCAGTTTTCAAGAGGCCAACATTGCTCCTGACCACTGTTTTTTCCTAATATAATTGTAAAAGTTCTTTGTGTTGCTTTTGGTATCACTTGCAAGTTTCTTTTCATACTCACTTTTTGTAGATCTTACTATCTGTTTTGTCACCCTTTGCTGGTCTTTGTATCTTTCCCATTCACTGGGATCTGTGCTATTTTTTGCAATTTTGTATGCTTTTTCTTTTAGTTTTATGCAGTCTCTTACCTCTTTAGTCACTGAAGATGGTTGGGCCTAGGACACTGCCCTGCAGAACTCCTGCAGTGATGTCCTGGGGCTGAGATGATTGACCTTCAATCACCACAACCATCTTAATTTGTGCTAGGTATGACTCTAGCCAGTGCAGAGTTTTCCCCTTGATTCCCATTGACTTCAATTTTACTAGGGCTGCTTGATGCCACACTTGGTCAAATGCTGCCTTGATGTCACTGCACCTCTGGAATTCAGCTCTTTTGTCCATGTTTGGACCAAGGCTGTAATGTGGTCCGAGCCGAGTGGTCCTGGCAGAACTCAAACTGAGCATCGCTGAGCATATTGTTGGTGAGTAAGTGCCGCTTGATAGCACAGTCGACGACATCTTCCATCACTTTGCTGATGATTGAGAGTAGACTGATGGGGCGGTAATTGTCCAGATTGGACTTAGAAACGTAGAAGATAGGAGCAGGAGTAGGCCATTCGGCCCCTCGAACCTGCTCCGCAATTCAATGCGATCATGGCTGATCGTCCAAATTCAGTACTCCGTCCCTGCTTTCTCCCCATATCCCTTGATCCCCTTAGCCTTAAGAAATATATCTAACTCCTTCTTGAATATATTTAATGAATTGGCCTCAACTGTCTTCTGTGGAAGAGAATTCCACAGGTTCACCACTCTCTGGGTGAAGAAATTCCTCCTCATCTCTGTCCTAAATGGCTTACCCCTTATCCTTAGACTGTGACCCCTGGTTCTGGACTCCCCTGCCATCGGGAACAGCCTTCCTGCATCTAGTCTGTCTAGTCCTGTTAGAATTTTATAAGTTTCAATGAGATCCCCTCTCATTCTTCTAAACTCTAGCGAATATAAGTCTAATCGACCCAATGTCTCCTCATACGTCATTCCTGCCATCCCAGGTATCAGTCTGGTGAATCTTCGCTGCACTCCCTCCATGGCAAGAACACCCTTCCTCAGATAAGACGACCAAAACTGCACCCAGTACTCAAGGTGTGGTCTCACCAAGGCCCTATACAACTGCAGCAAGACATTCTTGCTCCTGTACTCGAAACCTCTCGCTATGAAGGCCAGCATACCATTTGCCTTCTTAACCGCCTGCTGCAACTGCATGCTTACCTTCAGCAACTGGTGCACAAGGACACCCAGGTCTCATTGCACTTCCCCTTTACCCAATCTATTGCCGTTCAGATAATAATCTGCCTTCCTGTTTTTGACACCAAAGTGGATAACCTCGCATTTATTCACATTATACTGCATCTCAGACAGAAACAGACAGAAACCCCACAGTGCAGATAGAGGCCATTTCGGCCCATCGAGCCTGCACCGACACATATCCCACCCGATCCCCGTAACCCCTACACCAACACATATCCCACCCTATCCCCGTAACCCCACGTATTTAATCCCCCTAACACTAAGGGTCAATTTATCATAGCCGATCAACCTAACCCGCACATCTTTGGACTGTGGGAGGAAACCGGAGCACCCGGAGAAAACCCACGCAAACACGTGGAGAATGTGCAAACTCCACACAGACAGTCACCCGAGGCCAGATTCGAACCCGGGTCCCTGGCGCTGTGAGGCAACAGTGCTAACCACTATGCCACCGTGCATCTGCCCAATCGCCCAACCTGTCCAAATCGTACTGGAGTTTCTCTGCATACTCCTCACAGCACACACGCCCACCCAGCTTTGTGTCATCTGCAAACTTGGAGATATTACATCTAGTTCCCTCGTCTAGATCATTAATATATATTGTGAATAACCGGGGTCCTAGCACCGATCCCTGCGGTACCCCACTAGTCACTGCCTGCCACTCGGAAGAAGACCTGTTTATTCCAACTCTTTGCTTCCTGTCTGCCAACCAGTTTTCTATCCAAGTCAGTACCTTACCCCCAATCCCATGTGCCTTTATTTTACACGCTAATCTCTTATGCGGGACCTTATCGAAAGCCTTCTGAAAGTCCAAATACACCACATCCACTGGTTCTCCCTTATCTATTCTACCAGTTACATCCTCAAAAAATTCCAGTAGATTAGTCAAGCATGATTTACCTTTTGTAAATCCATGTTGACTTTGTCCGATCCTGTCACTGTTTTCCAAGTGCTCTGCTATTAAATCTTTTATAATGGACTCTAGCATTTTCCCCACTACCGACGTCAGGCTTACCGTTCTATAATTCCCCGTTTTTTCCCTACCACCTTTTTTAAATAGCGGGGTTACATTAGCTACCCTCCAATCCATGGGAACTGTTCCAGAATCTATAGAATTTTGGAAGATGACCAGCAATGCATCTACTATTTCTAGGGCCACTTCCTTAAGTACCCTTGTCCTGCTTTTTGTGGACAGGACATACCTGGCCAGTTATCCACATTGTTTGGTAGATACTAGTGTTGTAGCTGTACTGGAACAGCTTAGCTAGAGGCGCAGCTAGTTCTGGAGCACAAGTCTTCAGCATGACAGCCGGGATGTTGTTAGGGCCCATAGCCTTTGCTGTAGCCAGTGCGCTCAGCCGTTTCTTGATATCACATGGAGTGAATCGAATTGGTTGAAGACTGGCTTCTGTGATGGTGGGGCCCTCAGGAGTAGGCCGAGATGGATTATCCACTTCTGGCTGAAGATGGTTGCAAATGCTTCAGCCTCGTCTTTTGTACTCACTTGCTGGGCTCCGCCATCATTGAGGGTGGGGATGTCTATGGAGCCTCCTCCTCCCGTTAGTTGTTTAATTGTCCACCTCCATTCATGACTGGATGTGGCAGAACTGCAGAGCTTTGATCTGCTCCATTGGTTATGGGATTGCTTAGCTCTGTCTATAGCATGCTGCTTCCACTGTTTAGCATGCAGGTAGTCCTGTGTTGCAGCTTCCCCAGGTTGGCACCTCATTTTTAGGTATGCCTGATGCTACACTTGGCATGTTCTTCTACATTCCTCATTGAACCAGTGTTGGTCCCCTGGCTTGATGGTAATGGTAGAGTGAGGGATATGCCGGGCCCTGAGGTTACAGATTGTGGTGGAATACAATTCTGCTGCTGCTGATGGCCCACAGCGTCTCATGGATGCCCAGTTTTGAACTGCTAGATCTGTTCTGAATCTATCCCATTTAGCACGGTGGTAGTGCCACACAACATGATGGAGGGTGTCATCAGTGTGAAGACAGGACGTCGTTTCTACAAGGACTGTGCGGTAGTCACTCCTACCAATGCTGTCGTGGACAGATGCACCTGCAACAGGTAAGGACTGTCTTTGCAGTGTCGACTGGGCTGGGTGTGCCGTTGTCGTGTCTGAAGCCGATGCCTGGGTCGATGTGGTGTGGTCCATCCGGTTTTATTCTGATTATTGTTTTTCATAGCGGTGTGGTACAACTTGCTAGGCCATTTCAGAGGGCAGTTAAGAGTCAACCACATTGCTGTGGGTCTGGAGTCACAAATAGGCCAGGTAAGAACGGCAGATTTCCTTCCCTAAAGGACTTTAGTGAACCAGATAGGTCTTTCTGACAGTCCATTAGTTTCATGGTTACCATTACTGATACTAGTTTAATTCCAGATTCATTTAATTAACTGAATTTAAATTCCCCAGCTGCCGGGGTGGGATTTGAACTCATGTCTCTGGATCATTAGTCCAGGCCTCTGGATTAATATTCCCATAACATAACCACCATGCTACTGTACCCCCATAGTGCCTTTCATGACATCAGGATGCCCCAAAGCACTTTACAACCAATGAAGTGCTTCTTTAAAGTGTAGTCACTGTTGTCATGTAGGAAACACGGCAGCCAATTGTGCACAGCAAGCTGCCACAATCAGCAATGTTAAAATGACCAGATAATTTTTTTTTGTTACGTTGATTGAGGGATAAATATTGGCCAGGTCACCAGAGATAACTCTCCTGCTCTTCTTCAAAATAGTGCCATGGGATCTTTTACGTACACCGGAGAGAGCAGATGGGGCTTCGATTTAATGCCTCACCCGAAAGATGGCACCTCTGACAGTGCAGCACTCCCTCAGTACTGCACTGGAATGTCAGCCTAGATTTTTGTGCTCAAGTCTCTGGAGTAGGACTTGAGCCCACAACCTTCTGACTCACAGGCAAGACTGCTACCCACATATTTTAATATAAGGCAATGCTTGAGGGCAGATGCAATATTGACTAATCATAGTAGACTGTGCACTAAGCTTAATTAAAATTAGTGCTTACCTTATATAACTTTTAAAGAAAACCATATTGGGAATTTTAACTTTCAACAATCGTCAGGAAATGAGTGGGGTCCTGATGTACATAAGGCCCCGGTGGTATTTCAACTCACTCCTGAGCAGGGTCCCCACTGCAGCCATCGTGCAGCCACACACAGGTGGCGGGAAGCCAGCGAGGTCCTCTAAGATAAGTTAAAAAGCTTTCCGTCATGGGGCAAAGAGAGGCAGTAGTGCTGCCCCACACCTTTACCCTCAATTCCACCCTGCTCTACAGCTAAGCATTCATGCTGAAATTAATAGTGTGTAACCTCACTGTCAGACCACACTTCCCTTCCACGGCTTGCCTAATTCCATCACTGCAGCATCCCATACATTTGCTGAAATTTTCATCCACACTTTCATCATCTCCAGACTTGGAGGAGAATTTTGAGTCCCAAAAATGGGGTGGGTTTGGGTGGGGTGGGAAGTAAAAATTAAAAAAATCTCAAACCCAAATCCAACCCGCCTTGAACCCGCCACCTCCAGTTTTAATGAAGGCAGGACAGGGAGTGGGCAACCAAACCTCTCCCATGAGGCGGGTCGCTCATTTAAATATTTTAATGAGGCTGTGTGCCTCAGATTTTACCTCCATTTTAAATTTAACCCTGGCCAGCCAGGTTTCCTGGGCCGCAGGAAACCCGGCAGCTAAAGGGAGGCGAGGACTGCTGCGTGGAAGAGGTAAGTGCCTTTCCAGCACTGCTAGTGGGCCAAGAGGAGCAGGATTGCTTCCTCCCAGCTCCCAAAGCTAAACTGCAATCGGACCACTGTCACAATCAGAACCCCCCTGACAGTATTACCAACAACTCCCCCCCCCCCCCCGGTGATCATCGACCATCCCATGATCAGACCACCACCCCCAACACGATCACCGACCCTCCCCACGATTGGACCCTCCCCATAATCACTGACACTCCATCTCTGCCACAATCTGTCTCCAACACCCCGCAATCATCCCCCGACCCTGCAAGTCACTCTGTATCCACCCCACCCGTGATCTCTGCCCCAGCAGCACAAACTTACCTGCTCCTGGGCTGCGTCCTCTGTGGCAGTGTTCCTCGTCTAACAGGGAGCCAAGCCTGTCAATCAGGCTGGCTTCCGGGCGGGAGTCCTGTTAAAAAGAAAACACGCACACAGTGGAGTCAAAACTCCACAGCATTTGGGGTAACCCGGACTCCCGACAAGAAATCCCGCCCAGTAAATATCGGGGCCTTGACTTCTCCAATGTTCTCATTTTCAGCCTTCTAAGCTCTTCCTTACCTAAACTGCAAATCATCCAAAACTCTGACAACTGCACCCTATCCTGCACTAAGACCTAGTCCCCTGTTGCCTTTGACCTTGTGACTTTCATTAGTTCCTGTCTCCCAATGTATTGAATTCAAAATTCTTGTCCTCATTTTCAAATCCTTTTTTGACCTCATCCTATTCCACCTCGGCAGCCTGCTCCAACTCTCCTCTGACCCTTGCAGCCTTTGCAATCCTTCCCCTCCCCTGCTGCTTCACTTTCACTGGCAGGTTCTGTCAGCTTGGCTCTACATTCTGGAACTAGCATGGACTGGTTGAGCCGAATGGCTTGTTTCTATGCCGTATATCCTATGTAATCCTATGTAAGCCAGTCTGTGAGAAAAGCTGAAAGAATTAATGGAATTCCAGAGACTGAGATAAGAGGCAGGGACTGTAAGATTGTTATGAATTATATGTTAGTTGTTTTTTTTTGAATACTTGTTTTGATATCTTATAACCATTAATAGCTTATAATCATCAGTAATAGATCTATAATCGTGTATAAGGATTAAATGTAGAAGTTTGTAATCAGCAACTGCATGCAATGATAAACTGAATTATGTATAACGTAACCCTTTTTCTTATGCTTAAATGTCTGTGAGTACGCTATAACCAGATAACCTAGGATGAGAAAGAGATTGCCATGGTCGAATAGACTGCAGTTAGCCTGGGAACCAAGGTTAGGTGCAGTTGCCACTGTGTTGGAATGTTATAACATCCGCAATTAATTAAAAACAAAGGCCAAGAGCAAGGGCCGTATCTCAACCTATGGAGACATATTCCTTTTGTATTGTCATAACTACCCCAGATATGAGTTTTGAGGGTCAAAAACAGATGGTATGAGTGTCATGAGACTAGAACCTGCGTAAACCTGCGTGGCATCGTTATGATTGGATTTTGGGTGGGTGTCAACCAGTGATTGGTTCAAGAGGACTCCACAGGTTTTGAATGAGAGTAAGGGCATAAGAAGGGGGTCTTAACAGCCACAAATTGTAGAAGATTTCAGGAGTGGAAGATTTCAGGAGTAGAAGATTTCAGGAAGAATCAAAGAGACACCTGGGAGACGAGGAGAGATGAGAGACAAGAGACACAGGGTGCATCTTACTCACGGTTGCGGCTTCTACCCAGAGTATAAGTGGTAATATAAGTCTCAATTATACTCTGTAAACTGCTGCTCCAATACTGTAATGTATTAAGTCTTGCTGGTGCTGAATAAAGTTAATTCACTGTCCCTAATATGGGTCAACCTCAAATCATTTGGAACCAGGGTCCCCCTGGGATCTTATAATAGAAAAAATCTCAGTCCATGCTACCATTAAACACAATGGAATTGCTGTTATTACTATGATATGAAGAAACATATCTTTTTGTCTGGCATTTATTAGTGCAGCACACCTATCATTGGCACAGATGCAGTGATGAGTTAAACGTTCCCCTTATTGTATGAATGAAAGGTATTTACAGATTAGCACATTGCAATTAGTCTAAAATTGCATCATTGTAATAAATTGAAGCAATTAGCAGCAGTGATCTTTTACCAGTGTAATGTTCAATCTGTTGTTCTAATATCATTATCTGATGTGCTTCACGCCAACCATACCTTTACAAAATACAAACAGCCTGCTCCAAGCTAAACTGCGATAAGTATCATTCGATTGGAAATCTATCACTACTAACTCATTTACATTATTACAAATTCAGGCAGATTTTAAAAGACTTTAGCTAATTAAAATATGAAGTGTCACAATAGCCAAGGTCGTCACATCATGGAGGAATGAACAGCTTAGCATTTTCTATTTTACATTCAAGGAGTTCAGTCACAAAGACAAGTACAATTGATTAAACAAGAAAGTGATATAAATAATGCAATGAATCATGCTTTAAGCCTACAGGAACGCTACTTCCATTGATTTTCATATCACTCCTAAAAGCTTCACTGAAAATACAGAGATACTTTGCAAGGTCTAATAATAGCTTTTCCTTTGAGAAATATATTGAACAATATTGCTCATGACATATCTATTTATATATTATTACATCGAATTACATTGAGTCTACAGCAAGAAACAGGCCATTCTGCCCAACTGGCCTATGCCGATGTTTATACTCCACATGAGCCTCCACCCATCCCCCTTCATCTAACCCTATTAAAATATCTATGTCAGTGTACACTTCCTTTCTGTACCATTTGCCTTTGTGTTGTCACATTTTAGTCAAACTTTCTGTGTCAACTTTTACCTATTAGAAATTCTTAAGTCAACATTTATAATGGAAAATGATATACTTGTGCTGGTTGGAGGTCAATCATCACAGCCCCAGGACATCGCTGCAGGAGTTCCTCAGGGCCGTGTCCTAGGCCCAACGATCTTCAGCTGCTTCATCAATGACCTTCCCTCTAACATAAGGTCAGAAATGGGGATGTTCGCTGATGACTGCACAGTGTTCAGTGCCATTCACAACTCCTCAGATAATGAAGCAGTCCATGCCCGCATGCAACAAGACCTGGACGACGTTCGAGCTTCGACTGATAAGTGGCGGATATCATTCGCACCACACAAGTGCCAGGCAATGACTATCTTCAACAAGCGAGAATCTAACCACCGCCCCTTGACATTCAACGGCATTACCATTGCCAAATCCCCCACCATCAACATCCTGGGGGTCACCATTGACCAAAAACTTAACTGGACCAGCCACATAAATACTGTGGCAACAAGAGCAGGTCAGAGGCTAGGCATTCTGCGGTGTCTCACCTCCTGACTCCCCAAAGCCTTTTCCACCATCTACAAGGCACAAGTCAGGATTGTGATGAATACTCTCCACTTACCTGGATGAGTGCAGCTTCAACACTCAAGAAGCTCGACACCATCCAAGACAAAGCAGCCCACTTGATTGGCACCCCATCCACCACCTTAAGCATTCACTCCCTGCACCACAGGCATACTGTGGCTGCAGTGTGTACCATCTACAAGATGCACTGCTGCAACTCACCAAGGCTCCTTCGACAGCACCTCCCAAACCTGCGACCTCTTTCACTTAGAAGGACAAGGACAGCAGGTGCGTGGGAACACCACCACCTCTACGTTTCCCTCCAAGTCACACACCATCCCGACTTGGAAGTATATCGCCATTCCTTCATCATCACTGGGCCAAAATCTGGAACTCCCTCCCTAACAGCACTGTGGGAGTACCTTCATCACCACATGGACTGCAGCGGTTCAAGAAGGCAGCACACCACCACCTTCTCAAAGGCAATTAGGGATGGCAATAAATGCTGGCCTTGCCAGCAATGCCCACATCCCATGAACGAATAAAAATATATATAGATATACTTGCCTTAGAGGGAGTGCAACAAAGGTTTACTAGACTGATTTCTGGGATAAGTGGATTGTCCTATGAGGAGAGAATGAGTAGACTAGGCCTATATTCCCTAGGGTTTAGAAGAATGAGAGGGGATCTCATTGAAACATATAAAATTCTTAAGGGGTGACGTAATAAAACTCACTATGCACTTGGTTTGAGCATAAAGCAAGGCTTTAAGCAACTTGTTTCAGAACATGGAGGTCTAGTTGTACTTCACTAGTTCCTTGTCTTACAAAATGTCCCTGAAAAGCTGGGGCTGACGCCCGAGTATTTATATTCCTTGGATGGCGCCACCAGCTGGCCGTCCAGCGTTATTTCACAAGTAGTTTCTTGATGAATGATGGGATTTATAACAAGGGGCTTGACAGGGTAGATGCAGGGAGGATATATCAACTGGGGAGTCTAGAATTGGGGTCACAGTCTCAGAATAAGGGGGCGGCCATTTAGGACTGAGATGAGGAGAAAATTCTTCGCTCAAATTTCTTCACTCAGAGTATATTCAAGATAAAGATCGATAGATTTTTTGGATACTGAGGGAATCAAGGGATATGGGATAGGGCAGGAAAGTGGAGATCAGGTAGCAGATCAGCCATGATCTTATTGAATAGCGGAGCAGGCGTCAAGGGCCGAATGGCCTACTCCTGCTCCTATTTTTTATGTTCTTATGTTTTCATATGCAAACTCGTCACTGTAATTACACAATTCAGCCTGTGGAGTGCATGTCTGAACTTTCCCAGCATGGTTACCAGCTTAACAACAGAAAATGCTGGAAAAACTCAGCAGGCCAGGCAACATCCATGGAGAGAAAAAGGAGTCAACGTTTCAGGTCAAACCCTTTGTCAAGACTGGAAAAGCACAGGAAATGAAATAGATTAAAAGGCCGGGCTGGGAGAGAACAAAAGAGAAGTGAAGAGACATGAAGAGGTATTCAAAATGAGACGAGATGGTGATAGGACTAGTAGAGACAAAAGACGGCTCTAGATTAGGTGTGAAATGCACTGGCAGAATGGGAGACAGCTGCCATGTGGGAGAGAAAAAAGGGGGGGTGGAAAGGGCCAAAACAAAGGTGTGGATAAAAAATAAGTAAAAATGTAATGGGGGCCGAGGTTATGATCTGAAATTGTTGAACTCGGTATTGAGTCCGGAAGGCTGTAAAGTGCCTAATCGGAAGATGAGGTGCTGATCCTCGAGCTTACGCTGAGCTTCCGTGGAGCAATGCAAGAGCCCGAGTACAGTGAGGTCTGAGTGGGAATGGGGCGGTGAATTAAAATGACAGGTGGCCGGAAGCTCGGGGTCATCCTTACGGACTGAACGGAGGTGTTCTGCAAAGCGGTCACCCAATCTGCGTTTGGTCTCCCCAATCCTCTACATTGTTATTTTTTATCCACACCTTTGTTTTGGCCCTTTCCCCCCCCCCCCCGCTTTTTTCTCTCCCACATGGCAGCTGTCTCCCATTCTGCCAGCGCATTTCACAGCTAATCTAGAGCCGTCTTTTGTCTCCACTAGTCCTATCACCATCTCATTTTGAATACCTCTTCATGTCTCTTCACTTCTCTTTTGTTCTCTCCCAGCCCGGCCATTTAATCTATTTAATTTCCTGTGCTTTTCCAGTCTTGACAAAGGGTTTGACCCGAAACGTTGACTCTGTTTCTCTCTCCACGGATGTTGCCTGGCCTGCTGAGTTTTTCCAGCATTTTCTGTTGTTATTTCGGATTTCCAGCATCTGCAGTATTTTGCTATCGTACTAATGGTTACCAGCTTGATTTTTGTCAAACTTATTCTTCTTCTGATTTGTCTCTTCAGGTAAGTTCATTCTAGACTTTGAAATTCAAAATTTGTGGTTATTATCTATCTATCTATCTATCTTCTATCTATCTATATATATAAACCGGTCCGTCTGTCTTTCTGTCTGTCTGTTTGTCTGTCTGTCCGGCTATACAATCAAAAGTTATAGAGCATACCTACACATGTTATATCAAAAGAAAGCTTATCATTAGGGGACTCTAATAGGCGTATTTACTTTTTGGTCAGACAAAAATTGTTCCGACAGTATACAAAAAAGGTTAAAAAAATGGCAACATTCCACTCATTAGCATTGAGTGACGTGATGGTTGACCAATCGTACAGGGGATTAACCTGATGGTTAACCAATCGGTGCATCATGGGGGGCATTTCATTGCATGTGTGGGTGGGCCTAATCCTTCTGAGCTGAGGTGAGTGGCCGCCATCTTGATTCCTAACGGTTTATTTTTCCCACTTTCTGTGTGTTTATTTTTCCCACTTTCTGTGTGTGTGGAGGGGAAATTGTTTTTAAAAAAAGTAAATTAATTTGTCAATATTTTTTCTAAGCTGATTAATTTTCCTACCTTTCACCCTCTTTTTTTCCTCTTGACTCGCTACCTCCACCGGGCGCCGCAACCTTGGAGGCTTACCCCACCTACAGGCCTCGAAGCCTTGGCCTCTCCTAACCAGCCACACCCGAGCTAGGCACTGCCCATCCCAACCCGTGATCGCCGCCATCTTGGTAAAGGCTGGCGGCGCGGGACTGAGCCGAGCGTAGCCATCACCGCCATCTTAGTAAAGGCTGGCGGGGCGGGAGTCAGCGCGCGCGTCAACGTCGTCCCGGAGCGCGACCTGAGCTAAGGTGAGTCCAGCCGGGCCACACGCGCTAGGTCGCGCACCGGCCGGCCCTGAGGCGCTGATCCGCGGAGGGGGAGGGAGGGAGAGGAGGGGAGAGGAGAGGGGGAGGGAGGGAGAGGAGAGGGGGAGGGAGAGAGCTAAAGTGAGTCCGGCCGGGCCTCACGCGCTAGGCCGGGAGGGAAGGAGAGGGGGAGGGAGGGAGAGGGGGCGGGAGGGAGAGGGGCAGGGAGGGAGAGGGGAGGGAGGGAGAGAGAGTAAAGCAGGGAGAGAGAGGGGCAGGGAGAGAGAGAGGGTGAGGGAGGGAAAGAGTGAGGGAGTGGGACAGGGAGGGAGAGCTCGCCTTCTTCCTTCCTTCGCAGGGGTCGATCGGGCCAAGCCTGAGGTGCTCCTTCCCCCCTCTCTCTCCAGGCTAATCCCAAAATAAATCCACCAGTCTCTCTCTTCCCCCCCGTCTCTCTCTTCTCCCCCCAGTCTCTCTCTCTCTCTCTTCCAACAACAACATGCCCTCAAAAAACCCTCGGCACCGCCGGGCACTCCAGCTAGTTACTTATACATTAATATATTATTTCTTCCCTATAGGTTTCCTTCCGCTTTACGCAAACAGCCAGGATTTGATTAGGACCCCAATCTGCTTCTCCTCTGCCCATTTCATACAGTCCAAGAGGTTTGAAATGGAGGTAAAATCTGCAGTACGCAGCCTCATTAAAAAATGCTGCTGGCTGGTTATGTCTCCGCTCAGCCTCAGGTTGGTTGTCAACCCCGTCTGATTGTTATCAGCTCCAGTCTGCCTCTCCTTGGCCCACTCATTAATTATGGCTCTTAGCCACTAGTTCAGCTGGCCTTCCCACCATCACTCTCAGCGTTGGGGCTAGTTGATATGCTGCTGCTGACTACACAGACAATCTGCTGTTCATGGCCCCAGTCTGCCTGCTGGCCTCTACCAACAACGCCCCCCTCGCCCAAGCAGTTCCCTTCACCTTTTGGGCCTTGTTCTGTGCTGCCCCCACCAGAGAGTATAAACAGCACTTTTAAGTGTTAAAAAACAATTCAGTTGATCAAACTGTGTGATGATTCTTCCTCCCCTTTATGCCCCCGAACCCTTTGATCTTGCCCTCACCCTCTCCCATCCTTCTCTCCCTTGGTCCCCTTATCCTCCAATCCCCTCCACCTATATAATCTCGCTTTTCTCTTTCACCTTCCCTTCTCCAACATTTCACCCTCCCCCACCCTCCTCTCCCCACTATTTCTCTTGTCCTTGCCCTCTCCCTTCTCCCATCCCCCTCTCATCCTTATTGACTCCCCCATCCCCATCTCATCCTCCCTGCACTCCCTCTACCGCCTAGCCCTTCCTTTTTCACCTACCTTTTGCCCTTCTCATCTTGTTTTCCCCCTGCCCCTCACCCTACTGCCTTAGCCATTCTGTCCCCACTCCAGAAAATTTAAAGAGCATTACAATCAGAGCTCAATTAATTTCCTACAGCATAAGTAGTGTTCCCCCTCTTCTCTCTCCAACCTCCTCCTATTCCTTATTTCCCTCACCTCCTTTCCCAACTCACCTCCTCCTGTTCCCCTCACTTTAACTCCCTTCACTTTAACTCCCCTCACTTTAACTCCCCTCCTTCACCCATCTCCCTTTCATCCCTCCCGCCAACTACTTTCCTCCCTCTCCTCATTTGCTCCCCCCTTCTCCACAGCTGCTCACTTTTCCTCCTGCCCCCTCTTCTCTCTTCTTTTCCCTCCTCCTCCCACCTCCTCATCACCCTTCCTCCCTCTGCTCCTCTTCTCCCTTTCCCTTCAGTCCCCCATTCACTGCCCCCATCTCACCTCCCTGCTCAAACTCTGCTCTAGCCAGGGTTACCATACTGGTTTCACTGGTTGCTGCAGTGCAACCACTTACTCTTGGCTCCAGTTTAACGCCGCCATCCTCCAGAGCTCTGTGATTTTCACGCCCCACACCAGGCCCCTAACTTTTTTTTATCCTCTTGCTATGTTCCAGGTTCCCCCTTTCCATGCCTCACCTAGAATCATAGAATGATTACAGCACAGAAGGAGGCTATTCGGCCTGTCAAGCCCATGCCAGCTCTCTGCAAGAGCACTTCAGCTAGTCTCACTCCCCCACCCTTTCCCTGTAGCCCTGCAAATTTGTTTCCTTCAGGTTCTTATCCAATTCCCTTTTGAAAGCCACTTGTGAATCTGCCGCCACCACCCTTTCAGGCAGTGCATTCCAGATCATAACCACTCGCTGTGTAAAAAAGTTTTTCCTCATGTCGCCTTTGGTTCTTCTGCCAATCACCTTAAATCTGTGACTTCTGGTTCTCGACCCTTCTACCAATGGGAATGGTTTCTCTCTATACTCTGTCTAGACCCCTCCTGATTTTGAGCACCTCTATTAAATCTCCTTTCAACCTTCTCTGCTCTAAGGAGAACAACCCCAGCTTCTCCAGTCTATCCACATAACTGAAGTCCCTCATCCCTGGAACCATTCTTGTAAATCTTTTCTGCACCCTCTCAAAGGCCTTCGCATACTTCCTAAAGTGCGGTGCCCAGAATTGGACACAATACTCCAATTGAGGCTGAACCAGTGTTTTACAAAGGTTCATCATAACATAAACAAAAGAACATAAGATGTAGGAGCAGGAGTAGGTCATTCAGCCCCTCGAGCCTGCTCTGCCATTCAATAAGATCATGGCTGATCTGATCTTGGCCTCAACTCCACTTCCCTGCCCACTCCCCATAACCCTGGACTCCCTTACCATTCAAAAATCTGTCTATCTCCACCTTAAATATATTCAATGACCTGGCCTCCACAGCTCTCTGAGGAAGAGAATTCCAAAGATTCACGACCCTGAGAGAAGAAATTCCTCCTCATTTCTGTTTTAAATGGGTGCCCCTTATTCTGAAATTATGCCCCCTAGTTCTAGATTCCCCCACGAGGTGGAATATCCTCTCTGCATCTACCCTGTCAAGCCCCTTCAGAATCTTATATTTTTCAAGAAGATCCCCTCTCATTCTTCTAAACTCCAATGAGTATAGGCCCAACCTGCTCAACCATTCTTCATAAGACAACCCCTTCATCTCCGGAATCAACCTCATGAACCTTCTCTGAACTGCCTCCAATGCAAATATATCCTTCCTTAAATAAGGAGACCAAAACTGTACGCAGTACTCCAGGTGTGGTCTCACCAATGCCCTGTACAGTTGTAACAGGACTTCCCTACTTTTATACTCCATTCCCTTTGCAATAAAGGCCAACATTCCATTTGCTTTCCTAATTACTTGCTGTACCTGCATGCTAACTTCTTGTGATTCATGTACAAGGACCCCAGATCCTTCTGTACCTCAGCATTTTGTAATCTCTCCCCATTTAAATAATAATTTGCTTTTTTATTTTTCTTACCAGAGTGGATAACCTCGCATTTTCCCACATTATACTCCATCTGCCAGATTTTTGCCCACTCACTTAGCTTATCTATATCCCTTTGGAGATTCTTGGTGTCCTCCACACAATTTGCTTTCCCACATATCTTTGTATCATCAGCAAATTTGGCTACATAACTTCCTTGCTTTTGTACTCTATGCCTCTATTTATGAAGCCCAGGATCCCATATGCTTTTTTAATTGCTTTCTCAACCTGCCCTGCCACCTTCAACAATTTGTGCACATATACCCCCAGGTCTCTCTGTTTATTCACCCGCTTTAGAATTGTACCCTTTTGTATATATTGCCTTTCCTCGTTCTTCCTACCAAAATGTATCACTTTGTACTTTTCTGCGTTAAATTTCATCTGCCACGTGTCCGCCCATTCCACCAGCCTGTCTATATCCTCTTGAAGTCTATCACTATCCTCCTCACTGTTCACTATACTTCCAAGTTTTGTGTCATCTGCAGATTTTTAAATTGTGCCCTGTACACCCAAGTCTAAATCATTAATATATATCAAGAAAAGCAGTGGTTCTAGTACCAACCCCTGGGGAATACCACTGTGTACCTTCCTCCAGTCTGATTAACAACCGTTCACCACTTAGCCAATTTCGTATCCATGCTGCCACTGTCCATTTTATTCCATGGGCTTCAGCTTTGCTGGCAAGCCTATTATGTGGCACTTTATCAAATGCCTTTTGGAAGTCCATGTACACCACATCAACTGCATTGCTCTCATCAACCCGCTCTGTTATCTCATCAAAAAACTCAGTCAAGTTAGTTAAACACGATTTGCCTTTAATAAATCCATGCTGACTTTCCTTAATTAATCCATACTTGTCCAAGTGACTGTTAATTTTGTCCCGGATTATCGTTTCTAAAAGCTTCCCCACTACCGAGGTTAAACCAACTGGTCTGTAATTGCTGGGTTTATCCTTACACCCTTGTTTGAACAAGGGTCTAACATTTGCAATTCTCCAGTCCTCTGGCACCAGTCCCATATCCAAAGAGGATTGGAAGATTATGGCCAGTACCTCCGCAATTTCCACCTTTACTTTCCTCAACATCCTTGGATGCATCCCATCTGGTCCTGGTGACTTATCTACTTTAAGTACAGCCAGCCTTTCTTGTACCTCCTCTTTATCAATGTTTATCCCATCCAGTATCTCAACTACCTATTCTTTCACTATGACTTTGGCAGCATCTTCTTCCTTGATAAAGACAGATGCAAAGTACTCATTTACCTCAGCCATACCCTCTGCCTCCATGCGTAGGTCTCCCTTTTGGTCCCTAATCGGCCCCACCCCTCCTCTTACTACCCTTTTACTATTTACATGCCTATAGAAGACTTTTGGGTTTCCTTTTATGTTAGCTGCTAATCTATTCTCATACTCCCTATTTGCCCCTCTTATTTCCTTTTTCACTTCCCCTCTGAACTTTCTATATTCAGCCTTCCTCTACTTCCCCCTCCTGGGCTCTAACCCTGTTCTACCTTTCCTCTTCCCTGGCCTATAATGCGTTCTACTTTTGCCTTTGCCCTCCCTTCGTCCGTGTCTAACCCTGCTCTATCTTTCCCTCCAAGCTGTAACCCTATTCTACCTTCCCCCTTTGGCCTTCGGCCTCCAGCTTCCCCATCCTTCCTCAGTCCTGATCCAATAAGGCGCCACACTCTAACCTCATTTAACGTTAACATACCATTTGGTCTCGATATTACAGATAATGTCAAAATAAAACTCATTGGAAAGAACAAAACTATTCATCACTTGTTACCTTTAAACTGATTTGCTGTACAGTGAATTTTCCCAAAACAGAATTGCTAACATTGATAAAATCACAGAATAACTTTGAGACATTTTAGTTCAAAGATATTTAAATTTGTGCGGCCAGCAACTAAATTAATTAACGGAATTGCTTTTCCATTCATCAGATGAATTGTACTGAAAAGCTTTCATGTCTGTTTCTATGTCAGTGTTGTCATGACAACCCAATTAGTTGGGTAATTCATTTTTCCCCGATGCCAGTGAGCATTTAAGTAATCAGTAGACAAAAGTCAAATCATATCTTTGGATTCCACAGAATCTATATTTTGCTATAAATCTGAAGCATGTCAAGTTTGAAAGTAACAAATGTTCCAATGATTCAATGTCCTTTCCTTAGTTCCATGTTTCTTTGTGACTGTGTTTGAAGGATGCTATTTGATCACTATACTTTCATGTAATATTGGCTTCACTTAACAGCCTGCAAATTCCCTTTCCAGTGATTGTTATTTCACTCTGTTTGCAGCACGCAGGGAAAAGAACATTTCAATCAAACCTTTTAGACTGTATGAAATAAGCTAATAATTTATGTTCATTTCTATTAAAATAAATCCTACCATTTATTTGTGGTTTCATTTTGAAAGAAAGTTAATATCACCAGCTGGACAAACCGAGAGTTTCAACACCAAGCTGTCTAGCATGATTTTGCATAAGTTTGCTTCTAGTTTCCTGGTGATGAAATCAGTTTAAATTACATTTAATTGTACAGTATAGAATATAGCATGGAATACTGAATTCCTTTCACACAAACATTTTCAGTGGGTTAAAGTCAAGAGATTATTTACGATCTGAATTGTTCCAATGTATATACACAGAGATTGTGAACAATAAGCTGATGTTTTACTCCCAGCATGAACCTGGTTGAGGTGCTTGGAAGAAAAGAAGGACCAATGGAGTGAGGCTAGGCAGCTCAGGATGCATGTAAAGTACTGTGGACCCATCTGTCATTATCTGCACACCCACTTCTGCAGACAGCGGTGAACATAGCTCAATTTGCCAGATGACAAGTGTAGAGGCTCCTATTCTGAAAGAAAGCCGGGACAGTAGACTCAGTGGCATCACTAAGATATGAGAATGCTTGAATATTTTGCGCTTTCAGTGAACCTGCATGAAAGAAAGCAAAGCAGAGTAACCAACAATCAGCCTACCCTGACTAGCAGCATAGCGCAGCACACTCAGTCAGGTGCGGCCTGAAAGTTGGCTCTATTTCCTTGGAGGTATGCTGCAATGCTGACCCATGGGGATGGTGACCTGGAGTGGCAAAGAGGACCACCCTGCTCATGACTACCTCATGCAGAATTGCCTTCACTTCCGAAGCCATCAATCGGGTTCAGGTGCATGCCTGCTAACTCATGTCTACACCTTGAGTTTCCTTTCATTTTTGCTCATCACTTCTTAGTTCTCTCCCCCTTTCAGCCTTGGCGAAGAGAATGGGGTGAGATTCCCTCTGAGCCTTCTCAAAATTTTTCAGAATTTTTGTCACCCTATTGTGATACTCCCCTATAATTGTCCCTATCCCTTTAAATTTCACTTACATGCAATTTCCACACCCACCACTGGTATGGTCCCTGCACATATCCAAATGTGCACTTGGACCTATGCACAATTAAGATTATAAAGTGACCTTGGAAAATTGGATCCAAATAGCACACTTTTATTAGTGTCAATGCAAAGCCTGCTTTTAACAATTTGGTTATAAATAACACCCATATCAGAAAAATCTAGGCTAGTTTCTTTACACCTGAGGAAAAGACCAGTGGATCAGATGGGCAGCACATTCATTGCAGTGTTTTTATGATTCATCTCTGTTTGATACAGATTTTAAAAACCTGCAAATTCTGAAAATCTGAATTAAAGCAGAAGATACTGGAAGTACACAGCAGATCTGTGACCATCTGGAAACAGATGACAGCTCAGCATTTTAGAGATAAATCCTAGTCTACAGATGAAGTATCAAATCATATTTTTTCTTTTCAGATGATGCCACATATTTTAATATTTTTATAACTGTGCTGCAGTAATTCACCAAACATTTTTACATAAAGACTGTTGTTTTAAAGCATTTAAGTTAGAGCACTACTGTCTGTAGGATTCACATGTTCCTCTGTTAAGCCACATTTTAATGCATAGCAAATAGCACCAGGATATCATTGCATATGATGCAACATCTTGCACACGTAGATGCTTTTCTTTGATAAATTGACCTAGAAATTGGATGGCACTGTTCCCGTTTTACAGGCATAAAACCTAAAGGCCTAAGGGTCCAATATGGTGCCCAGCGTGATGGGGCTCATTTCATGTCGCCCGCCATATTGATAAACGCTCCTCCATGGCGAGCGCCTGAACCAGGATTTTGTGCATATCCAAATAGGAGGCCTGTTTGAGGCCCCTTTTGCGAAATCGGATTGTGCATGACCACAGCATGTTGTGCATGTTGCAGTCAGTCTCTTCAGGTGCGTGGCAGCCAAATCAGCAGTCCTTAAAGGGACCGCTGGAGGTTGTGAATGTTGCAGTCAGTCTCTCAGGTACGTGGCAGCCAAATCAGCAGTCCTTAAAGGGACCGCTGGAGGTTGCCACCAGAAAGGTAAGTTTGAATATCTTTACTTTGGTTATTGTGGAGCCAGAACGAATTAGAGTGCTCCTCCCGGCTCCACATTAAATCCGCGGGCCGCCGCTGACCACCCCTTCCTGATTGCCCTCCTCCCGATTGCTTCCCTTCCCCAAGTCTCATTATAACCTTGGTCGACAGTCCAATTTGCCATGGACCTACTGCCGGCCTAATTAGGGCGCAATCCAATTTCAAGGCTATTTTTCCCATGTCAGCACTGTGGAGCAAATACCAATGTGTGTGCTGGCAATGGGCTACTGTGACTAAAAATTCATTTGTTGTTTCATATGATGGGAAAAGCTTATAATGGGATGTTTAGTTTGACTATCCAATCGATGGCCTCCCGAGTACTGTGTGGAGAAATGAGGTGCCTCCCACAACACATCTTAGTGGGCAGGTTGATGTGATGTGTTCTATGGTCTGGGACTCATGGCCACAGTCGCACTTTGGGTCATCCCTCATCTTCCACTTGTGGAGCAGGTGGCCACATCGCCAATGTCCTGTGCGGATTCAGTTGAGCGCTGTCCATGGTCTTCGAGGAAGGTCGAAGCCAGGGACCTCTGCGCCCTGCTGTTGGGTCAGTGATGAGGTGCTGGTTCTTTATGTTGCATGCATCTCACGATTCCATCCATCTGGATAGTGGGCCAATATCAGCTGCATGAATATTGGCTGCTATTTCCCAGAATGTCCGGTGCAATTTTAAACACTTTCGTGATGGGTTTTTCAAGTCTTCGTGAATGCGAAGGTCGATGTTGCTCATGACCTTTTCCATCTCACGGAACACAGTGGCGTTGCAGTGAATGGCAGGCGGGGCAATGTGGGACAGCACCGGGAGCCACTCAGTTGGAGTGGACCTAAGTGTCCCTGACACCATCCTCATGGCAGCGTTTAGCTGCACGTCCACAATCTTTGTGTGGTGACTGCAGGACCATGAGGCAGTGCAGTATTCTGCAGCAGAGTAGACTAGGGCCACTGTTGCGGTGCAAAGTGTTCTGGCTCTGCTCTCCCATGACGTTCCAGCGAGTTTCTGGACCAGATTCACCCTGGTTTTTACCTTTTGGCCGCTGTTGGTGAGATGAGGCTGATAAGTGAGAGTCCTGTCCAGGGTGACACCCAGGTATTTTGGGTGGGGTTCATGGGTAAGTTGCCTTCTGCAGAAGGAAGCGCTGAGTTCTTTCCTGGCAGCGTTGTTGTTCAGATGGAATACCAACACAACTGTCTTCTCTGGACTGGGGCAGAGGCACCAGGTCCAGAAGTAACATTCCAGGAGGTCCAGAAGTAACATTCCAGGAGGTCCAGATCACTTGTTAGCATCCAACTTGCTTCCTCTAGTGTTGATGGTTGTATCAGCAGTGCATTACACGGGGATGTCTGTGAACTACCAAGTACACAGGAGACTTCTAGGAAGGAAACTGCATTTTATAAAGATTAATTCTGTGGCTTCAATAATTAAGAACATTACTGGACTATCATCTATGGTATAATCTTTATTTTTAAACAAGTCCAACCCACAAGGCAAAGTGCATTAGATAGATTGACTAGTGATGTCAGAATCTCTGGGATATTGATTTAGCCGGTAGGGATTACTCAAAAGATCATGAGGTAATTACAGATCAGGAATGTCATTTGGCGCATACAAGCTCAGCTCGCTAGAAAAACCTAAATTTCCTGCACTATAGCATCTAACTGTCTCTTAAATGGCTCCAGGGTTTTTCATCCACTGCCCTAACAAGATGTCCATTACAAGTATTGAGTATTCTTTGCAGGAAGAAGAATATTTCCGATAACTAGCCTAAATTTGTATTTTACTAGTTTGAACCTATGTTCCCTTGTATTACTGTCAATGTTTACCTTGAAATATTGCTCAGGCTTTACATTTTCTGTACTATTTAATCTCTTAAATGCTCTGTAAGGTTCCCTCTCAGTCACCTCTTTAAGGTTTCTCAAGTCTTTCCTCATCCTCTCATACTTGGAAGCATCCTTACGGCTCTTCTCTGCACCGTCTCCACCAGCAAGTCACCAGAAAATCTTTTTCCTTGTCTTGTCCCCTCTGTGTCCATTTTTGCTGCTTCAGGTGTGTTTTTCCCCATGTCACATCTTACTGTTGGTGCTATGCCTGCTACTGCGCTCTCTGTTACCCCTTTGCTTTTCTGTTCTCTTATTTCCATTCTCTTCCTCTCAAGTTGCTTCTTGTTTTTCCCTTTTGCTTCACCTGTTCTTCTCTCATCTAATCCCCCATCCATTTGCCCTCCCTTATCCCTAGACTGAATCTATGATGTAGCCACAAAGGATGGGCCATGCAAACTCCACAGCATTTAAGTACAAAGTGTTCTTATTTATTTCTCTCCGAAGATCTGAATTATATGCATATTTATCTCACTAGCCACTTTTTTTTGGCATGTGTTTACTCCCTCCCCTAAATAACGCTGTCAAACCACATTGGGTGGCTGGAAGGAGCTACTTATATGTGCACTGGCCGGAAGAATTTGTGGTTGACAATGGCCCAGAAATTCGGGTCGGGGGTTTCCCGCGGGTGTAAGCCCCCGAACTGCACTTACCTTGCGCGCCGGCAGTTGAGCTGTAGGGCCCTGTGGAATTCCGCTCCGGGGCCTGGCCCAGCTGCCGGCACGCTGTGCTTGCGTGTCCCAGGGGCGTAGTTAGTGCGATGCGTCCCCTGGGATCACGTGGGCCATGGGCAGCCAATCGGAGGAGGGAAAAGCCCATTCATAAGATTGACAGGAAGACCTGTCAAAACTTATAAATACTACGGGCCCCAAAATAGCAGTAAACCTTCAAATATTTTTTTTTTTAAATCACACTTTTTAAATAAACTATAAATTATGTTAAATAACTATTTTAAACAATAATTTAAATTTTTGAAAAAAATAATTTTATATTCTAACGGGGCTAAAAATAAACCTACCTTGCTTTAAAGTATTTAAGACTAATAAACCTGTGGAAAAAAATGTTATAATTTTAATTAATTGACCACTTACCTTGTAAAAAGCAGGCCTTACGCCTGCTTTTTAAATGTGTAAATCCTGCAGGCTTAACCTCGCGTGAAAACCTGCAAAAAAAACGTAAGTTTGATGCGCACGCGCAGCCTCTCCTGCGCGCGTGTTCGACCTCTGAACCCCTTCGTTCAGAGGATCGGAAGTGCCGGTTTCCCGCGCATGCGCAGTGCATGCAGGAAACCGGCACTTCCATTCGGCCCACGGGTGAGTACCCCATGCGTACTCACCCGTGGAGACCCGAATTTCTGGGCCAACTCGTGCTCGCACAGTTTCAATTTGCTACCACATCCAGACTGTACAGTTGTTGCAATAGAGGCCTCTGCTGGTATGTCAGATAATAGGGTTTGGTTTGGAAAATAGAATTTTATTTTGGTCTACAGGCCAAAGACATATAAATCTTTGTCTACTTCGCACTGCACAAGGTTGCTAAAGTTAGTCATTTGAAGGATATTAAATTCATTTCAGTTAAGATTAAGTACACTTGGAACACAGCATGACGCTGGGACAGAAAGAACAAAAAGCAATTATATCTTTCACATTGTAATATCTAGTAAATGACGCTATATCCATCACTACTACACATTTGTATTGAACAAAATAATTACAAATTATAAGGTGGCAAGGTAAAGAAATTGAACATATTACAATCTCGGTTGCTTGTAGATTTTTTATTGAAGTTGCACAAGCTCTTTTCTAGACTTTTTATAGCATATGATTAACATATATATAAAAGTATGCTAAACTTATTTCAGTAGTTCTATCATCTTTATTAATTCCTTGTAACCTTATTTCAGTGTTAATACAGTAATCTGTTAATTAATTTTCTGTGCTGGTAGATCTGTCTGAGCATATTTGTTAATCAATTGATGGCACTTAGACTTATAGGCCTAGAAATTCGAGAGTGCTGGAAATCTGCTGGTGGCACCGTGGGCCGCATTTAATGGCCAACAAAATGAATGGCACTGGTAGCACCGGTAAATTGGTGCTGGTTCCTAATTAACATTAGTGCCTTCTGCACCTAAAAAAATGGGAAAAGTACTTCCGCACCAACACAAATGGCTCAGCAAGCCAGGGAAGGGCACCCAGGGTCTCGCACGCAGCACTCCAGCTTTCTGCAGGGGGTCAACACTGCAAGAGAGGTCCTCTACCCACAGGAGCCAGGAGGCCCTCCAGAAGGAATGATGTGGGACCAGATCACAGAGGCTGTCACTGGCAGCAGTGTCGCCGCCACGACCTGGCTCCAGTGCCCAAAGAAGCTTCATGACCTCAGACAGTGGTCAAGGTCAGTGAATGCATCTTCAAAAGTGGTCTCCTACTACCCCCCAATCACTCACCTACCAACAATCTGTACCAAACACGAGGCACAAATCCCATTCTTAGCTTCACCTCATCCCCTTGGAGGAGACGGCCATTCTTGGCAGGGGCATGGCTGCGCACTTGCGGCAGGGTGAAAAGATTCAAGATGCTGATATCCTCATACGTTATCCTTCTTCTCACATGCTTATCTTGCTTTCCCGCCCTCCCCTCACCACAACTCCACCCTTGTGCCTTCCTCATTACACACACCCAAGAAATGCAGTCTGCCTAGCCAGTGGTCCACCATGAAGAGGGAGTGGAGAGTGAAGAAGAAGAAACACCGTCACTCGATTTCACACCCCCAGCCACCAGCTCCTCAAGGTTGACCAGCACGACAATCTGCAGTGTCCCCCACTGAAAGTCAGCAGCCTTCCACCAGCCATGCTGCAGCCACTGGGGTAGCACTGCGTGACATCAGTAGGATAGGCAAAGGTACACACAAGACACTCAGTAAGGGGATGCATAACGGTGATGAGTTGATTTCTTGATGTCATATTGGATGGATAGATATATAAAGTTGGATTGGAAAGTTTGCTTTATGGTGGCTTTTATTTCAGCATTGTGACCAAGAGGACGCTGTGATGGTCAGTAACAGAGGGAAGGGAAGGTGTGCGATTAAGGTTGTAAGGGGAATTGGGGTTGTGGTCACTGGTATTGCAGGCAGATGATTCCATCCCGGATATCCCGGCCAGAAAGGAGCTGTCTGCATTGCATCCTTCCTTCCGCTTCCTCCTCTTCTGCGTTTTCCTCTTCTGCTTCCTCCTCTTCCCTATACAAGTGGATGCTGGAATTCTGAAATAAAAGCAGGAAATGCTGGAAATATTCAGCAGGTCAGGCAGCATCTCGACCTGAGGTGTGAGCTCTGTTACTCTCTCCACGGATGTGGCCTGACCTGCTGAGTATTTCCAGCATTTTCTGTCTTCTCAAAGGCCTTCCTTTAGCATCTGAGGTCTTGCAAGCATCCAGCAGCACTCCCTGCATACTCAAAAAAAGTTTTAACATGTATTGCACCAAGCCACTACTTCAATAAAATATTATAAAATCCAGTCCAAAAGCTTAAAGGCAAACCTACCTGAAAGAAGTGGGTGTCCCTTTAAGAAGTGCTGACAACGTCTGTCAGCCTGCTGCATGCTCACTTTTCAGAGCGAGCGTAGGACCCAGTGTTAAACTCAGTACAAAGGTTCAAGTTCACAGAGTGTGATGTTAAGTCGGTGTAAAGTCACACTCTCTAGATTTGCATCTTCAAGGCCATAGAGCACGCACAAAAATAGCGGCCGCCATTTCTTTTCAGGGTTCCAGCGCTAACGGGTGGCGCTAAGTAGCCCAATTTCTGGGCTGCTTGTGTGTATCAAGGAGACCAATTCCATCTGACATGTCAAACATCTTTGTAAGCTGAAATTTAGACCCGAGAACTGTATTCCCCGAGAAAATAACAAGGTAATATGGCAATTTTCAATACACGACTGCTCCATTTGTGGCTAAAAACAGGGCAGCAACGGGGAGAAAATCGGAGGGAAAAAATAGTTCTGCCGACTTACCGGCCGTTTAATTTTCCTTCAGACCTCGTTTTAGGCAACCAGCACTCCTGCCAGGAACAGGCAGAACCTCATTAATGCACACAGACAGGGACAACACAGTGAAGACACAGACAGGGACAACACAGTGAAGACACAGACAGGGATAACACAGTGAAGACACAGACAGGGATAACACAGTGAAGACACAGACAGAGATAACACAGTGAAGACACAGACAGAGATAACACAGTGAAGACACAGACAGGGATAACACAGTGAAGATACAGACAGGGACAACATAGTGAAGACACGGACAGGGATAACACAGTGAAGACACAGACAGGGATAACAGAGTGAAGACACCGACAGGGACAACATAGTGAAGACACGGACAGGGATAACACAGTGAAGACACAGACAGGGATAACAGAGTGAAGACACCGACAGGGATAACACAGTGAAGACACAGACAGGGATAACACAGTGAAGACACAGACAGGGATAACACAGTGAAGACACAGACAGGGATAACACAGTGAAGACACAGACAGGGATAACACAGTGAAGACACAGACAGAGATAACACAGTGAAGAGACAGACAGGGTAACACAATGAAGACACAGACAGAGATAACAGAATGAAGACACAGACAGAGATAACACAGTGAAGACACAGACAGGGTAACAGTGAAGACACAGAGAGGGTAACACAGTGAAGACACAGACAGGGTAACACAGTGAAGACACAGACAGAGATAACACAATGAAGACACAGACAGAGATAACACAGTGAAGACACAGACAGAGATAACACAGTGAAGACACAGACAGGGATAACACAGTGAAGACACAGACAGGCCAGTTTCAGCGGCAGAGCGGGGCTATAAAAGGCTCCCGAGACCAGTCTCCGAACTCGGAAATCAGAGGGAAGGAGAGAGGTAAAAAGAAATCGAAGTGTGACATCACCAGAAAGCAGGTAAGTGATTGGTTGGTGAGTATTTCTCTCTCTTTAAGCTTAAACTCTGGTTTATGGATTCTAAGGTGCGATATTCATCATCCAAATTTGGGGCAGAGGGTATTTAAAAATAATATTAATAAATTTAATTGATTATGTAGAATGGGAGAGCAGGTGATGTGGTACTGCTGCAACATGTGGGCGCTGGTGGAGACCATTGATGCTCACGGTGATCACATTTGCAATAAGTGTTGGCTGCTCGAGGAATTCCGGCTCCGTGTTGAAGAGCTGGAGTCCGAGCTTCAAACACTGAGACACATCAGGGAGGGGGAGAGTTACCTGGACTCTGTGTTTCAGGAGGTAGTCACACCAATTAGATTAATTAATTCAGATGTAGTCCGTGGCCAGGGTCAGGATGGTGTGACTAGAAGTGAGGCAGGTACGGGGATCCAGGAGGTCGTGTTGGAGGAGCCGCAGCCCTTGCTCTTGTCCAACAGGTTTGAGGCTCTTACTCCCTGTGAGGATGGGAACGGGGACTGCAGGGAGGTTGAGCAGCCTGGCCACAGCACCGTGGAGCGGGGGGCCATTCAAGTGGGGGGAGTTAAAAGAAATGTTGTAGTGGTAGGGGATAGTATCGTTAGGGGGATAGATAGGGTTCTTTGCAGCCGAGAGCGAGAGTCCCGAAGGCTGTGTTGCCTGCCCGGTGCCAGGGTTAAGGGCATCTCTTCTGGGCTGGAGAGGAACTTGGAGTGGGAGGGGGAGGATCCAGTTGTCGTGGTCCATGTTGGTACCAACGACATAGATAGGACAAGGAAAGAGGTTCTGCTGAGGGAGTTTGAGCAGCTAGGGGCCAAATTAAAAAGCAGAACCACAAGGGTAATAATCTCTGGATTACTACCTGAGCCACGTGCAAATTTGGCTAGGGTAAATAAAATTAGAGAGTTAAATGCGTGGCTCAAAGACTGGTGCGGGAGAAATGGGTTTTGCTTCTTGGGACACTGGCATCAGTACTGGGACAAGAGAGAGCTGTTCCGTTGGGATGGACTTCACTTGGCCAGTGCTGGGACTAGAGTCCTGGTGAATCGAATAACTAGGGCTGTAGAGAGGGCTTTAAACTAATTAGTGGGGGGGAGGTTTTAAGAGAGCGAAAAATAAAAATGACAGCGGAGAAGGCAATAGAGCAAGGTAGCAGTGGGGGAATTAAAAACCAGAGCGTGTCAGGAAGGGACAGAATGTATAATGGTAAAGTAGTAAAGGGGGTAAAAGCAGGAATAAATTGTCAGAAAACATATTTGAAAGTTCTTTATCTGAATGCACGCAGCATTCATAACAAAATAAATGAGTTGACGGTACAAATAACTACACATGGGTATGATCTGGTGGCCATTACGGAAACATGACTGGGAACTAAACATACAAGGGTATTTGACAATTAGGAAGGACAGACAGGAAGGAAAGGGAGGTGGGGTTGCTATGTTAATCAAGGATGGAATCACTGCAATAGTCAGAAATGATATTGGGTCAAAGGATCAGGATAGTGAAACAGTTTGGGTGGAGATAAGGAATAATAAGGGGAAAAAGTCACGAGTGGGCATAGTCTATAGGCCTCCTAACAGTTGCAACTCTGTTGGTCGGTGTATAAATCAGGAAATAGTTGGGGCTTGTAATAAGGGAACAGCTATAATCATGGGGGATTTTAACTTTCATATTGACTGGACTAATCAAATTGGGCATGGCAGTCTTGAGGAAGAGTTCATAGGGTGTATTAGGGATGGGTTCCTTGACCAGTATGTAACTGAACCAACCAGGGGGCAGGCAATCTCAGATCTGGTCCTGTGTAATGAGACAGGATTAATAAAAAATGTCCTAGTAAAGGATCCCCTTGGAATGAGTGACCATAATATGGTTGAATTCCAAATTCAGTTTGAGGGTGAGAGAGTTGGATCTCAAACCAGCGTACTGAGCTTAAATAAAGGAGACTATGAAGGTATGAGAGTAGAATTGACTAACGTGGACTGGGAAAACAGATTAAAGTGTAAGATGGTACAAGAGCAGTGGTCTACATTCAAGGAGATATTTCACATCTTTCAAGATAAATATATTCCACTGAGGAAAAAGGGGAGTAAAAGAAAAGAAAGCCATCCGTGGCTTAGTAAAGTAATAAAGGATAGTATCCGAATGAAAACAAGGGCATATAAAGTAGCCAAATCTAGTGGGAGGATAGAAGATTGGGAAGCATTTAAAAGCCAGCAAACAATAACTAAAAGATTAATTAAGGGAAGATAGATTATGAAAGTAAACTAGCAAAAAATATAAAAACAGATAGCAAGAGTTTCTACAGCTATATAAAAAGAAAAAGGGTGGCTAAAGTGAACATTGATCCCTTAGAGGATGGGACCGGGAAACTAGTGGTGGGGAACATGGAGATGGCAAAGACGCTGAACAAATATTTTGTATCAGTCTTTACAGTAGAGGACACTAAAAATATCCCAACACTGGACAAACAGGGGGCAATGGGGGGGGGGGGGGGGGGGAGGAGGAGCTAAACACGATTAAAATCACTAAGGAGATGGTACTCGGTAAAATAATGGGACTTTAGGCGGATAAATCCCCCGGACCTGATGGCCTACATCCTAGGGTCTTGAGAGAAGTGGCGGTAGGGATTGTGGATGCATTGGTGATTATTTTCCAAAACTCCCTGGGCTCAGGAAAGGTCCCGGCAGATTGGAAAACTGCTAATGTAACACCCTTATTTAAGAAGGGAAGTAGACAAAAAGCCGGAAACTATAGACCAGTTAGTCTAACATCTGTGGTTGGCAAAATGTTGGAGTCCATTATTAAGGAAACAGTAACAGCGCATTTGGATAAACATAATTTAATAGGACAGAGTCAGCATGGTTTTATGAAGGGGAAGTCATGTTTGACAAATTTGCTCGAATTCTTTGAGGATGTAACAAACAGGGTGGATAAAGGGGAACCAGTGGATGTGGTGTATTTGGACTTCCAAAAGGCATTTGACAAGGTTGCACACAAAAGATTACTGATCAAGATAAAAAATCATGGGATTGGGGGTAATATACTGGCATGGGTGGAAGATTGGCCATCTAACAGAAAACAAAGAGTTGGGATAAATGGTTCGTTCTCGGGCTGGCAATCAGTAACCAGTGGTGTTCCGCAGGGGTCAGTGCTGCGACCCCAACTCTTTACAATCTATATTAACGATTTGGGGGAAGGGACCGAGTGCAACATATCCAAGTTTGCCGACGATACAAAGATGGGAGGGAAAGCAGTGAGTGAGGACATAAAAAACCTGCAAAAGGACATAGACAGGCTAAGTGAGTGGGCAGAGATTTGGCAGATGCAATATAATGTTGGAAAGTGTGAGGTTATGCACTTTGGCAGAAAAAATCAAAGAGCAAGTTATTATCTAAATGGAGAGAAACTGCAAAGTGCTACAGTACAAAGGGGTCTGGGGGTCCTGGTGCATGAAACACAAAAAGTTAGTATGCAGGTGCAGCAGGTGATCAGGATGGCCAATGGAATCTTGGCTTTTACTGCAAGGGGGATGCAGTCTAAAAACAGGGAAGTCTTGCTGCAGTTATACAGGATATTGGTGAGGCCACACCTGGAATACTGCGTGTAGTTTTGGTTTCCATATTTAAGAAAAGATATTCTTGCTCTCGAGGCGGTTCAGAGAAGGTTCACTCGGTTGATTCCAGAAATGAGGGGGTTGACGTATGAGGAAAGGTTGAGTAGGTTGCGACTCTACTCATTGGAGTTCAGAAGAATGAGAGGCGATCTTATCGAAACATATAAGATTGTGAGGGGCCTTGATCGGGTGGATGCGGTGAGGATGTTTCCACTGATGGGTGAGACTAGAACTAGGGGGCATAATCTTAGAATAAGGGGCTGCCCTTTCAAAACTGAGATGAGGAGAAACTTCTTCACTCAGAGGGTAGTAAATCTATGGAATTTGCTACCCCAGAGAGCTGTGGAAGCTGCAACATTAAATACATTTAAAATGGAGATAGACAGTTTCCTAGCAGATAGGGGAATTAGGGGTTACGGGGACAAGGCAGGGAAGTGGATGTGAGTCTAGATTCGGATCAGCCATGATCCTATTGAATGGAGGAGCAGGCCCGAGGGGCCGTATGGCCTACTCCTACTTCTTATGTAACACAGTGAAGACACAGACAGGGATAACACAGTCAAGACACAGGCAGAGATAAAACAGTGAAGACACAGACAGGGTAACAGAGTGAAGACACAGACAGGGACAACAAAGTGAAGACACAGACGGGGATAACACAGCGCAGACACAGACAGGGATAACTCAGTGAAGACACAAACAGGATAACACAGTGAAGACACAGACAGGGACAACACAGTGAAGACACAGACAGGGTAACACAATGAAGACACAGACAGGGTAACAGTGAAGACACAGACAGGGATAACACAGTGAAGACACAGACAGGGATAACACAGTGAAGACACAGACAGGGACAACACAGTGAAGACACAGACAGGGTAACACAATGAAGACACAGACAGGGTAACAGTGAAGACACAGACAGGGATAACACAGTGAAGACACAGACAGGGATAACACAGTGAAGACACAAACAGGATAACACAGTGAAGACACAGACAGGGACAACACAGTGAAGACACAGACAGGGTAACACAATGAAGACACAGACAGGGTAACAGTGAAGACACAGACAGGGATAACACAGTGAAGACACAGACAGAGATAACACAGTGAAGGCACAGACAGGGTAACACAGTGAAGACACAGACAGGGATAACACAGTGAAGACAGACAGGGATAACACAGTGAAGACACAGGCAGGGACAACACAGTGAAGAAACAGACAGAGGTAACACAGTGAAGACACAGACAGGGATAACACAGTGAAGACACAGACAGAGATAACACAGTGAAGACACAGACAAGGCTAACACAGTGAAGAAACAGACAGGGTTAACACAGTGAAGACACAGACAGGGTAACAGTGAAGACACAGACAGGGACAACACAGTGAAGACAGAGACAGGGACAACACAGTGAAGACACAGACAGGGTAACAGTGAAGACACAGACAGGGACAACACAGTGAAGACAGAGACAGGGACAACATAGTGAAGACACAGACAGGGATAACACAGTGAAGACACAGACAGGCATAACACAGTGAAGACACAGACAGGCATAACACAGTGAAGACACAGACAGGGACAACATGGTGAAGACACAGACAGGGACAACACAGTGAAGACACAGACAGAGGGAACACAGTGAAGACACACAGAGGGAAAACAGTGAAGACACAGACAGAGGGAACACAGTGAAGACACAGACAGGGCTAACACAGTGAAGACACAGACAGAGGGAACACAGTGAAGACACAGACAGAGGGAACACAGTGAAGACACAGACAGAGGGAACACAGTGAAGACACAGACAGAGGTAACACAGTGAAGACACAGACAGGGTAATACAGTGAAGACACAGACAGGGATAACACAGTGAAGACACAGACAGGGATAACACAGTGAAGACACAGACAGGGACAACACAGTGAAGACACAGACAGAGGGAACACAGTGAAGAAACAGAGAGGGATAACACAGTGAAGACACAGACAGGAATAACACAGTGAAGACACAGACAGAGGGAACACAGTGAAGACACAGACAGGGGTAACACAGTGAAGCTACAGACAGAGGGAACACAGTGAAGACACAGGCAGAGGTAACACAGTGAACACACAGACAGGGCTAACACAGTGAAGACACAGACAGAGGGACACAGTGAAGACACAGACAGAGGGAACACAGTGAAGACACAGACAGGGGGAACACAGTGAAGACACAGACAGAGGTAACACAGTGAAGATACAGACAGAGGTAACACAGTGAAGACACAGACAGGGATAACACAGTGAAGACACAGACAGGGTAACACAGTGAAGACACAGACAGGGTAACACAGTGAAGACACAGGGTAACACAGTGAAGACACAGATAGGGACAACACAGTGAAGACACAGACAGGGTAACACAGTGAAGACACAGACAGGGATAACACAGTGAAGACACAGACAGGGTAACACAGTGAAGACACAGACAGGGACAACACAGTGAAGACACAGACAGGGTAACACAGTGAAGACACAGACAGAGGGAACACAGTGAAGACACAGACAGAGGTAACACAGTGAAGACACAGACAGAGGTAACACAGTGAAGAAACAGAAAGGGATAACACAGTGAAGAAACAGACAGATAACACAGTGAAGACACAGACAGGGATAACACAGTGAAGAAACAGACAGGAGTAACACAGTGAAGACACAGACAGGGATAACACAGTGAAGATACAGACAGGGATAACACAGTGAAGACACAGACAGGGATAACACAGTGAAGAAACAGACAGAGATAACACAGTGAAGACACAGACAGAGATAACACAGTGAAGACACAGACAGGGATAACACAGTGAAGAAACAGACAGGAGTAACACAGTGAAGACACAGACAGGGATAACACGGTAAAAAATGGGATGAGATCCTAAAAGATGTATATAGGGAGTTAGGAGGTAAATTAAAAATAGGACCTGAAATGTAGTAATCTCAGGATTGCTACCAGTGCCACGTGCTAGTCAGAGTAGAAATAGAAGGATATTTCAGTTGAATACATGGCTAGAGGAATGGTGCAAGGGGGAGGGATTCAAATTCCTGGGACATTGGAACTGGTTCTGGGGGAGGTGGGCCCAGTACAAACCAGACGGTTTGCACCTGGGCAGGGCCGGGACCGATGTCCTAGGGGGAGTGTTTGCTGTGCTCTGGGGGAGGGTTTAAACTAAAATGGAAGGGGTTTGGGAACCTGAGCAGGGAGACAGAGGAAAGGGATACAAGGATAAAAGCAAAAGATGGGAAGGAGAAAAACAACAGTGGCAGTCAGAGAAATCAACGGTTTAAATCAAACATGGCCACAGTAAATAATAATTGTAATAGGTCTAAGAGCGTTAAAAAAACAAGCCTGAAGGCTTTGTGTCTTAATGCGAGGAGCATTCGTAATAAGGTGGATGAATTAGCTGTGCAAATGGAGGTAAACAAGTATGATTTGATTGGGATTACGGAAACATGGCTCCAGGGCGACCAAGGCTGGGAACTCAACATCCAAGGGTATTCAATATTCAGGAAAGATAGGCAAAAAGGAAAAGGAGGTGGGGTAGCATTGCTGGTTAAAGAGGGGGTTAACACAATTGTAAGGAAGGATATTAGCTCTGATGATGTGGAATCTGTATGGGTAGAACTGAGAAATACCAAGGGGCAGAAAACGTTAGTGGGAGGGGTATATAGAACTCCAAACAGTAATGAGGAGGTTGGGAATGGCATTAAAAGGGAAATTAGAGAAGCGTGCAATAAGGGCACAGCAGCTATCATGGGTGACTTTAATCTACATATAGATTGGGCTAACCAAATTAGTAACAATACTGTGGAGGAGGAATTGCTGGAGTGTATACGGGATGGTTTCCTGGACCAATATGTCGAGGAACCAACTAGAGATCAGGCCATCTTAGACTGGGTATTATGTAATGAGAAAGGATTAATTAGCAATCTTATTGTGCGAGGCCCATTGGGTCAGAGCGATCATAATATGATAGAATTCTTCATTAAGATGGAGAGTGAAGTATTTCACTCAGAGACTAGGGTCCTGAATTTAAATAAAGGAAACTACGATGGTATGAGGCACGAGTTCGGTAGGATTGATTGGGGAATGTCACTCAAAGGGTTGATGGTGGATAGGCAATGTCAAACATTCAAAGATCGCATGGATGAAATACAGAATTTGTTCATCCCAGTTTGGCATAAAAATAAAACAAAAAAGGTGACTCAACCGTGGCTAACAAGGGAAATTAGGGATAGCATAAAATCCAAGGAGAGGACATACACATTGGCCAGAAAAAGCAGTAAACCTGAGGATTGGGAGCAGTTTAGGATTCAACAAAGGAGGACAAAGGGATTAATTAAGAAGGGGAAAATAGAGTATGAGAGTAAGCTCGCTAGGAACATAAAAACTGACTGTAAAAGCTTCTATAGATATGTGAAGAGAAAAAGATTGGTGAAGTCAAGCGCAGGTCCCTTGCAGTCAGAATCAGGGTAATTTATAATGGGGAACAAAGAAATGGCAGACCAATTAAATACATATTTTGGTTCTGTCTTCACAAAGGAGGACACAAATAACCTCCCAGAGATGTCGGGGAACATAGGGTCTGATGAAAGGGAGGAACTGAATGAAATCAGTATTTGTAGGGAAATGGTGTTCGGGAAATTGATGGGATTGAAGGCCAATAAATCCCCAGGACCTGATAATCTACATCCTAGGGTACTTAAGGAAGTGGCCCTAGAAATAGTAGATGCATTGCTGATCATCTTTAAACATTCGATAGAATCTGGAACAGTACCCATGGATTGGAGGGTAGCTAATATTACCCCACTATTCAAAAAAGGTGGTTGAGAGAAAACGGGAAAATTACAGACCATTAAGCCTGACGTCGTTAGTGGGGAAAATGCTAGAGTCCATTATAAAAGATGTAATAGCAGAGCACTTGGAAAACAGTGACAGGATCTGACAAAGTGAACATGGATTTACAAAAGGTAAATCGTGCTTGACTAATCTACTGGAATTTTTTGAGGATGTAACTGGCAAAATAGATAAGGGAGAACCAGTGGATGTGGTGTATTTGGACTTTCAAAAGGCTTTCGATAAGGTCCCACATAAGAGATTAGCGTGTAAAGTTAAGGCACATGGGATTGGGGGTAAGGTATTGACTTGGATAGAGAACTGGTTGGCAGACAGAAAGCAAAGAGTTGGAATAAATGGGTCTTTTTCCGAGTGGCAGGCAGTGACTAGTGGGGTACCGCAGGGATCGGTCCTTGGACCCCAGCTATTCACAATATATATTAATGATCTAGACGAGGGAACTAGATGTAATATCTCCAAATTTGCAGACGACACAAAGCTGGGTGGGCGTGTGTGCTGTGAGGAGGATGCCGAGAAACTCCAGTATGATTTGGATTGGTTGGGTGATTGGGCAGAAGCATGGCAGATACAATATAACGTGGATAAATGCGAGGTTATCCACTTTGGTGTCAAAAACAGGAAGGCAGATTATTATCTGAATGGCAATAGATTGGGAGAAGGGGAAGTGCAACGAAACCTGGGTGTCCTTGTGCACCAGTTGCTGAAGGTAAGCATGCAGGTGCAGCAGGCGGTTAAGAAGGCAAATGGTATGTTGGCCTTCGTAGCGAGAGGGTTTGAGTACAGGAACAAGGATGTCTTGCTGCAGTTGTACAGGGCCTTGGTGAGACCACATCTTGAGTATTGTGTGCAGTTTTAGTCGCCTTATCTGAGGAAGGATGTTCTTGCCATGGAGTGCAGCGAAGGTTCACCAGGCTGATACCTGGGATGGCAGGAATGATGTATGAGGAGAGATTAGGTCGATCGGGCTTATACTCGTTGGAGTTTAGAAGAATGAGAGGGGATCTCATTGAAACTTGTAAAATTCTGACAGGACTGGACAGACTAGATGCAGGAAGGATGTTCCCGATGGCCGGGGAATCCAGAACCAGGGGTCACAGTCTAAGGATAAGGGGTAAGCCATTTAGGACATAGATGAGGAGGAATTTCTTCACCCAGAGTGGTGAACCTGTGGAATTCTCTACCACAGAAGGCAGTAGAGGCCAATTCATTAAATATATTCAAGAAGGAGTTGGATATATTTCATAAGGCTAAAGGGATCAAGGGAAATGGGGAGAAAGCAGGGACAGGGTACTGAATTTGGATGATCAGCCATGATCTTATTGAATGGCGGAGCAGGCTCGAGTGGCCGAATGGCCTACTCCTGCTCCTATCTTCTATGTTTCACTGTATTATCTTTGTCTGTGTCTTCACTGTGTTATCTCTGTCTGTGTCTTCACTGTGTTATCCCGGTCTGTGTCTTCACTGTGTTATCCCTGTCTGTGTCTTCACTGTGTTATCTCTGTCTGTGTCTTCACAGTGTTATCCCTGTTTCTTCACTGTGTTATCCTTGTCTGTGTCTTCACTGTGTTACTCCTGTCTGTTTCTTCACTGTTATCCCTGTCTGTGTCTTCACTGTGTTATCCCGGTCTGTGTCTTCACTGTGTTATCTCTGTCTGTGTCTTCACTGTGTTATCCCGGTCTGTGTCTTCACTGTGTTATCCCTGTCTGTGTCTTCACAGTGTTATCCCTGTTTCTTCACTGTGTTATCCTTGTCTGTGTCTTCACTGTGTTACTCCTGTCTGTTTCTTCACTGTTATCCCTGTCTGTGTCTTCACTGTGTTACCTCTGTGTCTTCACTGTGTTATCCCTGTCTGTTTCTTCACTGTGTTATCCCTGTCTGTGTCTTCACTGTGTTATCCTTGTCTGTGTCTTCACTGTGTTACTCCTGTCTGTTTCTTCACTGTTATCCCTGTCTGTGTCTTCACTGTGTTACCTCTGTGTCTTCACTGTGTTATCCCTGTCTGTTTCTTCACTGTGTTACCTCTGTCTGTGTCTTCACTGTGTTATCTCTGTCTGTGTCTTCACTGTAAAGACAGACAAAAGTAACACAGTGAAGACACAGACAGGGGTAACACAGTGAAGACACAGACAAGCGTAACACAGTGAAGACCATTTTCCTCTCTATCTGTGTTGCTAATAGAAGTTCCTTAACCCACCAACAAACTAGGGGTGGTACAAGTTGAGAGATGTCCATGTCCCACGATTAATAAAGGGTTGCACACCTGCTCTCAGCTAATGGCCAGAACTTCGGGTCTCCACAGGTGAGTATGCACGGGGTACTCACCCGTAGGCCCAATGGAAGTGCCGGTTTTCTGCATGCACTGCGCATTCACAAGAAACCGGCAGTTCCGTTCCCCTGAAAGAAGGGGTTCAGAGATCGAACGCGTGCGCAGGAGAGGCTGCGCGTGCGCATCAAAGTTACGTTTTTTTTGCAGGTTTTCCCGGGAGGGTAAGTCTCTAGAAGTTAGACATATAAAAAGCAGGCGCAAGGCCTGCTTTTTACAAGGTAAGTGGTGAATTAATTAAAATTAGAACATTTTTTCCACAGGTTTCTTATTTTTAAATACTTTAAAGCAAGGTAAGTTTATTTTTAGCCCTGTTAGAAAATAAAAACTTTTTTTTCAAAAATTTAAATTATTGTTTAAAATAGTTATTTCATGTAATTTATAGTTATTTAAAAAATGTGGTTTAAAAAAAAATTATTTGATGATTTAGTGATGATTTGGGGCCCGTAGTATTTATAAGTTTTGACAGCCCTTCCTGTCAAACTTATGAATGAAGCATTCCCTACTCCGATTGGCTCTCCATGGCCCACGTGATCCCAGGGGACGCATCGAACTAACTGCGCCCCTGGGATACGCAAGCACTGCGCGCCGGCAGTTGGAGCAGGCCCAGGATCGGAATTCCACGGGGGCCCACAGCACAACGGCTGGCGCGCAAGCTAAGTGCAGGTCGGGGGCTTACACCCGTGGGAAGCCCCTGACCCGAATTTCTGGGCCATTAATATGTGGTAAAACATTGGGAGACATTTTGCCTGTTTTAGCGTTATTTTTTGCTACATAAGTGATTTTAAGGTGCTTGCCATGGCTGTAAAATGTTCTGAACTCTTAAGGGGTTTCTGGCAATGCAATTTATTCTTCATGGAATCCTTCTGGCAATTATACTCTGGTTAGAGGACGAAGAGGAGGAGCAGTAACAGGAGGAAGGAACAAGAAGAGCTGCAGCTGCAGGGAAAGCAAATAGAAGGAGGCGAGCTCACAGAGATCCTTATCCTCCCAACAGTGTACAGGCCCAGGTCAGTATACCTGCAGTTTTCTGAGGAGCAATGCATAAAAAGGCTTCACTTCTTCAGGGATGCTGTCACACAGTTCTGTCACCTGCTGCAACAAGACCTGCAACCCACTTCCACAGCTAACACAGCATTGCCTGTTGCAGTGAATGTCACTGTAGCCCTTAACTTGTTTGCCTCCAGCTCCTTCCAGGCTGCCACAGGGAATATTAGCGACAGCAGTCATGCAGGTAGAGACTATACCATGTTTGCGAGAGTAAAACACCTTGTTGGGAGTAAAAACTGGAACACAATTACCTTGTGATTATAGTACTGGACCAGCAAAGGGTCATGAGTTCAAATCCCACCATGGTAAATTGTGAATTGAATTTAATAAATTTGGTAATTTGTGGAACAGCATCAGAAAAATAACCAGATCTGTGGTAAAACCCAACTGGTTTATTAATGTCCGTCAGGAAAGGGAGCCTGCCACCCCTACTCAGTTTGGCCTACATCTAACTCCAGTCCCACACTATGGGGAGAATTTTAACCCCTCCGCCCCCCCCACGATGGGCCAGAGATGGGGGTTAAAGTTCGGTAAATATGTGAAAGCTGACCCCAACCCGTCGCAAACATGCCTACTTCCGGTTTAACCGCAGCGGGTTTGGGGAGCGTCTGAGTAATGCATTCTGGAGAGGCGGGTCCGTGATTATAATATTGCAAGAATAAAAGATTTAAAAAGCCAGATTTCTTCAGCAGCAATTCATTGAAGAGCACTTCAGATAAACAATCCCGGCTCCCCTGCATTAACAGTCATGTCCAACAGCTCTCCTAGTCCTTCTACCCTTGAATAAACTGCATGTCCCCAAAGACAAACATTGATATTCATGTCAACATTGCAGGGCCACCAGCTACTACAGTGACATTCTTTGCACACATAGGTTTCAACAAGGGTTATCATTTTAATAGCTTACACAAATTCCTATACATTAATCATCACCTAGATGTGAGCTCATAGTGTCTGTCTTAAGTGACCTATTCTAGTGCTTTTATGAGTGCTCCCCCAATGGATTAAAAAGGGGAGATGGAAGGCAGCTGTGGCTCAGCCGAGGGCTCTTGAGATGCTTATGGTTGCTCACTACTAGGAGCAAGGCCTGGCTGCAGACTGCAGCAACTCAGTGACAACAGGAGCAGTCTGGCCCAGCTGGGGTGAGCATTACTTGAGGGAGTGGTGAGGGTGCCAACATGCTGTCATCCTGAAAGAGGGCAACATATTCCACACCCATTACATGACTGCCCCCGCTATCTGACTGTGGCTCCAGGGTGGTTAGAAGTTGGTAGTAATGTCTCTCAGGGTTCAGTTCTGGGACCACTTCTGTTCACTGTGTATATCAATGATTTGGAGAAGGAATGGTGTCAACATTTTCAGATGAACCAACATAGGAGGTATAGTTAATTCTTTAGAAGAATGGGCTGAAAAGTGACAGATGAAATTGAATGTCAGTAAGTGTGAAAAATAGCACCAGTTATTATGCTCGGAATGGAAGTTAGCTTGGAGTTGTGAAAGAGCAGAGGGACTTGGGGGTATAGATTCACAGGACATTAAAGGCAGCACCTCAGGTTCAGAAGACTGTGAAAAAAGCTAATAGGATTTTAGCTCTTATCTCAAGAGGAATATAACAGCCAAGAGATAATGATGAACCTACACAAAATCTTAATAGTGAACTGCCTATAAGCAGTGCGATTAGCGCTGGCAGCTTGCCCGTTGTATCTAAATGAGGCCCACTCACGTCATCGGGCGTGTGGGGTGGGCACACTCCCAATATACACTATATATAACCATTGCCCCCACTGTGTCCATGTTACACTTAATTGTTGAAGGTATTTCATTTTTGTTAATCTGCAGTTTGTCTTTTAACATTTTGTTAACCTCACGTTCTTTAGAAGAGAACTCTGTATACGTTTGTGGGATCAATGTATTCATTAAGGTGAGGAATGTAGATGTTGGGGTATGGAACACTTTAGTTCTGCTGCACCATGTTCGTGAATCCACTGGGAAATAGGTTGAAACCAAAGCAAATTCATTTCTAATAAGGCCCTTACAGCCAGCAGAGACTTTCATCCAATCAGTCTGGATTTGATTTGAACCCAGGTCTTAGATCTTAAAGGTCAATGTTCAACCCATTACATCACCCACTCTCACACTGAAGAAAATTATTTATGAAAGACTGGTATATAGCTCTAAAATAACAAAAGATTAAAGATACTAATTAAAATACATTTCAGCAAAATCATCTTTTAACCCTCTCCTAACAAGAAAACTCAACAGTCCCCAACCAATCGCAACAGATTAGAATTCGAATGACAAGATGAAATTAAGCTTGTATATACACATCAAACCAGAGATCAGTGCAGAAGGTTGGTTGTTATGTTACTTCAGGCTGTGAATGAGATGTCATTAATTCTCCAAAATACATAAACCCTCTGTTTTGTTTTTCATTTTACAATTTACTTGTTTAAAAATAAAAACAGAAGCCAGGAATTTCTTCAGAGCTGCTCCTGCTCCACTGCTGTAACTTCACTGGAAGTACAGTGGAAACCCTCTTCACACGCATAAACAGTGTTTCTTCCGATGAAATTACGGCAGCGGAGTGGGAGAAGCTCTGAGGAACTTCCTGGCCAGAAAATGCACGATGGATCAGTCATCATCTACGAACAAAAGAAAGTGCCAGAGAGGACCAGCTGGTCTAGCCTGCCCTATGAAGTTGTGATGCCTTATGCATCAGGTCAAGAGACTCCCTATCCCCTAGGTGCCATGTCATACCTAGCACAAAGTAAAATGGTTGTAGTTGTTGGAAGTCTATCATTTCAGCCCCAGGACATCGCTGCAGGAGTTCCTCAGGGCAGTGTCCCAGGCCCAACCATCTTCAGCTGCTACATCAGTTGTAGTGTCCGTGTGTAAAGACACTGAAGACATGTGTAAAGACACTGAAGACAGGAGTTGGTTCATAGGTATTTACTAAGCAAGTCTGGGGTGGTGGGGGTGGGGGTGGTGGGGGTGGGGGTGGGGGGGGGAGGGGGTGGGGGGGGGAGGGGGTGGGGGGGGAGGGGGTGGGGGTGGGAGTGGGGGTGGGAGTGGGGGTGGGGGGTGGGAGTGGGGGTGGGTGGGGGGGGTTTCTAAAGGATATACACAATACACAGGCTTATATAGCCCAAGTGGCAATTACCGGCATTACACACACCTGGGGCTCTTAAAGGCACATACACAATTGCTCTTAAAGGCACATACACCACAATTCCTCCCCTTCTAGCTAACTAGTACATCATATTTTAATTAATTATTAATTACATGTTATATGCAAAATAATATACATTGCTGTATTAATTAATTATAAGTTAGTCTCTCAGGAGGCTTCCTGACTCGGTCCGGATAACGCCTCGGGGGTGTAGTAGTTTCTGGTGGTGTAGTAGGTTCTTCTGGCAAGGCTGATTCGGCTTGAAGGCCAGTGTCGGGTTCATCGGGCTCCAGTATCACCGGATCGGAGGTAGATATGGGTATCTCTACTTCATCGTTAGATGTATAGAGTGGTGGTGTAGGTTGTCCCTTTTCGGATGACTTGATGATTTGGTCAGCATGGCGCCTTATTATGCTGTCTCCGATGTCCACGGTATACATCAGTGGTCCTAATCGTGTGCAGATAGTTCCAGGCTGCCATTTCTCGGTACGGTAGCCCCGGGCCAAAACCGGTTGGCCTATCTGGAAGGCCCTAGTTGGCCTTTCATTCATGCCCTGAAACTGCCGGTTCTCCACGTCCCTTCGGATGTTGGGCTTGACCAAATCCAGCCGGCATCTTAGGTTTCTATTGTAGAACATCATGGCGGGAGTTTGGTTAGTAACTATATGCGTTGCATTCCTATATGCAAATAAGAAGTTATCCACCTTGTGCTGAAGTTTTATGTCTTCATTACCCATGGCCTTGATGGCCTTCTTGAAGGTCTGGACAAACCTTTCAGCCAATCCATTGGTGGCGGGATGGTATGGGGCGGACGTGTAGTGCCTTACCCCATTGTTCTTTAAGAACTTTCTGAATTCTTCGGACACAAATTGCGGTCCATTATCAGATCAGATCTGCTCCGGCAGCCCATTCCTGGCAAATATGGTCCTTAATACTGTGATGGTTTTTTCCGTGGTGGTGGAGGACATCTTTATTACCTCCGGCCACTTGGAGTGTGCATCAACTGCAATTAAGAACATTGAGTCCATAAATGGACCAGCAAAGTCGATGTGCACCGTTTGCCAGAGAGATGAGGGCCACTCCCATGGATGTAGATGGGCCTGTGGCGGAGCATTTTGGACCTTCTGGCATCCTAGGCAGCTCTTGGTCATGTCTTCGATGTCTCCATCGATACCTGGCCACCATACAAACGCCCTAGCTAGGTTCTTCATTTTCACTCCACCCAGATGCCCCTCGTGAAGCTCCTTTAGCACTTTATCCTGGAGTTTGGGTGGAATCACCACTCTGGATCCACACATCAAGGTTCCTCGGCACACTGACAGCTGTTCTCTTCTTTGCGAGAATGCTGGCAACAGTGGTTCGCCATGTGCTGGCCATCCCTTCACTGTTAAATCGTAGACCCATGAGAGAGTAGGGTCATTTCTTGTCTCCCTTTCAATGGCAGAATTTGTCACCGGTAGACATTCCACTATGGTAGAGTGGAATATCGCTACTGGGTCTACTGTAGGTGCCTCTTCTATCGTTGGCAACGGTAGGCGTGATAAACCGTCAGCATTCCCATGCTGTTTTGACCCTTTGTATTCAATGTTGTATTGGTGTGCCCCTAGAAAAAGGGACCACCTCTGTAGTCTTTGTGCCGTCATAATGGGGACACCTTTTTTAGGGTTGAATATGGAGATGAGGGGTTGATGGTCAGTCAGCAAGGTAAATTTTTGTCCGTGTAGGTAATGGTTGAATTTCTTCACTCCCCATAGCAGGCTGAGTGCTTCCCTGTCTATCTGGGCATAGTTACGCTCAGCTGAGTTCAATGAGCGTGACGCAAAAGCTATCGGCCGTTCCGAGCCATCTGGGAATCTATGGGACAATACCGCTCCTATGCCGTAAGGGGATGCATCGCACGCCAGTCTGATTGGTAGTGATGGGTTGTAATGAGCCAAAATTTTCTCGGATGTGATTAAGTCTTTACATTTATGGAAGGCACGTTTACAGTCTTCGTTCCATTTCCAAATCACTCCTGTCTGTAGAAGATCATTAAGAGGGTGTAGAATAGTTGATAAGTTCGGTAAAAATTTATGATAGTAATTTATTAATCCCAGGAATGACCTTAATTGTGAAACATTTTCAGGTGCTGGGGCTTTTATAACTGCTTCAATTTTTTCAGGTGACTTATGCAACCCTTCCTTATTAATTATGTGGCCACAATATATCTGATTTTGGAAAAATTCGCACTTGGGGCGATTTGCTCGTAGGCCCCGTTCTTTCAGCCTAGTGAGCACCTGCTCCAAATTGGCAAGGTGCTCGTTGTCGTTTTCTCCTGTTATAAGGATGTCGTCTAGGTAGCATTGAGCCCCCGGAATCCCTTGCAGGACTTGCTCCATAGCTCTTTGCCAGATAGCTGGAGCTGATGCTATTCCAAAAACCAGTCGATTGTACTGGTACAGGCCTTTGTGTGTGTTTATTGTGAGATACTTTTTAGAGGTCTCCTCAACCTCCATCTGTAGATATGCCTGTGCCAAGTCAATTTTTGTGAAACGTTTCCCTCCGGATAGTGAGGCGAAAATATCTTCTATCCTCGGAAGAGGATACTGTACCGTGTGAAGGACCGAGTTTACAGTCACCTTAAAGTCCCCACAGATGCAAATTTTTTTCTGTTCCTGAGTTATTTTTCAATGTTTTTTTCATGACTGGAACGATGGGTGTTGCCCATTCGCTCCAATCTATTTTGGATAATACACCTGCCTTTTCCAAATTCTTCAGCTCTGCCTCGACTGCCGGACGTATTGCGTATGGCACCGGTCTTGCCTTAAAAATTTTTGGAATTGCTGTATCTTCCACTTTTATTGAGGCGGTGATGCCTTTCACAGTTCCTAGTTTCTCTTGAAACACTTCTTTGGCGTTGGCCAAGATGTCTTTTAATCGTTCAGGTATGATGTCATCATTGTTTTTTTCCTTACTGGTCACCGTCAGTGCCTGAATGGAGTGCCAGTCTAAACGTATCTTCCTTATCCATTCACGTCCCAACAACGGTGGACCACCATCTTGTAGAATGTATAAATACAACTTTTGTATTTCTTTGCCGTTGTATACCACAGGCACCCTTATTTTTCCTTTGGGGTAGACTTTCTGCCCCGTATATGTTTTTAAGATAATGGATGTGTCTTTTAGAGGTATATGCGAAAATAGCCTCTCGTAATCTCGTCGATTTATTACGGTTAGAGCTGATCCTGTATCTAGCTCCATTTTAACTGGGGACCCTGCTATTGTGAGGGTAACCCAAATGGTTTGGTAATCCTCTTTGGCAAGTACATTATGTAATTTGAGACAGCTTAGTCTCTTGTTTCCGGAGTCGCTATCGCTATTCTGGTCTTCGGAGCTATTGTCCGTCATCATTTGTATCTTCCTGTACTTTTCTTTATTGATTTTTTGTTTTCTGTCAGTGGATTTATTTTGTCCAGATTGGCATACCCGTGCAATGTGTCCAATCTTACCACATTGCCTGCATGCTTTGCCCTTGAACCAGCAGTCCCTCTGGTTATGGGTGGATCTGCCGCAGCGATAACATCTTCCGAACTCCTGTGTCATTTTATGGGTGCCGAAGTCCTGTGTCTCTTGTTGTATCTCTGCAGCTCCTTTTGCTGCTGCTTCGTATGATACAGCCATACTGAAAGCTTTGTCCAATGTTAAATCTTTTTCAGAAAGCAGTCTTTTTTGTGTTCCTTCACTTGAGAGACCGCAAACAAATTTGTCTCGAAGATAATCTGATAGTCCTGCTCCGAATTGGCAGTACTTTGATAGCTTTCTTAATTCGGTTAGGTAATCAGCGTTACTTTCATTCTTGTGTTGATTTCTCTTGAAGAACTTGAATCGTTCTGCTATCAGCAGCGGTGTTGGGTTTAAATGCTCCTGCAGGGTATCAACAATTTCTTTAAAAGTCTTGTCCTTTGGTTTGGCTGGAGTGATTACATTTCGTAACAGCCCGTATGTCTTCGCGCCCATTAAGTTCAGAAGTACTGAAGCTTTTTTTTCATCTGTTATTCCATTTGCAGTGCAATAAACCTCTACTCTTTCCACATATGTGGTCCAATCTTCTATTTCGCCATCAAAAGCCTCAATATTACCAGATTTAGGCATTTCAGAAAAGATATGGCGCTTCCCGCGCTTTTTTTTTCTCTGTAGCAACGATATGGCGCTTCCCCGCCGCTGCTACCGATAACAATGCTGTTTTACTGTGGTTTCCGTTTATTCACTGTTGGAGACTCGTTCCCGACGGAGGTCTAAACGCTGACCTGCTTGCCGCGCCGGCCGTCTCTCGAGTGCACCCTCCCAGTCCGTTATTGCTTGCCTCCGATTTCGCTGCCTGTCTCAGCTGTAGAGCCCGCCGCTGGAGCTCCAGCCTGACGCCCAGGAAGGATTAGCGCAGTACCTGTCACCAGCTTGGCCAGCTGGTGAAACCACAGTTTCTCTTACTTCCTTGAGTCTTCTGGACGCTGGAGGAATCGATGTCCTTGAGGTGCTGCCGAATTGCAGGTAAGTCCGTTTCCACTTCATCGCCACTGTAGTGTCCGTGTGTAGATAAAGACACTGAAGACAGGAGTTGGTTCATAGGTATTTACTAAGCAAGTCTGGGGGGGGGGGGGTTTCTAAAGGATATACACAATACACAGGCTTATATAGCCCAAGTGGCAATTACCGGCATTACGCACACCTGGGGCTCTTAAAGGCACATACACCATAATTGCTCTTAAAGGCACATACACCACATCAGTGACCTTCCCTCCAACATAGTGACCTTCCCTCCAACATAAGGTCAGAAGTGGGGATGTTCGCTGATGATTGCACAGTGTTCAGTTCCATTCACAACTCCTCAGATAATGAAGCAGTCCATGCCCGAATGCAGCAAGACCTGGACGACACTCAGGCTTGGGCTGATAAGTGGCAAGTAACATTTGCACCACAAAAATACCAGGCAATGACTATCTCCAACAAGCGAGAGTCTAACCACCGCCCCTTGACATTCAACAGCACTGCCATCACTGAATCCCCCAACATCAACATCCTGGGGGTCACGATTGACCAGAAACTTAACTGGACCAGCCACATAAATACTGTGGCTACAAGAGCAGGCCAGAGGCTAGGTATTCTGCGGCGAGTGTCTCACCTCCTGACTCCACAAAGCCTTTTCACCATCTACAAGGCACAAGTCAGGAGTGTGATGGAATACGCTCCACTTGCCTGGAGGAGCGCAGCTCCAACAACACTCAAGAAGCTCGACACCATCCAGGACAAAGCAGCCCGCTTGATTAGCAGCCCATCCACCACCTTAAACATTCACTCCCTGCACCACCGGCGCACTGTGGCTGCAGTGTGTACCATCTACAAGATGCACTGCAGCAACTCACCAAGGCTTCTTCAGCAGCATCTCCCAAACCCGCGACCTCTTCCACCTAGAAGGACCAGGGAACCTGTAAGTTCCCCTCCAAGTCACACACCATCCTGAGCTGGAAATATATTGCCGTTCCTTCATCATCGCTGAGTCAAAATCCTGGAACTCCTTCCCTAACAGCACCTTCCCCACAAGGACTGCAGCGGTTTAAGAAAGCGGCTCACCACCACCTTCTCAAGGACAATTAGGGATGGGCAATAAATGCTGACCTTGCCAGTGACGCCCACATTCCATGAACAAATAAAAAAAATGTAGTCATCTGAGAGAAAAGAAAAACCAGGTCAAATCCCCAAGGCCAATTAGGGAATAAAAATAAGGAAAATTCATCTTGGCGATCAAAACTAGCTGAGGTCAAAGGAAAAGGGTCAATGTTGCAGGTGTTCCCAATCCTGATGAAAGGATGCACCTAAAACAATTAGGTTTAAATTCGATAGCACCCGCAAACTGATCAGCAGACTGCACTTGTGCGCCCAAAGAGAGAGGCCCGAGGACCATCCTAAATTTGTGCTTGAGCCTCATTGTAATAAATACGGGTGCTAATTGGTTCAAACCCTTCAGATTTCAGCCAGCTCTGACACCAAGCCTACCCTCACGTAAGTCCGGAAGGGGGAAGCAAATTGGGAGTGGAGGGGTTGCCGAGCACAGTCTGCTTACGTCAAAACTTTAAGGACAGAACAAGATCACAGAGGAGAATTTTCTGGGTCTGCGCCCAAGTTTTTGATGAATTACCTGGGCACAGCAAATTGGAAAATCTGTCGGGTTGGACCACACACCCTTAAAGGAACCCAGGCAATTTCCAGATCTTCGCTACACCCTAGGAAAAATTCCCCTTACATTGCATCAATTGAAAACACATTTATTCATTTCTTATTTTCCCATACGAAATAAGCTTAATAAATTATGAAATTTGATAGGTACCGATAGTTTACACGACCTTGGTAAATGTGTTCCACCCTTTGGCTGCACTGCACCAAATATTGAAAAGACCTGTGTCTGTCAAGTGAAACTGGCCCTTCGATAGATCAGTAGAAAAGGATGCTGAACTTTTAATTAACATTCATCACTAAGTCAGCAGATTTAAAGTTGCCATGCCCCCTCTTTCTAACAATCATCCTATCTTATCAATTCCGTAAGTATTTTCTTACAATTATTATGTGGAAGTGACAGGTTGTTTTGTTTTGTGAGAGGTCACCTTCATAAATCCACGGAGCCAAAGCAACAGCTATGAAGGAAGGTCAAAGAAGTGCAATTACATGGCATGGAATTGGCAGTAAAAGTGCAAAGTTTGCAATTCTGCTGCCAATAAATTGGCAATTACAAACAAATTGCTTTTATTTTTAAAAAATAATTCAAGCTCAGTAACACTCCTGCTACCCCAACAGAGTGTCCCTGAAAACAAAAAAGTAAAAAGACATTTTGGAATAATTGTGGCAAAGCTCTGCTGCCAGCACCGATTCTTGCAAAGTTACCCCATATGGGCCAATTTTCATTGCCTCTGCTGTGCGAGAACCAAAAATCATATCGTTGGACATACTGTGCCACTCATCTCACGATCCGCCCCACCGCCATTTCAAACCGGTCCTGATAATGGATGGCCGGTGCCTGTTTCAGTCGGGCACTTCATTTACGTATGTAAATCGGGATCCTATCACGTACACATGACTCTGGTGCAATTTTCAGGTACCAATGGATAGACTGTGCACCGCGCACACCCTGCCCATTGGTACTAGGTGCAGAGCAGCTTAACCAGTGGTATTTAAAGGTTCAGTGCCCACAGGTCACTAATCAGATGCAAATCAGGCAAAATCATCAAAATGGCCAAGGATGTCACATTGGGGCCTGATGCCAGGATGATTGCCAGCAGGAGGGCATTACACAGTGAGTTTAGCGCTGGGCTAATAATCATTAGTCCCCAGCATGAATTTTTCACCCCTACCGGTGCCGCCATTTTCAGCGGCTGTTAACCCGCGACCACAGTGGCACTGGCAGCTTTCGTGTCACACTCGAATTTTTTGACCATAAAGACTGTGGCATAGATGTCGTTAAACTGTTGTATGAGAAATCAGTTGAAATAAATTTTATAAAAAGGAACCATGAACCTCTTGGTCAGGAGTTTACTGGTGTAAATCGCGCAGGAGTTCAATTAAATTTTTAACAACAGACTTTTGAAGAACTATTGGTGAGAATATGGTGTTAAATCTTCCTTAATTCTTGGCCTTTTAAAAACAGACTTCTAAACTTAGCATATTATTTTATCAGTTCCTCAACTGAAAAACCCAATGTATAAAATTTAAGGAAATGCAGCTTTGATTTTTTTTCCTGAGATTATTACAACTGTAGTCCAGTATAGTTTATTTTAAAAGTATTTACCACCTGTAATATTTGATTGACTGGTGGGGGGGGGGGGGGGGAGATTTGATGCATCTCAGTGGAAGCAGTTTTCACTCCAATTACATAGTCTGAGCTCTCCATAGTTACCAGTTATCTCAGCAGCTGTTTACTGTACGGTTTACAGCTCACTGCCGCTTTCTCCTGCCTCTCCACACTGTTAATGGCTGCACGTATGGGCGTGCTTTGGAGCAGGCAGTAAGAGGAGCGGTGACGTATCAGCCTGTGGCTCAGTTGGTAGCACTCTCGCCTCTGAGTCAGAAGGTTGTGGATTCAAGTCCCACTCCAGAGACTCAAGCACAAAAATCTCGGCTGACGCTCCAGTGTAGTACTGAGTGCCGTCTTTCGGATGAGATGTTAAACCGAGATCCTGTCTACCCTTTCAGGTGGATGTGAAAGATCCCGTGGCACTATTTCGAAGAAGGGCAAGGGTGTTATCCCCGGTGTCCTGGCCAATATTTATCCCTCAATCAACATAACAAAAACAGTTTATCTGGTCATTATCACATTGCTGTTTGTGGGAGCTTGCTGAGCACAAATTGGCTGCCGCGTTTCCTACATTACAACAGTGACTACACTTCAAAAGTACTTCATTGGCTGTAAAGTGCTTTGGGATGTCCGGTGGTCATGAAAGGCACTACTTAAATGCAAGCCTTTCTTTTTCTTTGATGTCCAAAAATCAATGAGCCTGCGTCAATTCAGTCTTGCATGCCAATTGACGTTATGCTCCTGATAATTAAAATACTTGCAGTGAGTCAGGTAATGGCAGCGCTGCCGACCTGCCCAATATGGCGAACACCGCGTTCCTCGACAGAAGTGGGCAGAAGTGAGGTGGACACCATTTTTTATTCAAAACTGGCCTTAAGGTTTGAATTTCTAGGCCATAGCATTATACAGCACAGAAGGAGGCCATTTGGCCCATTGTGCCTGTAAAAAAAAAGGGCTTAATTCAGCTCTGGTGTGCCAATAAATAATTCATTAGCTCATTAGCAGGGGAAGGAAATCCTGTTTGGGCAGCAGAAACATGGACTGTTTTACAATTTGGATTAAGATATAGGCTTGGATTTTCCTCTGTGGGGCGGAGTTTCCAGGTCCGCCCCACACTCAACCCATTTTCCTGGATTTAGACATGTACGGTGGGTTCCTGGCGGGATACCCGCCATCAAGAGGGAGCCTGCCAGTGCCATCCAGGAAACTCCAAATGTACTGCAGCGGGGTGCCACTGTAAATGATTGGGGCGGTTTGGAGGAAGAGGAGGCTGCCACAAAGCCCTCAGCCTCCATTTGGGTATTTACTGCTGCTTCCCAGGGCCTTCCTCCACATGACAACCCTGGGAAGCAGCATTAAGCGTGGTTGAGAACAGGAAAATCCATTGGGACTCCAGGCCACAATTTACGGTGTGCAGGGTAAGAGCAGGAAGCCACTGTTCCACGAGATCAGGGAGGCAGATTCTGGTTGGGTAGGTAATTTTCTGACATTCTTCATCAAGATGGCATCCACTTTTTTTCAGGATTGCAAAGGAGAATCCCTCCCCTATTGTTATGATGGAATAAAAGGACCCTCCTGTGCATCTGGCTACAGCTAACCAGCGATCTTCAAGATTGACACTGGCTGCAAAAAGTGGAACATTGCTCCATTCTACAGCAAAGATGTTCTTCACTTTTATGAGCATAAATAATTCACTAAAAATATATTTAATAAAAGAATATAAATAAGGCAAATGTTTGAATCCACATATTTGAGGTAGAGTCTGGGCAACAAATCAAATTTCACACATTTTCATAATCTTAACCATCAATCTTCCTTAAAACCCAAGTTTGTTGACATTTATTCACTACTTTCCTGATTTACCTGATTATCTTTGAATTGTTTTAAACCTTCAATATATACTTTGGCACTTGACTGAGGTTCCTCAATGAAAAAAGAAATACTAGTAGTTTAGTAAGTTTAATTGTCAGAAATTGCTTTACATAAATTCAAACATTATGCAATACAAGTAAATCTTGAAGACACAATTTGTTTTTCATTAGTGGACAAAAAGAGTGGCACATATAATTGCTTTAGTATGGGTTAAGTGCCTTGCTCGTGCAGCTGACACTCGATTCATTGATCTCACACAACTGATGGCAGACCCAAAGTAAATTTTCCAGATTTAGTAGGGTGATGGGAAGAAACAAGTCTTCTTGGGGCCACCCTTACCGATTGTGGCAAGGTGACTCCAGGGTTGCCACTAGTTATGTGAGATCTACATATGGGAGCTGGCAGCACAAGCACAGCACTTAACCCAATATAAAAGTAGCTGATAACTTGCATCGAGAGCTTCCTTGTGTCAGTTGGATCTCAATCAAGCACTAATGGGCTGATTTTTTTTTCTTTAAATCCGGCTGCCAACGGGAAACCTCGCTGGTCGAGGAGGCAATTTCCGAAAATCAGCCCAAATGTTCAATCAGAACTTATATTGCTAACTTAATTCAGTAACTGGCCATAAAAAGCAATAAACCTGCAGGAAATTCCATCAACATATCATTCAGAGAGGACAGCTATAATGGAGCAGGAGGTACCACAGGAATTAACTGTAAATCTGATAAAATCTTCACGAGAAGCAGGTGAGCCATCAGTTCCTCAGCTGGAAATTGTGTGTTAATAGAATGTGTGACCCTGGTGGGACTGTAGTATAAGAATGTTCTGTCTCAAAATACAAAGTTAATAAACATTTTGTGTTCTTCTGGGGAAAAGAAACAGCAGACTTTATTTTATTTCTGGTAATTCCCAAGTCTGTCACACCAGCTTTTATCAGTTGAATGAATGCATTCAGTTGTTTCGTATCCTTTCCCTGGAGAATCAAAACAAAGTCATTTTTTAATTGCCTTCTTTTCAAAAAGGCAGCTTGGTAATTTTCCACTGTATTAAAATCTGACATGTGTCCTGTATTGATAGAAAATAATCTTGTTAGGAGTCTCAAGGTGGTTGAGACAACTCGCTGAGGTCCCCTACACTCATGCTCAAGTGGAGGTGTATTACAGAGAACTGAACATAAGTGACACATTTTCTATGGCACTTGCATTCCTTTAGGTTATTTTATAATTTAAAATGACCAAAATTACACATTTGAAATCATTCATTGTACAACAGCCTAGCTCTATATGACTGTGTCACTGCTGGGGGCTAGTTTCCTTTAAAGTACAGCAGTAAGTAAACTCCAACTGTCAACAAATGGAGATGTGGGAGAACAGCACAAACTCTACTCCATGGACCAGTTTGGTGTTTACACGTGTATGCGTTTCTCAGTCATGAAATAATGGGGTTGATTTTGTTTTGGTGCGGAGCGCAAAATGGGGCTGACCACTTTGCCTGCCCAATGATGTCAGTAGGGGCAGATCGATTTTGGTGCTCAGTCTTCATTTAAATAGAACAGACACATTGCCGCGACTAATTGCGCTGCTTATAGGCAACTTGCCGTTTGGTAGGGTGGTAAATCTGGGGGTAGGGGGATGCTCACCATGGGCTGGCAGCAGCATCTTAAAGGGGATGGTTGGAAGCACTGGGGGCTGGGGGGAGGTTAAATGGATCAGCAGATTTCAGGGGCAGGGAAATTTTATAAGCACCCACTGCAGAAAGGAGATAAATTTAAGAAAGCCTTTAAGGCTCAAAACTCTCAATAGCGCAATTAGTCGCAGACTGAAAAAAAATGAGTGCCAAACCTGCTTCCAGCTTCCAGCTTTCCCTGACTGCAGCGAGGGAGCTCTTTAAATAGTGCTGTAATGGCTGCCTCGCAAAATATACCGCTCATGATTTGTGGTCAGGCTGAGCACATAGCGATGGCACGGATTGATAGCAAAATACTGCAGATGCTGGAAATCCGAAATAACAACAGAAAATGCTGGAAAAACTCAGCAGGCCAGGCAACATCCGTGGAGAGAAATTAGAGTTGACGTTTCAGGTCAAAACCCTTTTTCAAAACTGGAAAAGAAATAAAATAGATCGAAGGCAGGGCTGCGATAGAACAAAAGAAGTAAAAGAGACATTAAGAGGTATTCAAAACCAGACGAGATGGTAATAGGACAGTGAAGACAAAGGACGGCTCAGATTAGGTGTGAAGTGTACTGGCAGGATGAGAGACAGCTGTCATGTGGGAGAGAGAAAAGAAAGGAAGGGGGGGGGGAAGGGAAGACCCAAAACAAAGGGGTGGAAAAAAAATATAAGTAAAAATGTAATAGGGGCCGAGGTTATGATCTGAAGTTGTTGAACTCGATATTGAGTCCGGAAGGCTGCAAAGTGCCTAATCGGAAGATGAGGTGCTGTTCCTCGAGTTTACGTTGAGCTTCCATGGAACAATGCAAGAGGCCAAGGACGGTGAGGTCCGAGTGGGAACGGAGCGGTGAATTAAAATGACAGGCGACCGGAAGCTCGGGGTCACCCTTACGGACTGAACGGAGGTGTTCCACAAAGCGGTCACCCAATCTGCGTTTGGTCTCCCCAATGTAGAGGAGGCCGCATCGTGAGCAGCGAATACAGTATACTAGATTGCAAGAAGTACAAGTAAATCGCTGTTTCACCTGGAAGGGGTGTTTGGGGCCCTGGACAGTGGGAAGGGGGGAGTTATAGGGGCAGGTGTTACATCTCCTGCGCTTGCACAGGAAGGTGCCAGGCGAAGGGGAAGGGCTGTTGGGGGTGATAGAGGAGTGGACTAGGGTGTCTCGGAGGGAGCGGTCCCTACGGAATGCTGAAAGGGGAGGGGAGGGGAAGATGCGTTTGGTGGTGGGATCACTTTGGAGGTAGCGGAAATGGCGGAGGATGATCCGTTGAATGTGGAGGCTGGTGGGGTGAAAGGTGAGGACAAGGGGAACCCTATCGTGGTTCCGGGAGGGAGGGGCAGGGGTGAGGGCAGAAGTGCGGGAGATAGAACGGACACGGTCGAGGGCCATGTTGTGGTAAACCACTTTTATCGTTCACTATCGTTACACTATGGTTATCACTGTTTATATCGTTACACTATGGTTATCACTGTTTACACTGTTGTATCACTACACAAGGTTACCTCTTGCCACGCTGTTATACCTGGGCTGACCACAGCTGACTCCGCCCATGGCTCCACCTGCTTGCCCAGGTATAAAGGTGGTCGACTGGCTGGTATTCCTCCTTGTTGGATCCGATCACCCACGAGGGTGGGCTCTGTTATTTAGCCAATAAAAACCTATAGTTACTAACTTAACTCGTCGCTTTTCATGAACTGAATTGATAGGTATATCACGTCAACCACGGTAGAGGGGAATCCTCAGTTGCGGAAAAAGGAAGACATGTCGGAAGCACTGGTGTGGAAGGTGGCATCGTCGGAGCAGATACGGCGGAGACGGAGAAACTGGGAGAATGGAATAGAGTCCTTACAGGAGGCGGGGTGGGAGGAAGTGTAGTCCAGGTAGCTGTGGGTGTGAAGGCAAAGAGTTAGACTGAACATGCAGTGGGATACAGGCTCCTCATAACTTAAAGCGCAGATATACCCTTGTGACTTTGATTACTATTATTGCAGCACACCAAAGTAAACTTTGCGGCTGAGGGGGTTTAGAAATGAGTGAAAGAGGATATGAATGCTAAACGCAGGCGATTTATTGTTTAGCTGGAGTCTAAAGAATGCCTCCTCCCCCAGGAATTTTAATTTTTGACACCTAATTTGGTGGGGGTAATTTTCACCTACACCACCTGAGTGATAAACTATCAGAGCACATGCCTACACGTCGTAGACCAGCCCACACTCCATTTTCATCCCACTGATTTCAGCATCGTGGTTATGTTACTGGACTAGTAATCCAGAGGCATGGACTAATAATCCGGAGATGTAAATTCAAATCCCACCACAGCAGTTAGAAAGAAAGAAAGACTTGCATTCATATAGCGCCTTTCACGGCCACTGGATGACCCAAAGCGCTTTACAGCCAATGAAGTACTTTTTGAAGTGTATTCACCGTTGTAATGTAGGAAATGCAGCAGACAATTTGCGCACAGCAAGCTCCCACAAACAGCAATGTGATAAGGATCAGATAATCTGTTATAGTGATGTTGATTGAGGGATAAATATAGGCCAGGACACCGGGGTAACTCCCCAGTTGTAGAATTTAAATTCTGTTAATTAAATAAATCTGGAAATAAAAGCCAGTATCAGTAATGGTAGCCAATAAACTACTGGATTGTCGTAAAAATCCAACTCGTTCACTAATGGCCTTTAGGGAAGGAAATTTGCTGTCCTTACCTGGTTTAGCCTCTATGTGACTCCAGACGCACAGCAATGTGGTTGACTCTTAGCTGCCCTCTGAAATGGCCTAGCAAGCCACTCAGTTGTATCAAAACCGCTACGAAAAAATATAAGTATAAAACCGGACTGACCACCCAGCATCGACCTAGGCACCGGATTCGGACAGGACAAAGGCACACCCAGCCCAGTCAACCCTGCAAAGTCCTCCTCACTAACATCTGGGGAGTTGTGCCAAAATTGGGAGAGCTGTCCCACAGACTAGTCAAGCAACAGCCTGCCATAGTCATACTCATAGAATCATACCTTTCAGCCAATGTCCCAAACTCCTCCATCACCATCCCTGGGTATGTCCTGTCCCAGCGGCAGGACAGACCCACCAGGGGTGGCGGTACAGTGGTATACAGTCAAGAGGGAGTGGTCCTGGGAGTCCGCAACATTGACTCAACCCCACTGAAGTCTCATTGCTTCAGGTCAAACATGGGCAAGGAAACCTCCTGCTGATTACCACCTACCACCCTCCCTCAGCTGATGAATCAGTACTCCTCTGTGATGAGCACCACCTAGAAGAAGCACTGAAGGTAGCAAGGACACAGAATGTACTCCGAGTGAGGGACATCAATGTCCATCACCAAGAGTGGCTCGGTAGCACCACTACTGACTGAGCTGACTGAATCCTGAAGGAGATAGCTGCCAAACTGGGCTTGCGGCAGTGATGAGAGAGCCTGCCGAGGGGAAAAACCTACTTGACCTTGTCGTCACCAATCTACCTGTTGCAGATGCATCTGTCCATGACAGTGTAGGTAGGAGTGACCACTGCACAGTCCTTGTGGAGGTGAAGTCCTGTCTTTACACTGAGAACACCCTCCAACATGTTATGTGGCACTACCACCATGCTAAATGGGATAGATTCAGAACAGATCTAGCAGCTCAAAACTGGGCATCCATGAGGTGCTGTGGGCCATTAGCAGCAGCAGAATTGTACTCTTGTGCTGAAGACTTGTGCTCCAGAACTAGCCGCGCCGCTAGCCAAGCTGTTCCAGTACAGCTATAACACTGGCATCTACCCGATAAAGTGGAAAATTGCCCAGTTTTGCCCTGCCCACATAAAGCAGGACAAATACAATCCGGCCAATTACTGCCCCATCAGGCTACTCTCAATCATCAGCAAAGTAATGGAAGGTGTCATCAACAGTGCTGTCGAGCGGCACTTACTCACCAATAACCTGCTCACTGATGCCCAGTTTGGGTTCTGCCAAGACCATTCAGCTCCTGACCTCACTACAGTCTTGGTCCAAACATGGACAAAAGAGCTGAATTCCAGAGGTGAAGTGAGAGTGACTGCCCTTGACATCAAGACAGCATTTGACTGAGTGTGGCATCAAGGAGCCCTAGTAAAATTGAAGTCAATGGGAAACAGGGGGAAAACTCTTCACTGGCTGGAGGTATACATAGCACAAAGGAAAATAGGTGTGGTTGTTGGAGGCCAATCATCTCAGCCCCAGGACATCACTGCAGGAGTTCCTCAGGGCAGTGTCCTAGGCCCAACCATCTTCAGCTGCCTCATCAATGACCTTCCCTCCATCATAAGGTCAGAAGTGGGGATGTTCGTTGATGATTGCAAGTGTTCAGTGGGCTGATAAGCGGCAAATAACTTTCGCGGCACAGAAGTGCCAAGCAATGACCATCTGCAACAAGAGAGAGTGTAAACACCTTCCCTTGACATTCAAAAGCATTACTATCATCAAATCCCTCACCATCAATATCCTGGGGTCAGCACTGACCAGAAATTTAACTAGACCAGACACATAAATACTGTGGCTAGAAGAGCAGGTCAGAGGCTGGGTATTCTATGGTGAATGTCTCACCTCCTGACTCCCCAGAGACTTTCCACCATCTACAAGGCACAAGTAAGGAGTGTGATGGAATACTCTCCACTTGCCTGGATGAGTGCAGCTCCAACATCACTCAAGAAGCTCGACACCATCCAGGACAAAGCAGCCCGCTTGATTGGCACCCCATCCACCACCTTAAACATTCACTCCCTCCACCACCAGCGTACCCTGGCTGCCGTGTGTACCATCTACAACAGGGATTCTCAATCTTTGCTTCTGAGACCCCCCCCGCCCCACACTATGTTGTAAATATATCACGGACCTCCATAACACAAATACTTTTTTTGTATAAAAGTTAGTTATACAATTAACCAGATATATTTATCACAAGAGCGTATTAATTTCTGCCCTTTCAGCATGTAATACACATGCAACAACTAGGGGTGGGCATCCCAAGAATCAAAATATATACTAAAAATATGTAATGATTATTTCCACCGGTTCTTCTATTCTCTCTGCGCATGCGCACTCGATCCAGTCGTTCTTGTGCAGTACCTAACGGGGCGGTGGCTGCGGCCTGCACCGCAACATTTTCCTCCGCTCCGTGCAGAGAAGGTCAGGGGATCTGATGGGGTGGGGGGGCGGGGAGGAGGATATCGAAGGGGGATGAGAGGGGATCAAAGGGGGGTGAGAGGGGATCGAAGGGGTATGAGAGGTGATCAAAGGGGGGGTGAGAGGAGAGAGGGGATCGAAGTGGGGGAGAGAGGAGAGAGGGGATCGAAGGGAGGGAGAGAGGGGTTCGAAGGGGGGGAGACGAGTGTGGGTGAGAGAGGAGAGGGAATCAAAGGGGTGGGAGAGGATAGTGCATGAGAGAGCAGAAGGGATCGAAGGAGGGTGAGAGAAGAGGGGATCGAAGGGAGGGAGAGGAGGGGGATCGAAGGGGGGAGAGAGAAGAGGGGATTGAAGGGGCGAGAAGAGAGGGGATCGAAGGGGGGGATAGGAGAGGGGATCGAAGGGGGGATAGGAGAGGGGATCGAAGGGGGGATAGGAGAGGGGATCAAAGGGGGACAGGAGAGGGGATCAAAGGGGGGGGACAGGAAATGGGATTGAAGCTGGGAGAGCAGAGGGGTTCGAAGGGGGGGGAGAGGAGTATGGATGAGGGAGGAGGGGGAATAGAAAGGGGGGAGAGGAGTGTGGATGAGAGAGGAGAGGGGATAGAAAGGGGGAGAGGAGTGTGGATGAGAGAGGAGAGGGGATAGAAAGGGGGGAGAGGAGTGTGGATGAGAGAGGAAAGGGGATAGAAGGGGGGAGAGGAGAGGGGATCACAAGGGCGAGAGGAGAGGTTCAAAGGGGGGAGAGAGGAGAGGGGATCAAGGGGGGAGAGGAGAGGAGAGGGGATTGAAGGGGGAGAGGAGAGTGGGTGAGAGAGGAGAGGGGATCAGGGGGGAGGAGAGGAGATGAGCTCAGAGGGGGAGAGGAGGTCAGGAACTCGGGGAGAGGTCAGGGACGCGTGGGGTGGGAGGAGGGGAAGAGCACGGAGAGAACCATGGGGATGGGGAAAGAACGTGATCCAGGTCTAAAGGGGGCGGGGGGGGGGCGGAATGAGAGCAAGAATGTGATCACGTTCTCCCCTCTTTGTTAGATGTGGATCACATTCTTCCAAGCCCACCCCCTTTACACCCGCACCACGTTCTCCCTCTCTGTCCCATAGACCTAGTTGATTTCTCAGAAAGCCCGGCGCGTGTGCAGCAATTGACATCATTGGACTGGACGAAATCAGGAAGTCATGACACTGTCACTATTCACTTTGTACTCAATAAACCTGTTAACAATCTGTGACCCACACAAATGCCCTATCTATGGGGGTGGGGGGGAGGGGTGGAGAGAGAAGGTCAGAAACTAGTTGAGGGGGAGGTCAGGAGTTTTTGGTGAGGAAGGTCAGGAACTTGTTGAGGGAGGACAGGAACTTTTTGTTGGTTGAGAAGATCAGGTACTTGTTGGGGGGGATAGAAGATCAGGAACTCAGTGGGTGGAAGGAGGTCAGGAACTTGTGGGGGGGGGGTGGTCAGGAACTTGCTGTGCGGGGGAGAGGGTCCTAACCCATGAGAGTGAGCACTGTCTGGTCTCTGAAAGCAGTACTGTGTCTGAAGCCTGGCATTCAGAACGAATGAATCAAATTAAACATTGCAAAGTACTTGATTACTCAGGCAGGCAGGATCCAATTACACCTTCCAGACAAACTGCTCAGTGTGCCTTGTCCTCCAAGGGATCTAATCAGAAATCTGGTCTTGTCATCCAAGGGGACCAATCAGAACGTTGGCGTTGCAAATACACACTGCCTTAAAAATATCCTAGATGGTAATAAAAAAAATCACCTGAATGGTGAGTAAAGCATGATACCCCAACCTCAAATGGGTTAACATATCATCAGATACCTCACATGGATGAACAAAGCAGCAGATACCTCAACTGGGTGTGCAAAGGATCAGATACCCCATCCCCTTCTGAAGAAATGTTGCCTGCTCTTCCCATAGATGTTGACTGACATGCTGTTTTCCAGTATGTGTACTGTTGTAGTAATTTGATTTTTACTTCCCTATAAAGGGAAAAGTCATATTGTGAAACTGCACCACATTAATTCCCAATTCTAGAGAGGCGCTGCGATGAGTTTCCAGGTCCAACCTCCTACCTCATGGATTATTGGAGCGGTCGCCTGCACATGACCGGATCTGCGGGGGTAGGGCCGGGGTGCAATTCATCCAGTTAACCATCAACATCACCCCCCTCAGAGAGCTAGGACTTACCTAGAAGTCGCAGGCTTACTGTCTCCAGGTGAGTTGCTCCGAATATCCCCATGCGCTGCTGTCTGTCCCCAGGTGCGTCTCTCACCTCCTTACGCTGCTTTATAACCACTCACCTTTTTGAAACATCGTGCTGCTGCTAATAGCTTCCAATCGCTGTCCACTTTCCTGTGACCTCACTATACCGCATGCGCATTGTGGGGCTGTGCAGATTTGAGAATGGGTGCCGCCATATTTTGTTAGGACAAATTTTTTTTTATTACTTTTGCTTTCTGTGGTAAACCACTGTTATACCTGTCTGTATGTATATGTGTATTCCACTAGGTACAGGTCTGGACATGCCTCGGCTGACTCCTCCCACTATTCCAGGTATATAAGTGACTACCTCCCAGTCCCTTAGTATTCTGGACGGGTCGACCACTCGAGACTAGACCTTCATTCTTTAGTTAATAAAAGCCTGGTTGTTACTCGCTTAACCTCAGTCTTTTGAGTAATTGATGGCGCATCACTTTCACATTGGTGGACCCCTTGAAACCTCCTCGTGGACCCCCGGTTGAGAACCCCTGACCTACAAGATGCACTGCAGAAACTCGCTGAGGCTTCTTCGACGGCACCTTCCAAATCCACGAGCTCTACCAACTAGAAGGACAAGGGCAGCAGGCGCATGGGAACACCATCACCTACAAGTTCCCCTCCAAGTCACACACCATCCTGACTTAGAAATATATCGCCGTTCCTTCATTGTCGATAGGTCGGACAGCACTGTGGGAGTACCTTCATGACACGGACTGCAGCGGTTCAAGAAGGCGGCTCAGCACCACCTTCTCAAGGGAAATTAGTGATGGGCAATAAATGCTGGCCTTGCCAGCAACGCTCACATCCTGTGAATGAATAAATAATCATTTTTTTAAAATGGACAGGCACTCCACTCCACAAGATTACTGTCCAGGCACTGAATGTTAACATTACCTGCAACCCCCCCACATGTATTTTCCAGGATTTTGGAGCATACTGTAATTCTGAATGTAGATCTCAGCATAATTTTTTTAATTAAATAAAACGTATCACCACTCCATCCTTACCATTTTATTTTCAAACCCTGGTGATTCTACAAGTGTAGTAAAATAAAGTCTGTTAAAATATTCACAGTAGGGAATATCCTCCTTATCTCAAAGAATAACTGTATAGTAGTCTTAAAGCCAACATGTAGGCATGCCCCAGAAAGTTCCTTTGTGAAAAATGAAAAGTTTGAGAACAAACATACATATTTGTAACTGAGACTCTCAGAATCCATCAGCTCATCTTAGGTTTTTCTGATACAAATTTGTTCATAATCAACATTAGAAAATAAAATCTGATTAATTCTGACAGTTTTCAGTCCTACCTTCCATATGATCTGATTGGTCAATGTTGGCATCATCCAATCCCAGTTTAAACCCCTAGACATCTCATGTGAAATTCTGAGAAGCTGACACATGGGTTGGGATGCAAATTTTAAGCTCAAACACTGGTGCTTAACATGTGTGCTTCTCTCTTTACCCCTCCTCCCCCATCCAGTTGATGGAGCTTTATTCCCATAATGAACATTTTTAAGATGTTCATAGCTCCGGGAACAATCAAAAAGAATCAAGTTGCTCTGGAATCTTTGCTGCAGAACTGCCATGTTAGCCATATGACTTTTGTACATTTACTTTATTTTTGATGTAATTTAGGATAATATGCCATCATGCTCTGTTTATTACAAGATCAACTGCCCTGTCAGACTATTAAACAGAGCAGAATACTTTTATCTGAAAGGAAAAACAACAGGATTTTTACAAACATATCCTTTTTTAATCTCACTTGCAATGTTTGCAGATTAGATTTATCAGTCTTTCATACTCTTGAAATGTCCCAGCAGCTATGCATTAGGATCAAACTATAGAACCTTGGCTACCTCACTGAAGTGTGGCCATAAAAGACCTGAAAACAGTGCTCGTCAATTTTCTTTTGTTTGCTCCCAGACCAGTGATATGATGTCATAACGTAAATGTTGTCAAAACAGTCGCTTGCACGTGATATTATCACGCTGAAAGTGATTCATGCTTTTCTGGCTTATCCTCCTCTCCTCCTGAAATATTTGTCAAACACCTCTGATATAAAAACAAAGGCCCTTTAAATTGATGATCTCCGTTAGTGCTCAAGATACCATACTAGAGCCACTCAACCAGTACAAACATACCAAATGCATCATACAACTGGAATTATTCTCAAACGACATACAGTGGAAAAAAACCTGCTGTGTATTCATTGTTAGAACTCCAAATACGCAGAGGATATGTTGAGATTGGTTAAATAGTCCAGCAGTCATAATGGCTCATTTCGCATAACATAAACGTTTGTGGTATGGAAGAAATCAAGCACACCCGGCATCTATTGTAAGAGCGTTTCTCCATTTAATTTAGTTGAAGCCCATTATTGTTTTCCTTCCTTTTGTAGAAGCTATAATGTAGAATAATCACTTTAAACTCTGTAATGAGGCAATGCTTTCTACAGCCTGGCCATTTATCCAGTGTAGTTAGTTGTTATTGCCTTAAACATTAGCTCCGAATAGTGTCGGAAAACAAAGAAAGTTATATATGAAGTTTGAGAGAGACAGATTGTTAAACCAGGAAGTACTTCAGAACAGGAATTATGTGCTCTTCTAAAATGAATTAGTTTGGCACATTAACAACATTAAGTCTTGTAGCACCATTTGAATTACAATTAGATTTTTAGAAAAGGGGACCATATCAGCAATGAGTCCTTGTTAACCAACTAAGGTGCTCATGTTATTGTAAAGAAATATCCACCAAAAGACCCGAGGGAGAAATTCAAGTAGCATCGCTTTCCAGCATGAAATGGGTGGCGTGATGCGAACACACGCCCAAAGATCTCAGCCCGAGGCTGCATGATACTGGCGCGCTATGGATGCCAATCAGGTGTCCCAATGCAGCTCCCTGGTCGGGGCCTGAGGAATTTCGGCCAGATCCAGTGACGAGCCAGCCTGCAGATAGGTCCGGCATGGGAGGCGAACCAGGGGGGTGGAGGGGGCGAGAGTCTAGGTTGGCAGTGTCCCGCAGTACTTTTGAGGAGCACCTCTGCTCTTCACGATGCCACAGAAATTAAACTATTGTAACTTTCTCCTTTTTGTGGGTGGCCTCCAAAGGATCGTTGGTTAGGCCGCTAAAGACCTGGAACAACTGGACGGATCATGCGCACCACAAGCTCCGCCCAATTAATGGCACTTTCGGTCGGGGACCTACAACCAGTGTTAGGACCATGATTTGCATTTGCAGGCTGCTTAATGCCTGTTTCAGGCAGATGCTCTGCCCATCTAGAAGTCGGCGCCTTCCAATTTAGAAGCCAGCACACCTCAGGGGGAGGTTTTGTGCCGGAGATCATAACCCCAAATTGGTCCAGCTAACCTCAATTTTGCGCTAAAAAATGGCTGAAACAAGGTTGAATTTCACCCCCCATTATTGCTTAAATAATTGTTAATGATACGCCATTCACTGGCCAGCCAGCCGAGCTCATTGATGTGATCTGAAGGGATAGACCTGTCACTGGAGACTGGGATTTAAAAAAAAAATTTTTTTATTCATTGATGGGATGTGGGCGTCGCTGGCTGGCTAGGCCTGCATTTAGTGCCCATCCCTAATTGCCCTTGAGAAGATGGTGGTGAGCCGCCTTCTTGAACCGCTGCAGTCCATATGGTGTAGGTACACCCACAATGCTGTTAGGAAGGGAGTTCCAGGATTTTGGCCCAGCGACAGTGAAGGAACGGCGATACAGGTCCAAGTCAGGATGGTGTGTGGCTTGGAGGGGAACTTGTAGGTGGTGATGTTCCCATGCGTCTGCTGCCCTTGTCCTTCTAAGTGGTAGAGGTCGCGGGTTTGGAAGGTGCTGTTGAAGGAGCTTTGGCGAGTTGCTGCAGTGCATCTTGTAGATGGTACACACTGCAGCCACAGTGCGCCGGTGGTGGAGGGAGTGAATGTTGAAGGTGGTGGATGGAGTGCCAATCAAGCGGGCTGCTTTATCCTGAATGGTGTCGAGTTTCATGAGTGTTGTTGGAGCTGCACTCATCCAGGCAAGTGGAGAGTATTCCATCACACTCCTGACTTGTGCCTTGTAGATGGTGGAAAGGCTTTGGGGAGTCAGGAGGTGAGACACTTGCCGCAGAATTCCCAGCCTCTGGCCTGCTCTTGTAGCCACAGTATTTATATGGCTGGTCCAGTTCAGTTTCTGATCAATGGTAACCCCCAGGATGTTGATAGTGGGGGATTCAGCGATGGTAATGCCATTGAATGTCAAGGGGAGATGGTTAGAGTCTCGCTTGTTGGAGATGGTCATTGCCTGGCACTTGTGTGGTGCGAATGTTACTTGCCACTTGTCAGCCCAAGTCTGAATGTTGTCCAGGTCTTGCTGCATATGGACACGGACTGCGTCAGTATCTGACGAGTCTCGAATGGTGCTGAGCTCCCACTCAGCTCCTGACAACCCTGTGACCCAGAGGTCATGTCAACCACTACGAGGTTTACTGATGCTCTGTGCCGGTAAACTGCAGTTTAGCTGGTTAAAATCAGCAGTACCCCTGCAGTGTCGCTGCAGTGATCTAGGGGTGCCCAGGCCTCGGCTCTCTGGGTTAAGCTAAGTAGGGAGTGGGGGAGGGGGAAGCTATCCCTACAGGGTGAACATGTGCATTCCACATTGGGCAAATAGAAACTTTACTGGTTTGGATTTTCCAGTCAGTGCGGAGCGAGAGTCGGTGGGAATCGCGGACTGAGCGGTGAGTATAAAAGGCTCCAGAGACCAGGTAAGGCCTCAGTGCGGAGCGAGGGTCGGCGGGCTGAGCGGTGAGAATAAAAGGCTCCAGAGACCAGGTAAGGCCTCAGTGCGTCGGCGGGAATCGCGGGCTGAGCAGTGAGTATAAAAGGCTCCAGAGACCAGGTAAGGCCTCACTGCGGAGCGAGAGTCAGTGGGAATCGCGGGCTGAGCGGTGAGTATAAAAGGCTCCAGAGACCAGGTAAGGCGTACCAGTCTCCAATCTCGGAACTCAGAGGGAAGGAGAGAAGTAAAAATAAATCGAAGTGTGACGTCAGTAAGTGATTGGTTGGTGAGTATTTCTCTCTTTTTAAACCTTAACTCTGTGGTTTATAGTTTCTAAAGTCTCTGTGGTGTAGCGGGGACTGTTTATAAACCAGGGCCCTTAAATATATCATTTAGCTGTAAGGTAACTTCAATTCTGCAGTTTATATTTTCTAGGGTCTCTGTGGTGTAGCGGGGACTTCTGCCATACAAGCGCCCTAGAGTATATCTTTAATTGGTGGTATTGAATTAATTTAAATTAATTAAAGGGTAAGTCATGTCAGGACAGCCCAGCCCCGTGTTATGCTCCACCTGCGCTATGTGGGAATTCAGGGACACTGCCGGTGTCCCTGACGACCATGTGTGCCGGAAATGTATCCAGCTGCAACTTCTAGCAGACCGCATTGAGGCGCTGGAGCTGCGGATGGATGAGTTTTGGAGCATTCGCGATGCTGAGAGGGTCGTGGATAACACGTTTAGTGAGTTGGTCACACCGCAGGTAAGGGCTACACAGGCAGAAGGGAAATGGGTGATCATCAGGCGGAGCAGTAGAAGCAGGCAGGTAGTGCAGGGGACCCCTGTGGCCATCCCCCTCTCAAACAGGTATACCGATTTGGATACTGTTGAGGGGGATGACTTACCAGGGGAAGGCAGCAGCAGCCAACTTCCTGGCACCGGGGGTGCTTCTGCTGCTCAGGGAGGAAAAAGAGTGGGAGAGCAATAGTGGTAGGGGATTCTATCGTAAGGGGAACAGATAGGCGTTTCTGTGGCCGTAGACGTGACTCCAGGATGGTTTGTTGCCTCCCTGGTGCCAGGGTCAAGGATGTCACTGAACGGCTGCAGGGCATTCTGAAGGGGGAGGGTGAACAGTCAGAGGTCGTGGTTCACATTGGGACCAACGACATGGGCAGGAAGAGGGATGAGGTCCTGCAGCAAGAATTTAGGGAGCTAGGTAGCAGATTAAAGAGCAGGACCTCAAAGGTTGTACTCTCTGGATTACTCCCGGTGCCACGTGCTAGTGAGTATAGGAATAGGAGGATAGAGCAGATGAATGCGTGGCTAAAGAGTTGGTGCAGGAGGGAGGGCTTTAGTTTCCTGGATCACTGGGTCTGCTTCTGGGGAAGGTGGGACTTGTACAAGTCGGACGGGTTGCACCTGAACCAGAACGGGACAAATATCCTTGCGGGGAGGTTTGCTAGCACTGTTGGGGGGGGTTTAAACTAACTTGGCAGGGGGATGGGATACAGAGTGGAGCTATAATAGGGGGTGATGTACAGCCAAATATATAGAAAAAAACAAGTCAGCTTGGAAGGCAGAGCAAATATGTAACGGCACAAGGGAGTAGGGCAAGGCTGGATGGCATTTATTTTAATGCAAGGAGTCTTGCGAATAAGGTGGATGAACACATGGGAGTATGATATTGTTGCTATCACGGAGACATGGTTGAGGGAGGGGCAAGACTGGTAGCTCAATATTCCGGGGTATAGAATCTTCAGGCGAGACAGAGGGGGGGGGGGTAAAAGAGGAGGGGGTGTCGCAATATTAATTAAGGAGTCAATTACTGCTGTAAGAAGTGATGCTATATTAACAGGTTCCTCTAATGAGGCCATATGGGTAGAACTTAAAAACAAAAAGGGGGCAAGCACTTTGCTGGGAGTGTACTATAGGCCCCCAAACAGTCAGGTAGAGATAGAGGAACAGATATGTAGGCAAATCTCAGAGAAATGTGCAAATAATAGGGTAATAATAGTGGGGGATTTCAACTTCCCCAATATTAACTGGGATAGTCAGAGTGTGAAAGGCTTAGAGGGTGCAGAATTCTTAAAGTGCATCCAGGAGAGCTTTTTGAGCCAGCATGTAGAAAGTCCTACAAGAGAGGGGGCGGTACTGGACCTAATTCCAGGGAATGTGGCCGGGCAAGTGGTAGAAGTGTTAGTAGGTGAGCACTTTGGTGACAGTGACCATAATTCGGTGAGATTTAAGGTAGTCATAGAAAAGGACAGAGATGGACCGGAAATAAAGGTTCTAAATTGGGGGAACGCCGATTTTAATATGATACGGCAGGATCTGGCCAAAGTGGACTGGGATCAGCTACTTGTAGGAAAATCCACATCGACGCAATGGGAGTCTTTCAGAAAGGAAATTGAGAGAGTACAATGACAACATGTTCCCGTAAAGGTCAAGGGTGGGACCAACAAGCCCAGGGAACCTTGGATGTCAAGGGATATACGAGAATTGATTCGGAAAAAAAGGGGGGCTTTCGGCAGATACAATGGACTAAAGACAGAGGAAGCCCTAGAGGAGTATAAAAAGTGCAGGGGGATACTTAAAAAAGAAATTAAGAGAGCGAGGAGGGGCCATGAAATAACACTGGCGAGCAAAATAAAGGAAAATCCTAAGGTGTTTTATAAGTATATTAAGGGCAAGAGGATAACTAGGGAAAGAGTAGGGCCCATTAGGGACCAAAGTGGCAATCTGTGTGTGGAGCCAGAAGATGTAGGTGGGGTTTTAAATGAATTTTTTGCATCTGTGTTCACTATGGAGAAGGACAATGTAGACATAGAAATCGGGCAGGGGGACTGTGATATACTTGAACATATTAGCATCGAGAGGGAGGAGGTGCTAGCGGTTTTAGCAGGCTTAAAAGTGGATAAATCCCCAGGCCCGGATGAGATGTATCCCAGGCTGCTGTGTGAGGCAAAGGAGGAGATTGCAGGGGCTCTGACACAAATTTTCAGAACCTCTCTGGCCACAGGGGATGTGCCAGAGGACTGGAGAACAGCTAACGTAGTACCATTATTCAAGAAGGGTAGTAGGGATAAACCAGGGAATTACAGGCCAGTGAGCCTAACATCAGTGGTAGGGAAATTATTGGAAAAAATTCTGAGGGACAGAATTAGTCTCCATTTGGAGAGGCAAGGATTAATCAGGGATAGTCAGCATGGCTTTGTCAAGGGAAGATCATGTCTGACCAATTTGATTGAATTTTTCGAGGGGGTGACTAGGTGTGTGGATGAGGGTAGTGCAGTGGATGTGGTATACCTGGATTTCAGTAAGCCTTTCGATAAAGTCCCGCATAGGAGACTGGTGGTCAAGAAGGTAAGAGCCCATGGGATCCAGGGTGCCTTGGCACATTGGATCCAAAACTGGCTTAGTGGCAGAAGGCAGAGGGTGATGGTCGAAGGTTGTTTTTGTGACTGGAAGCCTGTGTCCAGTGGGGTACCGCAGGGATCGGTGCTGGGTCCCTTGCTGTTTGTGGTCTACATTAATAATTTGGATGTGAATGTAAAAGGTATGATCAGTAAGTGAGCGTACGAAACAACATCCTGAATAAGCTCACTAACACAAGATGGGGAACAAGCCCGAAAACATTGCGGACCAGTGCACTTGCTCTTTGAAGAACAGTAGCCAGCAAGAAAGAGCGACTCCGTCAAACATCAGATGAGAGACACCCTCTGCATTGTCATACACCTACACCCAGCCGCCTAAAGTCAAGAAAGAGCTTCATGAACAGTGTTGTTCCATTACAATCAACCTCATCTGAAGCCCACATCGCCTTGTGGAAAGACCGGCCCGCCAGTCTTGAACAACCCCCAGCGATGGAAATTTTACTTGATGAAAGCCTTCCCCCAGGAGCTAATTGCAACTGGGCAACCTGGAAGTGCCTTAACAGACTTAGGACCGGTGTAGGTTGCTCAAAGGTGTCACTAAGCAAATGGGGATATTCAACCAGCCCAACAACTTGTGAATGTGGAACTGAGGCACAGACTATGCAACATCTCCTGCAATGCCCATCGTTAGAGGAACCGTGCACTGTTGCAGATCTTGCCGAATTCAACAACAAGGCTCAAAAATGTGTCCAGTTCTGGCTGGGCTATGTATAGACTGTCCGTGGACACGATAAGAAGTAGTAAGTTCGTAGATGACACGAAAATTGGTGGGGTGGTAAATAGCGAGGAGGGTAGCCTCAGTCTGCAGGACGATATAGATGGGTTGGTCAGATGGGCGGAACAGTGGCAAATGGAATTTAACCCTGAAAAGTATGAGGTGATGCATTTTGGAGGGACTAACAAGGCAAGGGAATACACAATGAATGGTAAGACCCTAGGAAAGACAGAGGATCAGAGGGACCTTGGTGTGCATGTACATAGATCCCTGAAGGCAGCACAACAGGTGGATAAGGTGGTTAAAAAGGCATATGGGATACTTGCCTTCATTAGACGAGGCATAGAATATAAGAGCAGGGAGGTTATGATGGAGCTGTACAAAACGCTGGTTAGGCCACAGCTGGAATACTGTGTGCAGTTCTGGTCGCCACGCTATAGGAAGGATGTGATTGCTTTGGAGAGGGTGCAGAGGAGATTCACCAGGATGTTACCTGGGCTGGAGCGCTTCAGCTATGAAGAAAGACTGGACAGGCTGGGGTTGTTTTCCTTGGAGCAGAGAAGGCTGAGGGGGGGACCTGACTGAGGTGTACAAAATTATGAGGGGCATAGATAGGGTAGATAGAAAGGAACTTTTTGCCTTAGTAGAGGGGTCAATAACAAGGGGGCATAGATTCAAGGTAAGGGGCAGGAGGTTTAGAGGGGATTTGAGGAAGAACTTTTTCACCCAGAGGGTGGTTGGAATCTGGAACTCACTGCCTGAAAGGGTGGTAGAGGCAGGAACCCTCACAACATTCAAGAAGCATTTGGATGAGCACTTGAAATGCCACAGCATACAAGGCTACGGACCAAATGCTGGAAAATGGGATTAGACAGGGCTTGATGGATGGTGCAGACACGATGGGCTGAAGGGCCTCTTTCTGTGCTGTATAACTCTATGACTCTATGGGCTAAAAATTCAGTTTGGGGCGCCAAGCTCGCCTGGGCGCCGGAATTACCGCTGCGCGCGGAGCCACTTGTGCCATCAGGATATTCAGTTTCTGCGCCCCAATTGGAAGCGGGCCGCTAAACGAGGCTTCCCGCGCCCCGCTTGGGGCGCTGAAACTGAATATCGGCGCGCAAAGTGCCGCAGCGCCACCCGCTGCGGCACGGCACGCTGCGGTACTGCAGGCCTTCCTCCCACTGTTAAGGGGGAGGTGCCTGCAACAGCGCGATCCCCGCTCGCGAGTGCCGGCAAATGAGCCCGGCACCAAGGAGACGTGCCGGGCTCTCGGGAAACAGCCGGCAATGCCGCGGGGGGGGGGGGGGGGGGGGAGGGTGTAGGAGGTAGGAGGCCGGGGACGGAGGTGCGGGCAGGCGGCCGCCGAAAAAGCGGCCGGCCGCACCTCCACCTTAACTAGCGCCACTACCGCCACAGGTTGGCCCCTGTGTACCGGTCGCTATTTGCGGCCGGCGCGGAAGAGGCGGGCGCGACCTAATATGGCGTTCGGGGCGGTAGCAGGGTGCCGCGCACACCGATGACGTCATCGGTGGCGGCGCAGTGCTACAGGCTAACGCCGCCATTAGCGCCCCGCTAAATATCGCGGTGGTTGTGGCTAGTGGCGCTAAAGCCTCTGAGTGGCCTCTTTGGGCGCAAACTGGTGGCGCAAGCAACTGAATTTCTAGGCCTATGTATCATTTGGTGACTTCTTAGGAATGGTGATTGATTTCTGCCTGTGTCAGACATCTGACTGGCCAAAAAAAAATCTCAATTAATCATCCAATCCCTCTTCACTCCTCTCAGCTACATCAGAAATTAAATTGTGTTCATTTTATTCCAAAATTGTTTATTAAGTATTCATTTGTGTTTGCTTAAGATGACATAAGAATTTGCTTTTTGTACTATTGTATCTCTGTACTGCTCTCTTGTGTCCAACCAAACAATAACAGCTGCACAACATCATTCTTCAACAGCACCTTCGGGTTGAATTTCCATCGGAGTTTCTCCCAATCGCCTGTTGTAACGTTGTCAGAGGATCCGCAAAAACCTTTGGTGAACAGCGTTTACCCTATTTCTTCGAGGTTTCCGCAGATCTTCCACCAAAGTTATGGTGGACGATGAGGAATTCGGATTCTAATTTGGTTGAATGAGAATTTGCTACTCAGTGGGGGCGAGGGTTTATTCCTGGGGAAATTGGAAAATTGCTCATTGATGTTGGAGAGGTAGAGTTATTCCAGTGTGGATGTCTGATGTTAAACTGCATACTTTAATGGTGGGGAGCGGGGGGGGTGGGGGTGGGGGCGGGCAGAAGGAAAATGGTCCAGGTCTATGTGGGCTGTATGGGGATCTGTTCGGTGCATGGTCCATTGTTCATACTCTCTCTGTTTTCTAGTATTTTGTTCTCAGCTCTTTTCCTTTACTGGATGGCCAGGAGTTCCAATGGGTGGGTTTCAGTGCTGCGAAAGTCATTTTTTTATAATGCAGCGACTACAAGCTTTTTAGGCTCAGCTGCGATTTGGGCATCTACACGTTTTACAGCTGAGGGGAGGTTTTCTTTTTAAGCTGACAATTCCCAACGTCTACAATTTCTGACAAAAGGTCATCGGCCTGAAACGTTAACTCTGCACATCTCTCCACAGATGCTGCCTGACCTGCTGAGTATTTCCAGCATTTTCTGTCTTTGTCTACAATACACTTATGCTTCTGTTCAGTTTGAAATCCAGCCATTTAAATGTGCATACTATTGAAGGATCTTTGTGCCGGCCCTTTCCAAATCTGAGAAAAAGGTAGACGTTGGGAACAATGTAAATTAAATTTGTTTTGTTAATTGGAGAGTTTTTCAGGTGATTTGATTACAGTTTATTGTAAATAGTAGATAGCTGACACTTCTGAAGGGAGTGGAAGAGTACAAAAACATGTCATGCATCGTTGGGGGCGTTCCACTTTGTTAAATAAGTCGCATAACGTTACGCTCACAAGCTCAATAGTGTTAGAATGTTGTGACTTCTCATATTTTTACAAAAAATAGATATAGCAACAAGTTTTGCATGTAGTATGCATTTTCCTCCACATATTTTGAAAATCTTTTTGGCCGCCACCTTGGTTTTTCCGCTAACATGAGGACTTGTTTATAATAAAAGAGCCTAAAAAATTAGAAGAAAATGATGAAGCCTTCCTATACAAGAAAATATTCTGGGGGAAAAATTGGGTTGCACCCCCTTTGGAGCGCTAATTTCGCCGGGGTGCTACTTTAAGCACTCTGAAAAAATTAGCGCCCCCGCACTCGAAATTTACTGGTAGCGCCACAAGAGGGAGGCGGGGTGCTACTGGAAGCGCCCCACATCCCTCTTGGGGCTCTGCGAGTGAATATCACGGCACTACGTGCCGCAGTGCCACGCTCTGTGGCACGTCGTGCTGCGGTACTGAAGGCCTTCCTCCCCTTATTAAAAGGAAGGGGCCTAGTGCAGCGCTACCCAGGGCCCAGCTGGGCCACCAGGGATCGGGGTGCTGGCAAAATAGCCCGGCACTCAAGAGAATTGCCGGGCTCACGGAGCGCAGCCGGCACCCCGCGGGGGTGGGGGGGCTGCACAGAAGGCAGGGGACAGTAACGTGGTCAGGTGCTGGCAGGCGGCCAGCAACAAAAATGGCCGCCCGGTCCCTCCCCTTTAATTTGCGCCACTCCGGCCACAGGTAGGCCCCCCTGACCCTGTTGGACATAGCGTTCGGTGGTAAGTCAGGGGGCGCTACCGAAGATCGCGGCCGGGACGCTGCGCACGGCGATGACGTCATTGCCGGCGGCGCAGCGGCGCGCTAACGGTTACCACCGCCGCTAACCTCCCGCTGAATTTCGTGGGAGGTGTTGGCGGCGCTGCACCCAGGCGCTAGTTGTTTTGCGCCCCATTAGAACGGGAGGCGCAAATCAACTGAATTTTTCCCCGTGTTTAAAATGGTTCTATTGCTTTCGATTGGATGCCTAAAGGTTGATTTCATAGGGCTTCCCGGACCTATAACAATCGGCTAAAGAGACTCAACAAGGTAGCAGACTAGCTCCCAACATGCCTCTGATGCCAGCATGTAAAGAGCCTGAGACAAGAAAACGTTAAGGCATTTGTAACTTTCACTGCACTGGCAGTGCACTGCCTGCCCTGGAATTTAGCTAGAAGATCTCTTGTTGCACAACTCTGCCACCCTATCCATGGTGAATCTGAGCCTCTGTATACATGAAGCCTCCATCAGATTTAGATAATTCCGCCACGGCCAACAATTGAGGTTTGCAGAGTAATGGCAGGTAGCAGCACTCTCCTGCAACACAGCCTCACTTCCTTGGCATTCAAAAATGTCTTCTTATTTTCCCCTTCTTCCTTCAACCAGCACATGTAAGTGGTATTCTGAAGAGCACATATGCAAAGTGGTATGATGAGAGGTTCAATTGTAATCCCAAAGTTGCAGCATAAATAGTGCAACAAAATTCGGTTTGAAATTGCTGAGAAAAACTCTCAAATCCTACAATATAACTCCTAATGGAAGATACCGGCTGTCTGTTTAAAGACCTTTTAACCTAAAGACACACCCTAGCAACTCTGAATGGCCAATTTATATAGGCGGTCATTGAAAGGGGAAAGCACCCAGTGTGAAGGCAAGAAAAAAGATGTGGAAGATGTTACTGCATCATCACCATCGAACTTGCAAGCTCCCACCTATTTCAGATAGGAGATTCGTGTGCCCACAGATTCACCTGCCAGGTATGTGTATCATTCACAAACAGGTTAGACCAGTATTAATGGGTCTCTGTTCCTTTTCCTATATTATTAGCCCCACAAATTGATGCTGTAGTGGTAATAAAATTGGCACAACTATTTTTTTTAATGACCTATAGAATTCAAGTCAAATAGTATAAATGGGCTTTGCTAGTACATACAAGATAATTACCAAAATATATCATACAACTTTACAATAAGATTTTTTCCCCTTACATATAATGGAAAATCAATGTTACACTTTAAACTACTCGAGGTGTACATGACATCAAGTTATACAAAGCTTAATTTACTGAACAATGAGTGAAGGTGAGAATTATAAAAATTGAATCAACCATCTCTTACCACTCAACATCCTGACAGATAAATGTATCAAGGTGATTGCGGGTGTGACAGGCTGAACAGGAAAAGATTGAGTGGTCCTAGCAGGGAGTACAGGCACCACATAAGTAGCGCTTAGAGGATTCAATTGCAGTGCTATGGGAACTAACTAATATAACAGTAAAGTGCTGGGGAAGCCAGTGGAATACAATGATCATTTTTTTAAGTTCTCCATAGCAGGATGTGTTGTACATTAGTGGCACCTGCCTATTTATCTACCCTACTGTATGATACTGTATAGAAAAAACACACTTCAGATGAGATCCATGGAGTCTATAACACCAATCCTGCTTTCATTCAAAGTTAATTGCTACTTTTTTTTAACCAAAATGCATCACCTCACACTTACTGACATTAAATTCCATCTGCCATTTTTAGCCCATTCCTCTATAATATTAATTTCCCTTTGCAGCTTCTTTTGGTCTGCTAAAGAATTAATAATTCCTATGTTGGTGTTGTCTGCAAATTTAAACACCATTCCCTCTAGACCTATATCCAAATTATTGATATTTATAGTGAATAGAACTGAACCCTGTGGGACAGCCACTTCCCACTGTCCACTTCCAACCACTCTCTTTAATTCACACCCTCTGGTTTCTCCTAGCCAACTAGCTGATCATCCTCTAATTCCATATCCCTTAATCTTCCCTAATAATCACCTATGTGGTACATTGTCAAAGACTTTCCTAAAGTCCACGTACGCCACATCCGCTGCATTTCCCCTATCTAACATGTCAGAAAGAAAGGGAAAGAGAGCAAGAGAGAAAGAAAGGAAAGGAAAGGTGCAGAAATAACTTACATTTATAATAAATAGCATCTTTCACCACCTCAGAATGTCCCAAAGCACTTTTGAAGTGTCGTCACTGTCATAATGTAGGAAACATCCCCTAAAAATTCTGAGGTTTGTTGAACACAATCGTCTCTTTTGAAATCCTCACTCAAAATGGTTACACGGACAACAAGTTCATCATTTAGTCAAGGCTGAGCTAGTATGGTCAGCCCACAGGGAAACTGGCAGAGTTGGATCTGCCTCTCATTTTACACCCTGCCCGATTTTACTTTCCATCAACTTTGGGCGGATTAGGTTAAAATTCTCCCCTCTATGATGTCATGGTATTTAAAATGTAATTAACAGACATTAAATTTTAGTGCAAATATTTGCTTCTGTGAAGGCAGTCCAGCACCGTAGCAAGTTGCTGATATCCATGCTGCCCCACACCACTAATTATGTGGTATCTCACTGGCTTATGTATATTTTCAAGGTACAAATTGGTAAAATATAACGGAGTGATTATTTGCAACGCAGTTTTGACTCTCTCTCCCCGCATGCGTGTCCATTTGGCACCGGACATGTGTACTCGATCAAATGGCTGCAGCCTGCACCGCCACGCTTTCCTCGGCTCCGTGCGGAGAAAGCCAGGGAATCGTGTTGGTGGCTGGGGGGAGGAGAGAGGATCAAAGGGGGGAGAGAGAGAGAGGAGATCAGAGGGGGGAGAGAGGGGAGATCAGAACAGGAGCGAGAGGGAAGAGATCAGCGGGTGGGGAGAGAGCGAGATTGGAGGGTGAGAGAGAGAGAGAGGAGATCCGAGGGGGTGGGGGGAGAGAGAGGAGATCGAAGGGGGAGAGAGAGAAGAGATTGGAGGGGGAGAGAGAGGGAGGGGAGATTGGAGGGTGGGGAGGGAGAGGAGATTGGAGGGTGGGGAGGGAGAGAGGAGATCAGAGGGAGGGAGAGAGAGAGGAGATCAGAGGGAGGGAGAGAGAGAGGAGATCAGAGGGAGGGAGAGGAAATCAGAGGGAGGGAGACAGGAGATCGGGAGGGGGAGAGGAGCTCAGAGAGAGTGGAGCTCGGAAAGAGGAGCTTGGAGAAGGGGAGAAGGTCACAAACTTGTTGGGGAGGAGCCAAGTGAGAACAGTGGGGAGGGGGAAAGAACATGATCCAGGTCTAAAGGGGGAGGGGGGGGGATGAGAGCAAGAACGGGTTCCAGATGAGAAGATAGATCATATTTTCCTGCCCTCTGTTAGGCCTGGATCACAATCTTCCACCCCCACCCCCTTTACACATGCAACACATTCTCCCTCTCCTCCCCACACCGTCCCCCACCCCAGGCCACAGCAGTTCAAGAAGGCAGCTCACTACCACCCTCTCAAGGGCAACTAGGGATGGGCAATAAATAAATGAATTTTTAAATAGAGAGCATATTCTGTCTTGGTTCTACAACATGCAATACATTACATTTGTGTGTTATTTGCCGGACTCGACTATTCCAATGTTCTCCTGACCAGCCTCCCATCTTCCACCCTCAATGAACTTGAGTTCATCTAAAACTCTGCTGCACGTATCCAAACACGCAGCTAGTCCCATTCACCCATCACCCCTGTGCTCGCTAAGCTGCATGGCCGCGCAACTGTCTGGAAGTCCCCCGCAGCCCAATTAAAGGGACCACGCACCCAAACAAAAATTAGGGGGAACATTGAAATAAAAACAGAAAGTGCTGGAAATACTCAGTACTCAGGAACTATTCTGATGAAGGGTCATCGACCTGAAACGTTAATTCTGTTTCTCTCTCCACAGATGCTGCCTGACCTGTTGAGTATTTCCAGCATTTTCTGTTTTTATTTCAGATTTCCAGCAACTGCAGTATTTTGCTTTTGTATTAGGGGGAACACTGTCCACCAACACCTTGATTTTAACATTCTCATCCTCATGTTAAAATCCCTCCAATATCTTATCCCTTCCTATCTGAACTTGGCAGTGTGAGTGCTCCTAACCCAGGAGAATGAGCCCTGCCTGTTCTCTGAAAGCAATAGTGTTAGCAATGTTGAGCTCTGGAGCCTGGCTGTCACAATGAATGGATCACATTTCAAAGTACTTGATTACTCCAGCAGGCAGGATCTAATTACACATTCCAGACAAACTGCTAGGTGTGTCTTGTCCTCCAAGGGTACCAATCAGAAATCTGGTCTTGTCCTCCAAGGGAACCAATCAGAACTCTGGTGTTACAAATAGGTACAGCCAAAATATAATAGAATACATAATACTGTATAGGCTTTGAAGAGAACAAGGCCTGTTAGTGGAGTTCATTTAACATAATGCATTTTCCCACAAACTTATATGAAACTCTCAATGCTTTGCATATGAGAAAAAGGCCTACAAATTCAAGCACGCCTTCCCTGATCTATCCTCGTGCCTGAATGGTGTGGCCCGAGGCACACCCAATATTGAGCCTTGGGCCTTACATTCATCGAGCCGGCGAGCTGCGGTCACCTAATGGTCATGCCCAGGCAGCTCGCCGGTGAAGATGAATGGCATTGCGATGTCAGCAGCGGCCCTCAGGTGAGTGGTCAAAGGTGACCGGGAATTTTTATTTAATGCTTTTGAAACAATAGAGTATTGGAATTCAATTTAGACCACTATACTACAAAAAAGATGCACCTACATTGGAATGGGGGCAGAAAGAGCAACAAGAATGAATCAAATATAAAGGGAAAAGGGGGAATCATTGAGGTGTATAAAATATTAAATCATAAAGGGAAAGTAAATCTAGAATGTTACTTTAAAATAAGTCAGACTAGTAGGACCAGAGGTCATAAACTCAAATTGGTAAATTTAAAGCAGATATTCAATCAATGGTGATAAATCTGTCAGGCATCATGGAGAAAGCAAAGACTTTGGGGCTCTGTTATTCCAAGACCTGCTATCCACCACTGGACGTGTGGTAGTGTGGGTCTTCCACCCATCCAATGGCCCAGGCGCTGACCTCACCAGAAATCATGAGGTCAGTCGAATCAGCTCTTTTTAATATTGCTGAGTGGAACATGGCCAACGGATTTTCTTCAAAACCCAACTGGTTCACCAATGTCCTTTAGGGAAGGAAACCTGCTGTCCTTCTCTGGTCTGGCCTATATGTGACTCCAGTTCCAAACCAACTTAACTGCCCTCTGAAGTGGCCTACCAAAATCAACAACAACAACTTGCATTTATATAGCAAGTCAATCAGGGCAACTAGGAATGGACAATAAAATGCCAACCTTCCCAGCGAGGCCCACATCCTGAGGATGAATTAAAAACAGAATATCTAGTAAATTCTGAAATCTCCAGGACACCATCTCAGAGGTTTTACAGGATATTCATTATATTTAATCTCAGGGATTATTGGGTATTAGATTTTTTTTAAATACTTGTTCTTAGGATGTGGGCAAGGCCACATTTATTGCCCATCTTTACTTGCTCCTGAGAAGGTGGTGGTGGGCTTTCTCTTGGAACTGCTGCAGTTCTTGTGCAGCTGGTGCTCCCATGGTGGTGTTAGGCAGGGTGCCATTAGGTAGGGTAGTGTTAGGTGAGTATTCTATCACAGTTGTGAAATGAGACTTGTAGATAGTGGAGACTTGAGGGGTCAGGAAGTGAGACACTCATCATAGAGTACCCAGCCTCTGGCTTGCTCTAGTGTGGATGTGGCTTGTCCAGTTCAGCTTCTGGTCAATGATGACTCCCAAGATATTGATGATAGGGAACCTGGCAATTGTGGTGCTGTTGAAGGTCAGCGCAGATGGTTAGGCCTTTACTTCTTTGAAATGGTCATCACCTAGCACTTGTCAGCTCAAACCTGGATGTTGTCCAGGTTCTACAGTAGGCTGGTATGGGCTACTTCATTATCAGAGGAGTTGTGAATGAAGCTGAACACTGTAGAAAAGTCAAGGAACAGCCCCATTCTTGCTCTTATGACAGAGGGAAGGTCATTGATGAAGCAGTTGAAGGTGGATGCGTTGAAGTTGTGGCCCTGAGTAATTCTATAAAGTCTGTTTTCCTGCAAATCAGTGGCAATTAATATCCTGACCCTGTGCCTAGTGTGAGGGCAGGAGAGGTCTCTGAAGATTCTGCCTACCCTCAACACAGCAGCACCAGAGAGTTCTCTGTTCAAACCACTCAGATGCCTTCACAGGTGAAAGGAGGTCAGCAGGTCAAGGTTGTGGAAATTCAAAACCGAGAGAAGCAGTCTGCTGCGGGTCCATTCTAGTACTTCTTCTAAGTATTAACTGAGGGCTTTAGGACTCAGCGGCCCTGAGAGGAGTGCCACCTCCATACCAAGAGTCTCATCATTATCTAGAGCAGCTGTCCACATTTCAGACACCAAGCCCTCAGGCGGCACTTAGTAGTGCTAGAAACGGATGAATGAAAACAAGAAATGTTACAAGGGGAGTGCACAGTGGTAAAACTAAGTGGGTTTTTTTGACTTTGTAATCAAGGTGCCTAGATAGGTCCCAGGTCCCCATTGAAGCCAATGGATATAAAAATCAGGAGAGATGTCAAATGGACTGCTGACTCGCTTTCAGTTGTAAAGTTCCTCAGAAACCTTATATGATATTGTTGGAAATCTTTGTATGATTTTTTTAAATGGAAATATAAAGTTACACTGAATTGGACTTGGGACCCTCCTGGGAGTATTACTTCTAATGATGCATGGATTGTTCAGAAGGGTAATAGATGTAAGTTATGTGCAACTTCCTGATTATTACAGATGTTTTACAGCTATAATATGATGAGACAGCACTGAACATTTCTCTGATTTGGTTTTTTCCCCACAGCTCTCACCCAAAAGCTGTGACCTTACTGTGTCTTCCGCATGTCCAACTCCCTCTGTCTCAGGGGTCCAGTTTCTGACTCGGTCTCCTCCTCAGGAATTTCAATTCCCAGCCTATCTGAAGAGTGAAATTGTGGAGAATACAGCAGGCCACCCCAAGTCACAAGACAACATTGAGAATACTTGAGGGAGCCTCCGGGACCTATCTAGGCACCTAAATCGTCTCTTCCACAGGCCAATGGCCAGTTCAATTTTGATTTGAGTGTGGATGTGAGCCTTATTGTAGTGTTCCTCTGCTTCACTAATGATCCTTCACAATGGCATTAGAAGCCATGGTAGTATTGGACACCCCTTGTCCACAAGAAACCAGACAGCACCCTGCCCTTCATTCTAAAAGAGTGTAGGGACACTGGACTGTCAAAGCATAAATTAATCATGGCAGCTCCCTGCATACTGGGCAGCATTCTGCAGAAACCTGTGCCGATAGTTGCACACTAATTGGACATTAAGGGAGTGAAATCCTTTTTGGTTCACATAATGGTGTGGATTGATAGTAGAAATTGTTGAGGAGAAGACAAAATCAGAGACACTGAACCCTCAAACTAGAGGCTCACATAAATGTAATCTATTGCTGCAAGCATTTGTAGAAATTTGTAGAAATCAGTTACCTGATAAAAATTAATGGCCCACTCACTCATTTGCCGTGATCGTCCATCAAGTGTAATAAACTGGGCTGCCCTGACAAGCATATTTATTACTTGCCTAATGAAATAGTGAACAACTAATTGAATAACCTGGCAGAAGTCACGTGTTGCCCCTTGAAATAAGAACATAAGAAATAAGAGCATGAATAGGCCATACGAAGGATATACTTACCTTGGAGGCGGTGCAATGAAGGTTCACTAGATTGATTCTTGGGATGAGAGGGCTGTCCTATGATGAGAGATTGTGTAGAATGGGCCTATACTCTCTGGAATTTAGAAGAATGAGAAGTGATCTCATTGAAACATACAGGATTCTGAAGGGGATTGACAGGGTAGATGCTGAGAGGTTGTTTCCTCTGGCTGGAGTGTCTAGAACTAGAAAAGTCTCAGGATAAAGGGTGGGTCATTTAAGACTGAGATGAGGAGGAATTTCTTCACTCAGAGGGTTGTGAATCTTTGGAATTCTCTGCCCCAGAGGGCTGTGCATGCTGAGTCTTTGAGTATATTCAAGGCTGCGATAGATAGATTTTTGGACTCTAGGGGAATCAAGGGATTCGGAGATTGGGCGGGAATGTGGAGTTGAGGTCGATGATCAGCCATGATCTTATTGAATGGCGGAGCAGGCTCGAGGCCGTATGGTCTACTCCTGCTCCTATTTCTTATGTTTTTATGTTCCAATCGGGAGAATTGCACCGAAAAAACAGCACAATCGAGCGGAAACTCCAAGCCCTTAAATTTATGCCTTCTGGTTGACCAATGAAAATTATTATGCCCTAATTACCTTATGGAAACCCTTCATAATGTTGAGCCTTCTATCAGATCACCGCTAATAAAAAAACAAAGAAAAATAGTTACATACAATTACATGGAATTAACAGCACAGAAACAGGCCATTCAGCCCAACGAGTCTGTGCTGGTGTTGATGCTCCACACCAGTCTCCTCCCATTCCATCCGCCTCATCTCAGCCTTTCAGCAAATCTTTCTATTCCTTTTCTCTCGGGTACTCGTCTGGTTTACTTTTGAAAGCATCTAAGCTATTTGCCTCAACCACTACCTGTCTTAGCACTTTCCACATTCTAGCCTAACTTAGTTCTTTTTGCTGGTGGGCAGTTCATTACAAACGATTGGCTCCAGAACCATGTGACTTGAAAAGTAGTGATATTAGGATTTATTTCACTGCAGGGAAATATCGGTTTGTATAAAATCACTGAATGATGTTCTCATTATTTTCAATGTTTTTTAAAAATTCAACCTTTTGGAAGAAGCAAGATTATTTGAGATAGTCCCAAGAGTCCTATATGTACACAATGCCATAAGCATGAATAGTGAAATAAAATATAATAGCTGTAAAATGAAAATTCTACCTCATTATATTTTGATTCGCATCATAAACTACTTATTAAAAATGGTTTCTCTTATTTAAACCAAAGCGTTTGAGATGTCCTGAAATGGCATGAGCTTTGGCGCCACACTGTGGCCAGACTACACTGAAACCCATGTTGGAAGAGAAACTCACTGAAATAAGACTGCATGCAGCACAGCTGTATCTGCAGCACTGTTCTCAGGCTTGCGCTGAGATTGCAGCTTTCAGAGTAACCTGCAGATGGCAGATCACAAACACAGGCTCTACTATGTGAAGAGCCATACAGTATAGGTGGCCCAATATAGGAGCTACCTTATGGTACACAAAATGAGGATAATCATTCATTTCCTATCAACTTTAGTGCTGGGGAATGGAACATATTTCCCTTCTCAGGTATCCAATGCTAGCATTAAGCACTTCTAAGTTAGGTGTATTATGACCAGTTGTAAAGTCCCCTCTACTCTATCCCAACAGTGTGCCTTTTCAATTTCGAACACCACCAATTATAGGAATGCATAGGAATAGAAAATGACCATAGCCAACTAGCTAGTCCCAAAGTTAAAAAAACTCTACAAAATATCCAGTCAAGATAAGTATCGAGGTTTTTCTTCAATTTGCTGACAGTATTCACATCTGCTATCTGCCTGAGCATTCTGTTTCTCAGCTTCATCACCCTGTGGGGCCAATTTTAACTTGTTTTGCCGTGCATTAACAGGGTGGCAATGGCCATAAAATGGAGTCAGTAGCCTTACCGCCCCATTAACACCGACGATGTGACTGCCACCATTTTGAAAGGGGCCTACCACAGGGCAACCAAAGCATGTGCCTGTTTTAGGTGGTAGTTCCATTTCAATATGTAATTCAGGATCCCAGGACTCCATTGCCATTTAAGGCTTGACGCTCTGATCATTCCCACGGGTGATAAGAGTCAAAGAGGCCTAGCCAAGATATGTTCAATAGTATTTTTGTGGGGCCTGGAGGAACAAGTGTGTTCCTCCGAGCCCTACAAAAATAATCTGGGCTGCTGCCACTCCAGGAACCTCAGCTCTGCGATCATGACTTCCCCCTAAACTTACCTAGATGACGGCTGAGGCGGGCTAATACTGGCCAGCCTTAATCTGGCAAGTTGCATCAGGACGCCCATTTGATGCCTCACAGCTCGCTGGCTCCATGTAAATGAAGCCGGTGCTTCAAAATCGTGGCCGCCTCTTCACCCGGGTGTGAGCGATCGGCTGGCGCGCTCTGCCAGTTGGTATCTCAAAAGTCAAAATTGACCTTCATGTGTGAAGTATTTAAATCTAAATTACCCCATTATCTTCCCTGTTCTGAGCTTCAGTGTATCCCTGGTTACAAAGTTTGTTGTTATGCCAATTTATTAGTGTTTTACTGACTTATTACTGATTATGAAAGGGTAACACTCAAGTCACTGGCTTTCCCCTGCTGAAAAACTCTGTTGAAGCAAATGACAGCAGCTGAGAACTAATATCAATGGTGCACACAAAAACAAATAAACTATAACTTAACTTAGAACTTTAAATGAAACTTAATAAATTAAATTAAAATTTGGTTCCCGGGGGTGATGATGCACTCCAGTCCCCGCGGTGCACACCGGTCACGGAAGGCCTCGAGCGTGCCGGCGGACACCACGTGCTCCATCTCCAGGGCCACCCGGGTGCGAACGTAGCCACAGAAGAGAGGCAGGCAGTCGGGCCGAATGACCCCCTCGACCGCCCGCTGCCTGGACCAGTTAATGGCCACTTTGGCCAGGCCCAGGTGCAGTCCTATGAGGAGGTCCTTTGATCTGCCCGCTCCCCTCCGCACCGGGTGACCAAAAATCGAGCAGCAGCCCCTTCAAATAATGGAAGAGGGGCTGCAACCTCTCACATTCCATGTAAACGTGGAACACTGACTCCATCAATGCAGTGTAAGTAGGTTGCCAACTCTGTTTGGAGGTTCAATCACCTGATGTTCTGACCACATGTCATCTGCCCACGTGACATGATCACATGGCATCCAATCACATGACTTCTATAAATGTTATTGCATTTACCTTATAAAGGTTGGGTGCCTTGTAGTTTCACACTAATTGTTGTGCGAGATGTTTCACGAACCAGGAGGCCACACGTGAGCAGGCAAGGTGAAGAAGGGAAACTGAAGGTGGGGAAGCCATGTAGAATGGGGAAATCAGAGGTGGAAGGAACTTTGATTCCACCAATAATTAGATCCCACCAGTAACTAAGGGTAACTCACTGAAATTGTACTGATAACTATTAGTAATACTGGTAACATTCAGATTTCCCTCATAACCAACAGTAATACAATAACTCACTGATAGTAATAGGTGTAATGCCCTGTTATCCTACCTGTAACTAGTAGTAATCCTATAAACCACTGATATTTACCCTGAAACCATAGCCAGAAATCACCTCTACTGCATAAGGTCAGGCTCCCCAGTTAATGCCACTTTTAATAGGCCCCATCTCTCTCCCTATCTCTTTGGACTCTGGTTCTGTGTGAAGGTGACAACTCTGAACTGGGAGCCTCAGTCAAAGGTAACCTGTACCTGGACTTCACACGTCAAAACCGGCCGGTGCAGGCCGACCTGAACCAAACCGAGTAATTGCACAAAGGGCAGCAGACTCAGTGTTTGGGGCTCTTCTCACAGGGGACATCGTCCTAAACTCAGCTCAGCGCCAACATTTCTAAACCACTCCTGGGCTCAGGAGGAAGCCATTTGGCCTCTGGTGCTGGTTCTGTACTCTCATGCTCTTCTGTAACCCCATTCCCCCCCCGCAGATCCTTTTATATTCCTCCTGTTCAGATATTGATCCCCTTCCTTTTTAAATTAAGTTATAGGGCTAGAAATTTGTCTCGGGCGGTGGTGCAAAGCGGGTGGTATCCGATCCGATATTGCAGTCAATGGAACTGAATATTCGGTGCTGCGTATAACGGGTGGCCGATCCGATACTGCTCCTTTCACGCCACCGCCCAAGACGATTTTCGGCTTTAGTCTCTACCTCAATAGCCACTTGTCATGAAGGATCCCATAGTCTAATGGCCCTCAGTGCAAGAAACTTCCTCCTCCTCTCTCCCTTAGTTCTTCCAGTGAGAATCCTAGGTTTCCATTCCCTAGTTCCCCATTCGCCCAACAATGAAAACAATCTTTCACTATTTAACCACAGTAAGGTCACTGAGCTTCACTCACCCCTTTACCGGCTGCTCCTCCCTCAGTGCCGCTCTCACTCACCAGCTTGCTGCTGCTCCTGGCTCTGCAGGAAATGCTGACCCCTACCCCATTCTCCCCCCACACTCCCGCTTGAGCTCCAATCCCCTAACCCCCCAGTTCCCTTGTCTCCCCGACCTCCCATCCTGATCTCCCATCCCTGTCTCCCTCGCCCCACCAGCCGCCATTCCACAGTCTCCATCCCTCTCTCCAAGTCCCCAATCCCTCTTCCCCCACCCCAACTCACGAGCCTCCCTCCCGATTTCAGAGCTCCCACGATTCCCGACTCTCCCCCCTCCAACCAGTCGCGGTGACGGCATTGAGTAGCAGCTCCGTGGAACAGGCTGCAAAATGATTGTTTAAAATTAATGCAGTTTAACCTTGTTCTGACTCCAGATGACAGGCTAACAATTAGTAATTATTTACAGTACAATTATTTACAGTGCCTCACATAAGTGTCTGTTCTTCATGTGGGTGCACTGTGGTGGGAAATTTAAATCGCAGATCTCCTGGGCTGCTGGAGGCAGTGCTTGGGATAGGAACCCCCGATTCCGGGAAACTCCCGGTCATTCCATGAGGATGGGGCACACCAAGAGTAAGGCATCAATATTTTATTTTGAAAAATAAACCATAACAACATGAGGGAGATGAGGTGCTGTTGATTGGGTGACCGCTTTGCGGAACACCTCCGTTCAGTCCGTAAGGGTGACCCCGAGCTTCCGGTCGCCTGTCATTTCAATTCACCGCTCCATTCCCACTCAGACCTCACCGTCCTTGGCCTCTTGTACTGTTCCACGGAAGCTCAACGTAAACTCGAGGAACAGCACCTCATCTTCCGATTAGGCACTCTGCAGCCTTCCGGTCTCAATATCGAGTTCAACAATTTCAGATCATAACCTCGGCCCCTATTTCATTTTTACTTATATTTTTCCACTCCTTTCCTCCCCCCCCCCCTTTCCTTTTGTTTCTCTCTCACACCTGGCAGCTATCTTTTGCCCTGCCAGTACACTTTACACCTAATCCCAGCATATTACCATCTCGTCTAGCTTCTAATCTCTTTTACTTCTTTTGGTTCTTTTATTCTTTTGTCCGATCGCAGCCCTGCCTTCGATCTAGTTCCTTTTCTCTCCAGTTTTGAAGACGGGTCAAACCCGAAACGTCAACTCAAATTTCTCTCCACGGATGTTGCCTGACCTGCTGAGTTTTTCCAGCATTTTCTGTTGTTATTTCCAAACGAACACTGTTAGGTAGCTGAAATAACAGACCGGAAACGTTGACTCTGTTTCTCTCTCCACAGATGCTGCCTGGCCTGCTGAGTGTTTCCAGCATTTTCTGTTGTTATTTCAGATTTCCAGCATCTGCAGTATTTTGCTATTCTGTTAGATAGCTCACCGATTGGGGGCCGCGGAAAACCTGGTGGCTCATCTGCAGAGTCGAAACGGCAGAGGACCCTTCAAGAGGAGGGCTCGGCTGATCAAGGAGGAAGGCAATATGTAAGGCAATGGTCGGGAGCACTCTTGTGGAGCAGCAGAAAAAGCAATATGCTCATTCTGGCTCCAGAAATTGCTCCACAAATCATACAGCAACAGTTTTGTGAGCGGATTCCAGCAATCCTTTTAAGGGAAGTTGCTTTGGCTGTGCTCCGCACTGTGCCAGCCTCTTTACTGATGCAAATGGTATCTGGGTCCTATCCATGTATTAGGACCACGATTTGCATACAGTAATGAGACTCCTGCCTATTTACAACAGGAACTCTAACCACTTATTTTGAGGCCTGACCTAAATTGGCAATGGGTGGGAAGATGGCCGGTGTTTTTTTTTGCAATTTTGATCTGGTTACTCTCCCATTTATAGAATCATACAGCACAGAAGGAGGCCCTTCAGCCCATTGTGCCTGTTCCAGCTCTTTGGGTTATCTGCTTAGTCTCACCTCCCCTGCCCTTTGCCCATAGCTCTTTAATTTGTTTCCCTTCAAGTATTTATCCAATTCCTTTTTGAAAGTTATTATTGAAGCTCATGTCGCATCTAGTTCTTTTGCCCATCACCTCAAATCTGTGTCCTCTGATTACCTAGCCTTCTACCACTTTATCTCTATCAAAACCATTCATGATTTTGAACACCTCTATTAAATCTCCTCTTAACCTTCTCTGCTCTAATGAGAACAACCCCAGGTTCTTCAGTCTCTCCACATCACTGAAATCCCTTATCCCTGGTACCATTCCAGTAAATCTCTTCTGCACCCACTCTAAGGCCTTGAAATCCTTCCTAAAACATGCTGCCCAGAATTGGACACAATACTCCAGCTGAGGTCTAACCAAAGCTTAGTAAAGGTTTAACATTTAGTTTATATTGCCTCTGTAGTGTATGTGCTTTAAGTCAGAACTACTTTTTACAGCTCCTGTATACTGTAGTACCGGCAGTAACCACACCGGTATATAAGCTGTGCGCATGCCTCTGTACTCCAGTCTACAGATGACCCTCCTCCAGTAAAGATCTGTTGTTTGTTTATATACAGCATCCGTGTAATTCTTTATCCACTGAACCACGGATCTAACAGTGGCGACGAGTGTTGATGCGAATCTAACTGCAACATAAAAAAAAAGTCGAGTCCAGGAACACGGGCGTCGACCGCGAGCAACCGCCCAGCAGTCAGGCAGAGATCCAACTTCGCTGGGGAGGCTGTGGAGAGCCGGGCTTGGTTCCCCAGCCAAAACGAGCAGTAAGAGACCGACGACAGGTCCAGAGCAGACCCTTCCGGAGCAGCGGCGGCTGGAGCCGACCGACAGCAGAGAGAGAGAGAGCCGGGCAGCGTCGACGGGGTAAGAAAGAGGGTGAAGAGAGCAGGGCGCAGCCGGGGATTGATCACCGAGCGGCGGAGAAAAAAAAATACTGCAAACCGGAGAGGGTAAGAAACAGCCGGGTTCTAGACTGAGCGGCGTCGACAAATATCAAGAGAAGAACGTGCAGAGCACAGCCAGGGAGCACGGGCTGATCAGGGTCCGCGGGCCGAAGCAAGGGGAGACGCTATTGAGCCGCGGAGAAGCAGGGAGAGCGCGGGAGGTGCCATTGAGCCGCGGAGAAGGAAGAGCGCGGGAGACGCCATTTTGCGAAGCCGCAGCGGAGAAGACGGGCGAGCGCGGGAAGGAAGGAAAGCGCGGGAGACGCCATTTTGTGCCAGCGGAGAAGAAGGGGAAGCGCCATTGGGGATAGTTAACGCACAACCAAGGATGCCGAAGAGTGGCAGTATCTCTACGTTCGACAATGAAGTCGAAGATTGGGCGACATATGTGGAACGTATTGAGGTGTACTGCAGGGCGAATGAAGTGCCAGATGCTAATAAAGCACTGGTTCTCTTAAATTCCATGGGTGCAAAAACTTATGGGTTACTGCGAAATCTAATAACCCCAGAGAAGCCGGTAAACAAGGATTTTGGAAGCATAGTAGAAATCCTACAGGACCACTTAAGCCCCACACCGCTGCTGATAGCAGAACGATTTAAGTTCCATAAAAGGAACCAACACAAAGACAAAAGCAATGCTGAGTACCTAACGGAACTGTGCAAGCTATCGAAATATTGCCAGTTTGGAGTGGGACTAGCAGACACGTTAAGGGACAAGTTTGTGTGTGGGCTACAAAGTGAAGGAACTCAGAAACGGCTTCTATCAGAAAAGGACCTTACGCTGGACAAAGCTTTCAATATGGCAGTATCACACGAAGCAGCCGCAAGGGGCGCTGCAGAGATACAACGGAGACCGCAAGAATATGGCACCAATGAAATGTCCTATGGAACAGGGAAGTGCTATCGCTGTGGCAGAACACATGACCAGAAAGATTGTTGGTTCAAGGACCAAGTGTGCAGACAGTGTGGGAAAGCAGGACACATAGCAAGAGTCTGCAGGTCTGGGAAGAAAACCAACAGTAAGAAATCTCCACAGGAGAAGTACAAAAAGGTACACCAGGTGATGGACAGTGGTTCAGACGAACAGAAAAGTGACACAGACTCCGGAAGCAAGGAGCTGGGTTGTCTGAAACTACATAATGTAACCGAAATGGAGGATCACCAGACTATCTGGGTTACACTCAAGATAGACGGAGTCCAAGTGGAAATGGAATTGGACACAGGGTCAGCTCTAACAGTCATAAATCAAAGAGACTACAAGCGGCTATTTTCACACATACCCTTGAAAGCTGCAGAGATTGTCCTGAAGACGTATACGGGGCAAAAAGTCTACCCCAAAGGAAAAATAAGGGTGAAAGTGACATATAAAGGTCAGGAAATACCTAAAATGGATATATATGTATTGCCAAATGGAGGACCACCACTGCTAGGACGTGAATGGATCCGGAAGATACATTTAGATTGGCATTCCATACAGGCACTGAAGGTGGAGGCCAAAAAGGATGACGATGTCACACCTGGACGACTGTCAAAAATGCTAACTGACGCAAAAGAAGTGTTCCAGGAGGGACTAGGAACACTAAAAGGAATAACAGCAACAATTAAAATAGAGGATAATGCAAGCCCAAAGTTTCTGAAGGCCAGACTAGTGCCTTATGCGATCAGACCAGCGGTTGAAGCAGAGTTGGAACGTTCAGGAATGCTGTCCAAAGTGGACTGGAGCGAGTGGGCTACACCCATCGTCCCTGTAATGAAGAGGTCGTTGAGTAATATGCCTGGGGAACCAAAGAAGATCCGCATCTGTGGGGATTTTAAGGTGACAGTGAACCCAGTCCTTCACACGGTGCAATATCCGCTTCCATGAATTGAGGATATTTTCGCCTCGCTATCTGGTGGTAAACGCTTCACCAAAATTGATCTAGCCCAGGCGTACTTGCAAATGGAGGTAGAAGAAGCTTCGAAACATTACCTTACGATCAACACCATAAAGGTCTCTATCAATACAACCGGCTGGTGTTTGGAGTAGCCTCGGCTCCGGCTATCTGGCAAAGGGCGATGGATCAGGTCCTGCAAGGGATTCCAGGGACCCAGTGTTATTTGGACGACATCTTGGTCACGGGCGAAAATGACGGTGATCACCTCGCTAACTTGGAGAAGGTGCTCGCCAGATTAAAGGAATATGGGCTACGAGCTAATCGCCACAAGTGCGAGTTTTTCCAGAAACAGATCTCGTATTGCGGCCACGTCATCGATGAAGAGGGGTTACATAAGTCCCCTGACAAGATTGAGGCAGTAGTCAAGGCTCCAGCACCGGAAAATGTGTCACAACTGAGGTCGTTCCTCGGGCTGGTAAACTATTACAAGTTCTTACCAAATTTGTCTACGGTACTACACCTGCTGAACACCCTACTGCAAACAGGGGTACCACGGAAGTGGGATGACGAACGTAGATGAGCTTTCCAGAAGTGTAAAGAATTGATCACATCAAAAGAGGTGTTGGCGCATTTCAACCCAGCACTACCAATTCGTTTGGCATGTGATGCATCACCCTACGGGATTGGAGTGGTGCTGTCGCACAAATTCCCAGACGAGTTGGAGAGGCCAGTAGCCTTTGCGTCTCGGTCACTAACCTCAGCCGAGCGCAACTACGCCCAGATTGACAGGGAGGCCCTCAGCCTAGTAGGGGGAGTAAAAAAATTCAACCATTATCTGCATGGGCAGAAGTTCACCTTGCTGACTGACCACCAACCACTTGTCTCCATCTTTAATCCTAAGAAGGGCGTGCCAGTAATGACTGCACAGCAGTTACAAAGATGGTCCCTGTTTCTAGGGGCGAATCAATATGAAATAGAATATAAAGGCACGAAATAGCATGGGAACGCTGATGGGCTATCGCGCCTGCCACTGCCTACGGTGGAGGAAGCACCAGCAGTGGACCCTATCGAGATATTTTATTCGTCGATAATTGAACGATTGCCAGTTACAAACGCGGATATAGAGGAGACCCGCAATGATCCGACGCTGTCACGGGTATATGAATTGACGGTGAGGGGATGGCCAACACGTGGCGACTCACTGTTGCCAGCATTCTCATCCAGAAGAGAACAGCTGTCAGTATGCCAGGGGACAGTGATGTGTGGATCCAGAGTGGTGATTCCACCCGTTAAGGGAGAGAGTGCTAAAGGAGCTACATGAAGGTCATCTGGGGGGAGTGAAAATGAAAAGCCTTGCTAGGGCTTATGTGTGGTGGCTGGGAATCGATCAACAAATCGAAGACCTAACTAAGAGCTGCTTAGGATGCCAGAAGGTCCAAAATGCACCACCACATGCCCCTCTACACCCATGGGAGTGGCCCTCCTCTCCATGGCAACGGGTGCTCATTGATTTTGCTGGTCCATTCATGGACTCAATGTTCTTAATAGCAGTGGATGCTCATTCAAAGTGGCCTGAGGTGATAAAGATGTCTTCAACCACTACAGAGAAAACGATTGCAGTCCTACGGACCATATTTGCCAGAAACGGTTTGCCAGAGCAGATCTGCTCTGATAATGGACCACAGTTTGTGTCCGACGAGTTCCAAAAATTCATGAAAAGGAATGGGGTAAGGCATTACACATCCGCCCCGTATCATCCAGCCACCAATGGATTGGCTGAGAGGTTCGTACAAACCTTTAAGAAGGCGATAAAGGCCATGTGCGACGAGGAAATTCCACTCCAGCATAAGATGGACAATTTCTTATTAGCCTACCGAAACGCGACACATGCAGTTACCAACCAGACCCCGGCCATGATGTTCTTTAACCGAAGGTTGAGATCTCGTCTGGACTTGCTCAGACCAAATGTGCGAAGAAATGTTGAGGACAAACAATTCCAGCACATCAACGAGAAGCCGACAAGGAGCTTCAATGTAGGGCAACCAGTCTTGGCCCGGGACTATCGAACAGAGAAGTGGCAACCCGGAACGATATGTACAAGGCAGGGGCCATTAATGTACACAGTGGATGTCGGGGAGAACATTGTGAGACGCCACGTCGATCAGATCTTAGCGTCACAGGAAGGCGTCAACCCCATGTCTCGAGTACCTGGGGATGAACCCGACATACCGGTAGCATCTACTTCAGACCCAGTAGCAGTGGAACCCGATGAACTACCTGATGAAAAGGGGTCAGAATCGCCTCTGCACCAAGAACAAGAACCTCCAGAAAGGCGCTATCCCAAAAGGGTCAGGAAGCCACCCCAAAGACTGAATCTATAAATGGACTTTTTGTTATTGAATGTACATGTAAAAATGTAATTGTTATTTGAATATTAAGGGGGTATTAATCTAAAAAGGGAGGAATTGTAGTGTATGTGCTTTAAGTCAGAACTACTTTTTACAGCTCCTGTATACTGTAGTACCGGCAGTAACCACACCGGTATATAAGCGGTGCACATGCCTCTGTACCCCAGTCTAGAGATGACACTCCTCCAGTAAAGACCTGTTGTTTGTTTATATACAGCATCCGTGTAATTCTTTATCCACTGAACCACGGATCTAACAGCCTCTCCTCATTTTTCCTACCAAAATGTATCAAACTTCACACTTTTCTGCGTTAAATTCATCTGCCATGTGTCTGCCCACTTCACAAGTCTGTCATTATCCTCCTCATTTGTTACTACATTTCTGAGTTTCGTGTCATCTGCAAATTTTGAAATTATGTCCTGTATACCCAAGTTCAGGTCATTAACATATATCAAAAAGAGCAGTGGTCCTTATACCGACCGCTGGGGAACACCAATGTATAATTCCCTCCAGTGTGAAAAATAACCGTTCACCACTACTCTCTGCTTTCTGTCCCTCAGCCAATTTTGTATCCACGCTGCCACTGTCCCTTTAATTCCATTTAATTTTGTTTACAAGTCTATTATGGGGTACTTTGTCAAACACCTTTTGAAAGTCCATATACACATCAACTGTACTACCCTCATCAACCCTCTCCATTACTTCATTAAAGAACTCAGGTTAGTCAAATACGATTTGCTTTTAACAAATCCGTGCTGACTTTCATTAATTAGCCCATACTACTAAGTGGCAATTAATTTTGCCCAGATTATTATCTCTAAAAGTTTCCCCACCACGTACATTAGGCTAACTGGCCTATAGTTGCCGGGTTTATCCTTCTCCCCTTTTTTGAACAGGGGAGTAACATATGCTATCCTCCACAATCTCTGCAATTTCCACACATAATCTAGGTAATCTAGGATGCACCCCATCTGACTGGGTGACTTTTTGAATTTACTGAGTACAGCCAACCTTTTAAGTACTTCCTCTTTATCTATTTTTATCCTAGCCAACATTTCCTCCTTTACTGCTACTTTGGCAGCATCCTCTTCTCTAGTGAAGAAAGATGCAAAGTACTCATTTAGTACCTCAGCCATGCCCTCTGCTGATGAAAAATGGGGTAGTGGTGAGACAAAAGTTGCCCCATTGGTCTAGAATATTTGTTCCTCAATAGTCTCAACAGATTATAATAAAAGTAATTTGCTCCATGCTCATTGTTCAAATTTCCTCTGATGTTAGCTTAAATATGCCTCAAGGAACTCTGATTATATGTAGCAGTGCAATTAAAATTGGCATGTAACACTGAACATGGGAGCAGAACAATTTATGCTCCTCACTGTAACTGAACACTCATAAATATTTTAATGCCCAAGGTGTGCTATAATATGAAGTGAATAACAAATAGACCTTAATTTATGCCTGTGCTGGTTGATACTGCTAGATTCATAATAAATTCAAAGCATGCTGCATACAGCCTCATATCCTTCACACTCGTAATGGAACTACAACTTCAATCATCACTGAAAAATTGTATTAACTCAGAATTCTTCAAGAGCTTCAAGAAATTGCTGCATTGCCGTTAAAACAAATTAAACTCACCACAGAAAGTTAAGGTTGGTTCTTAATGACATACGGACCCTTTTAATGATGAGATTTATGCTCCTGCAATGCCATTGTGGAGCTTCATTCCTGCAGGTAGTAAATTGCTCCTAGAAGTTTTTTAAGTTTTTAAATGTTTCTCCTACTTTGCCTTTCTGTCTCTTTTTTCTCTCTCTCTTAATCCAATCTTTCTTTCCCTCCTTATTTCTCTTTCTGTATCTAATTTGACTCTAATTCACCCTATTTCATTCTCCATCATTCCTCTATTTCTTTCTCTGTCCTTAAATCGCATTGGTTAAGGAGATAGACTGTTGGTCGCGTTGTTCACCAAGGTCCCAGATGCCCCGTTGACATCGCCATTATCAGCTCGCACATCCAGTAATTTATGGCGCAAAAATGTTTTCAGCTGAAGGGTGAGGGAAAAAAATACACAAATGGGGCACGTCGCAAGGTGCCCCACTCCAGCAAATTCTGGGCCATGATAAACAACAAAATTATATATTATGTAATCAATAATTTGATTTAATTACATATTTTAATTAACTACATGTTATAAATCTCATCATCATCATCAAGAAACTACTCATGAAATAACGCTGGACGGCCAGCTGGTGGCACCGTCCAAGGAGTATAAATACTCGGGCGTGGGCCCAGCTTCCCAGGGACATTTTGTAAGACAGGGACTAGTGAAGTACAACTAGACTTCCATGTTCTGAAACAAGTTGATTAAAGCGTTGCTTTATGCTCAAACCAAGTGCGTAGTGAGTTTTATTACGTCAATTTAATCAACTTGATATCGACTCCACGCTTTGGGTGATTTCGGGAACAGCCAGCTACGATTCGAACTGTAGAAGGGAACTCAGACAAGTAATCGATCCATCATGGAGAAACTACTCAGACCCGCCCGTCTCGACCTGGACCCGAATTCACTTACAGCTGCTAAGGTATGGAAACACTGGTATCGTACCTTTAGCAACTTCCTTGAGGAGTGTGGTGAGAATGTTCCTAACAAGTTACGAATGCTTGCTAATTATGTATCCCCGCATGTGTTTGATTATATCGAAGACTGTGTAGACTATGACGCCGCTATCCAAATACTACAGCAGCTATATGACAAGTCCCCAAGTGAAATTTTTGCTCTGCATTTACTGGCCACAACTCGACAACAACCCGGGGAATCACTTGACGAATTCCTTCAGAAACTTCGCAGGCTCAGCAAGGATTGTAATCTTAAAGCTGTTACAGCTGAGCAGTACCAGGGGCAGCACGGTGGCATAGTGGTTAGCACTGTTGCCTCACAGCGCTAGGGACCCGGGTTCAAATCCGGTCTCGGGTGACTGTCTGTGTGGAGTTTGCACATTCTCCCCGTGTTTGCGTGGGTTTCCTCCGGTGCTCCGGTTTCCTCCCACAGTCCAAAGATGTGCGGGTTAGGTTGATTGGCCATGATAAAAATTGGCCCTTAGTGTTAGGGGGGATTAAATACGTGGGGTTACGGGGTTAGGGCTTGGGTGGGATGGCTGTCGGTGTAGGGACCGGGTGCTAGGGTTTGGATGATCAGCCATGATCTCGTTGAATGGCGGAGCAGGCGCGAAGGGCCGAATGGCCTACTCCTGCTCCTATCTTCTATGTTAATTCGTGATTCCTTTATTAATGGGATTGCGTCTCCCTTCATACGTCAGCATCTGTTGGAGAATAAAACCCTCAAGTTACCGGCTGCTTATGACCAGGCATGTTCTCTGGACTTAGCAAAGAGGAATGCAGATACCTATCTTTCACCACATGCACAGGCTGCTGCTATCACTTTTAGTGACTCCTTCGATAGGCCTCGGGCGGAAGCCTTCACGGATGATGACTCCAACCTGGCTGATGACAACCCTACCCTAGAAACCTACACTGATAACGAACCCGCCCTAGCGGCATCTTGGCAATCTGGAAGGAAGTGTTTCTTCTGTGGAGGTGCGTTCCATTATAGAAAATTTTGTCCTGCTCGTAACGCAACCTGCAATCATTGCAGCAAAAAAGGTCACTTTTCTAAGGTATGCCAGTCAAGAGCCGCTGTTAGTAAGAAAGGCCACTTTTCTAAGTTATACCAGTCGAGAGCTCCTGTTAGTTTTGCAGCTACTATCTATAAAACTGCTCCTCTCCCAAGAGCCACTACTAAGGTTACAGCTGCAATCTATAAAACTGCTCCTCCCCCAAGAACCACTACTAAGGTTACAGCTGTCAAGGGTAAAACTGCCCCTCCTCCCATCACAGCTGTTTTTCCCCAAAGTCTGTCTCATGCAGCCACGAAGGTTTTGGTAAATGGACACATTTTGAGTGCACTAATCGACTCATGCAGCTCTGATAGCTTCATTAGTGAGCGGGCTGTCAGTAAGTTAAAACTGCGTATTTACCCCTCGGACAAGGAAATTGCAATGGCTCTGACGACACTGCACACCAATTCTTCTGGCTTTTGTCTTGTCGACCTTACTCTCAATGGCCGCACTTATTTCTCCACCCGGCTCGGGGTGCTCAAGAACGTATGCAGTGATGTGCTCCTGGGACAGGATTTCCAGAAACAACACAAAAGACTCACTTTCGAGTTTAGAGGGTCAAAGCCGGAGCTTGCTATTTCCAAAGTACCGTTTTGTGCGCTTTCAGTGGCTTCGCTCGACAAGCCCTCCTTGTTTGCCAATCTTTCCCCCAGATGTAAGCCCATAGTCACTAAATCACGACGTTTCAGCCAAGATGAGCAATCCTTTATCGAGGCAGAAATCTCTCGCCTTCTAGCTGACGGTATCATTGAGCCATGTTCATCTTCCTCGCGGGCTCAAGTCGTCGTTGTCAAAAATCCTCTGAAGCAACACAAGAAACGTCTTTGCATCGATTACTCGCAAACTATTAACCAGTATACCATCCTGGATGCCTACCCACTACCACGAATCGATGACATGGTCAATAACCTTGCTAACTACAAGGTATTTTCAACCTTTGATTTAAAGAGCGCATATCATCAAGTACCGTTAAAGGACTGTGACAAAAAGTATACGGCCTTTGAGGCCAATGGTCGGCTTTACCAGTTTTGTCGCCTTCCATTTGGGGTCACCAATGGGGTGGCCGTCTTTCAATGGGCAATGGATAGCCTAGTCAAACAGGAGAACTTAACGGACACTTTTCCATATCTGGATAATCTCACCATTGCTGGTCATGACCAGAAGGAGCATGATGCCAACCTTCAGAAATTTTTTGACATTCTCCGTCGTTGCAACTTAACCTTAAATGAGTCCAAATCTGTGAAATCAGTACCATCAGTCAACATCCTTGGCTACTGGGTGGGCAACGGTGTCATCAAACCGGATCCGGAGCGACTTCATCCGCTTCAGGGGCTCCCTCCCCCTACGAATCTCGGCTCTCTTTGTCGGACACTCGGCATGTTCGCCTATTATGCGAAGTGGATACCCCACTTCTCCGACAAGATCCAGCCCCTGCTTCACGCAAAGTCATTTACATTGGAGGCAACGGCTATTTCAGCTTTCAACTTCCTCTAGCGACAACTGGAAAAAGCCACGCTTCGTTCCATTGATGAAAATCTTCCTTTCGTGGTCGAGTGCGATGCATCGGATGTGGCGATCTCTGTTACCTTGAATCAAGGTGGTCGACCCGTTGTATTTCTGTCCAGAACTTTGCAGGGTAGCGAGCTCCATTATCCTCCTGTCGAGAAGGAAGCTACGGCCATCATCGAAGCAGTACGTAAATGGAGTCATTTTCTCGCTCATCGCCATTTCACACTTATAACCGATCAGCGTTCCGTGGCCTTTATGCTGGATAACCGGAAACGCACTAAGATCAAGAATAACAAAATACAGCTCTGGAGGATGGAATTCGCCGCCTTTGGATACACCATACATTATCGACCCGGCAAAGAGAATGTGGCCCCGGATACCCTCACGCGGGCATTCTGCTCTTCTATGTCAACTTTGAGTCTTGCGGATCTTCATACTGACTTATGCCATCCTGGCGTTACCCGTATGTTGCACTTTGTGCGATCTAAAAATCTCCCATTTTCTACGGAAGATGTGAAAAGAACGTGCTCCTCCTGTAGAATTAGTGCAGAATTAAAACCGCAATTCTTCCGTCCACCGGATGGCTCGCTCATACACGTTATGCAGCCTATGCAGCGACTCAGCATTGACTTTAAAGGGCCATTGCCTTCCTCAACGCGAAACACCTACTTACTGACTATGGTGGATGAATATTCACGCTTTCCCCCTTTGCTTTCCCCTGTCTCAATATGCTTACTTCCACAGTGATCAAATGCCTTGATCAAGTCTTTTCCCTTTGCGGTACGGCCAATTTCATCCACTCTGATCGGGGTCCCTCCTTCATGTCAAGCGAACTCAAAAGTTCTCTCTCCCAACGGGGAATCGCCACAAGTAAAACGACACCGTACCATCCCATCGGTAACGGACAGGTTGAAAGATACAACGCTATCATTTGGAACGCTGTTCGTCTTGCGCCGAGGTCACGCAACCGACCAGACCAGCAGTGGGAAACTGTGCTCCCTGACGTGTTGCATTCCATCAGATCTCTCCTTTCTACGTCTACCAATGTCAAACCTCACGAGCGAATCTTCAGCTTCCTGCGTCGCTCCACCCATGGGACGTCCCTACCGTCATGGTTGGCAGCTCCCGGCCCCGTGCTGCTCCGAAGATTCATCCGATCTTCTAAAAACGATCCCCTCGTCGACAAGGTAGAACTCACGGACGGCAATCCCACGTACGTGCGGTACCCTGATGGCCGGGAGTCCACCGTTTCACTCCGGGACCTGGCACCCTGTCCAGCCGGTTCCACGGGCCCAACTGATAGAGGGACCCACGGTGACGATGCCGACACTCTGCGCTCCCCCGAAGATGACGCCCTACCTGGGACATCGAGAGATCTGCCAGCTGCCCCACCGGATCCACTCAGGGAGCTGAGCGCTCCCCGTGGGATGGCCACCCGAGGCCAGGACGCCAGTCAATCCCCGGCTATCAAACAGGATGAAGCCAACTCTGCGCCTGTGGGGACCCGCATCCAGAATCACGATCTCCCCAGCCTCCCTCGGGTCAATCAGGGCAACACGGGCCCTGTTGATCCACCGGTACGGATCAAGCGGCCCAGGGACCAAGACATGGTCCGGGGAGACGTGCCTTCTAGCCATAAACAAAGATCTAAAAGACTGTGGCTATTCGTGGTCCGCCTAATCCGTTAAGAGGAAGTCGTCGGACTTCCAAATCTTTTAGACAGGAAGAATGTTATTAATCTCATCATCATCAAGAAACTACTCATGAAATAACGCTGGTCGGCCAGCTGGTGGCGACGTCCAAGCTTGCCAGGGACATTTTGTAAGTGTGGTATCTTGAGGTGGCCATAGATGGAGACGGACACCGGTTAACTCCGTAACATGGTTTAATCAACACTTGCACATAAAAGCTTCTGCCATGAGGCAGCCAAAAACAAAGAGTACAACCAGTACAGATCAGACTTAACTCAGGAGACCAATTGCCACAGCACCACCTGGTGGATCAGGTTACTCATAACCTCCCAGGTTACTACACTCCTCCCCCCTTAAGATTGCCGTATGCAATTCTTAAACAATAACCCTTACTAGGTACTATGTTTTAATTAACCAGTATGCTCTAACCATGGTTAACCCCTGACTAATTTAACAGGTTTGTATAAGTCTTTCTGGTTGCTTGCGAATCCTTTGTGAACGTCTTAATTCCACTTGTGGTGGATTCTCAGATTCATTCGCACTTGATATTGGAGTAGTCTCTGATGTTGGTTTTACTCTGTCCCGCTGTGGCCTGGCAGTGCCAGTGTCCACTGGCACCTTATAAGCCGTGCTGGGTCCTGGAACAGCCTCCTCTACTGCCCTTTGTTCCATCTGAGGCAGTTCCCCCTGCTGCCGACTGAAAAGCTGATCCACATGCCGACAAACCCCTCAACCATCCCCTAGTAACACGGAGTACAACACAGGTCCTGTAATGTCCTGGATTAGTCCTGGTATCCATTTAGGTCCAAAGCCGAAGTTCCGGGTGTACACAGAGTCCCCTATGGCGAAATGGCGAGCTTTAGTATGTTTGTCATGGTACGCTTTTTGGTTTGTTTGTTTTGTCTCAACCTTGCTTTTGAGATCTGGGTGTATCAGGTCTAATGTGCACCGCAACTTTCTCCCCATCATCAACTCAGCCGGAGAAAGCCCCGTGGTAGCTTGGGGTGTTATACGATAACTAAACAAGGCTCTATTGAGCTTGGTCTCCAGGGCGTCACCTGAGTTCTTCCTCATGAGCTCCTTAAAGGTCTGCACGGCTCGCTCGGCTAACCCATTTGAGGCTGGGTGATATGGAGCCGAGGTGACATGTGTGATTCCATTCCTTACCATGAATTCTTTGCTCCCTTCACTAACAAAACACTGTACATTGTCGGATACAATCATTTCTGGAATACCATGCGTGCTGAAGCTGTTCCTGAGACAATTCAGTGTGGCATCAGTCGTTGCAGAGCTCACTGGATAAATGTCGATCCACTTTGAGTGAGCGTCTACCAGCACCAAAAACATTTTGCCCCTAAAAGGTCCTGCATAGTCTATGTGAATTCTCCTCCAGGGTTTGCTGGGCCACTCCCAGGGATGGAGTGGTGCCCCGGCAGGTGCTTTCCTCTGTTCCTGACATATAGTGCATGACTTTACCTTTGACTCAATTTCAGCATCCAAGTTAGGCCACCACAGGTAGCTCCTAGCCAGTCCTTTCATTCTAGTCATTCCTGGGTGCGATTGATGCAACTGTTCCATCAAAGTAGAGCGTCCCCGCTCTGGGACTATGATGCGTGCTCCCCATAGCACACATCCATCTTGGACACTGAGCTCGTGCTGTCTCTGTCTGTACGGCGCGAACTCCGGTCCCTCACGGTGATCTGGCCAGCCTTTCAACACATACTCACGGACCCTTGACAGAACGGGGTCCTTGGCTGTCCAGCCCTGGATTTGCGCTGAAGTCATCAGGGGACTGATCTCCTGATCCAGCATCAGGGCGTGCTCCTCAGGGGAAGTACTGCGAGGAGATTTTGAGAGGGGCAGCCGGCTGAGAGCATCTGCGTTCCTGTTTTCCTTGCCGGCTCTGTACATGATCACATATTCATAGGCTCTTATTATTGCCCATCTCATTATTCTCTGTGATGCCATTTGAGGCACCGCTTTCATCTCATTCAGTAAGCTAATAAGAGGCTTGTGGTCAGTACTGATTACAAACTTCCTCCCATATATGTACTTATGGAATTTCTTTACTCCAAATATAATGGCTAACCCCTTTTTATCAAGCTGTGAATAGTTCTTTTCCGCAGCTGTGAGCGTGCGTGAAACAAACCCGATGGGCCTTTCCACTCCATCTGGCATGCGGTGGGCCAACACTGCCCCCACTCCATAGGGTGATGCGTCGCAGGACATTATCAGCTCCTTCTTCTCATCATAATGCACCAACACCCTGCTGGACTGAAATAGCTCCTTTGACTGCTGAAACGCTTTCGCTTGCTCTGGCCCCCAACGCCATGGCTCCTCCTTTCTCAGCAGTTTGTGCAGGGGTGCCAGCAGCATCGATAAGTTTGGAAGAAACCGGTTATAATAATTCAGGAGCCCTAGATAGGCTTTCAGTTCAGTCACTGAGGTGGGTGCCGGTGCATCCTGCACTGCCCGCACTTTCCCTGGTAATGGATGGAGGCCTGTGGTATCCACCCGATGTCCCAGAAATGTAACTTCCTTCTCCATGAAACTACACTTACTCCGTTTCAGGCGTAGCCCCGCCTCTTCCAGCCGCTGTAGCACTTTGTCCAGTGTTTTTAAGTGATCCTGATCGTCACTTCCTGTTAGCAGAATATCATCTAAGTACACGGCCACCTTTAGAATGTCCTGCAGAATGCCCTCCATAGTCCGTTGGAATATTGCTGGGCTAGAACTGACACCAAATGGTAACCTGGCATACGTGAACAGCCCCTTGTGCGTGTTCACCGTGACAAACTTTTTTGATTCTTCATCTAGCAATATCTGCTGATACGCATGACTCATGTCCAGTTTGCTGAATCTTTCTCCCCCAGCGAGCGATGTTAACATGTCCTCCATTCTCGGAATGGGGTACTGTTCCAGTGATGATACTCTGTTCACTGTTAACTTATAGTCACCACACACCCTTACGTTACTGTCGGGCTTCAATACCGAGACTATTGGTGCCGCCCAGTCTGAAAATTTCACTGGTTCTATTACTTTGTCCCTTAGCAGGCGATCTAGTTCCGCCTCAACCTTGGTTTTCATTGCAAAAGGTACCGACCTTTGTTTAAAGAAACGAGGCGTGGCATCACTGGCTACATGAATCTTGGCTGTGGCTCCCCTTAAGGTGCCCAGTTCGTCCTTGAACACTAACTCATGCTTCATCAGCACTTCTTGCAGTGCCTCTGTACTGTCCTCCATTTTATTCATTGCCTGCCAGTACACACTCAACTCACTGATCCACCCTCGCCCTAACAGGTTTGGCCCTGACCCTGCTACCACTACCACTGTAAGCTCTTTGGTGACTCCTTTGTGTTCCACTTGTACTTCGGCCGCCCCCAAAATGTCCATCTTCTGTCCTGTGTAGGTTTTGAGACTAATGGGGCATGTGCCTAGCTCTGGTACTTTTGCTTCCCCCCATAGCTTGGTGTACTCAGTCTGCGACATTATGGTTACACTACATCCGGTGTCAATCTCAAACTTTACTTGACCTCTGTTCACTATCACATACTGAGTGAGAGGGGGTACGTTGGGCCTTGAAGTGTCTATACTGTATACAGTGAAAACCTCCTCACTAGACTCTTCCTCCTCTTGTATGTAATTTGCCCGCTTTGTGTACTTCTCCCTCCCCCCTTTTGCATGCTTTGCCCCTTTAGCACTGCTTCTCTCACTCACTGCCCTTTTACAGACTTTCTTTAAGTGCCCTATTTTTCCACAATTGTGGCACTTTGCCTTTGTAAACCTGCAGTCACAGAAATCACAGATTCACAGAAACCCCACAGTGCAGATAGAGGCCATTTCGGCCCATCAAGCCTGCACCGACACATATCCCATCCGATCCCCGTAACCCCTACACCAACACATATCCCACCCTATCCCCTTAACCCCACGTATTTAATCCCCCTAACATTAAGGGTCAATTTATCATAGCCAATCATCCTAACCCGCACATCTTTGGACTGTGGGAGGAAACCGGAGCACCCGGAGGAAACCCACGCAAACACGGGGAGAATGTGCAAACTCCACACAGACAGTCACCCGAGGCCGGATTCGAACCCGGGTCCCTGGCGCTGTGAGGCAACAGTGCTAACCACTATGCCACCATGCTGCCACCTTTGCATAATGGCTCGTCCCGCCACATCGGTAGCAATCCCCAACCCCGACTGGTGGACTTTTCACGCCAGCTTCCATCTTGAAAACAGCTCCTCCCACTGGTTTACTCCATTTCTCCTTGCTCATACTGTTTAAGTCCTTAATGTCCTTGTTAGCCGTCTCCATGGCTTGTGCTTTTTAAGTGCCGTCTCAAACGTTAATCCTTCTTCTGACAGCAACCTTTGCTGTATACTGTCGTCGTTAACTCCGCATACTAGTCTGTCCCTTAACATGACTGTGAGCGCATTTCCAAAATTACAGTCCTGTGCGAGCTTCCGAAGCTCCTCCACATACTCAGTAACGCTTTCTTCCGGCCTCCTAATCCTCGAATTGAATTTCCATCTCTGTACTATTTCACTAGGTTTCGGATTGAAATTATTCTTTAGTAGACTCACCAACTCATCAAAAGATTTTTCTCCTGGCCGCTCCGGGCTCAGCAGATTCCTCATCCGTGTATAGGTTTGCGCTCCCACACAACTCAGTAAAATGGCCCTTTTCTTTTCAGCACTGTCCACCTCGTTTGCCATAAAGAAATGGCTCAGTATTTCAATATGCTCCTCCCAAGACTGCGACTTGCTGTCAAAAGGTGCCACGGAGCCTACCGTTCGTTCCATCCTTGGAGTCCGGTCACTTCAGCCAAAAAATCAAACTCCGTTTCGACTCCCGCGGCCTAGCCTCGTGCTTTTCCGACGAGTTTGCTAACCAACCCGAGCACCTCTTCCGAATACTCCCTAACTATGACTGATCCACCAAAACTTTTCCGTCCTTTATTCTCGTCGCCATATGTGGTATCTTGAGGTGGCCATAGATGGAGACGGACACCGGTTAGCTCCGTAACATGGTTTAATCAACACTTGCACATAAAAGCTTCTGCCATGAGGCAGCCAAAAACAAAGAGTACAACCAGTACAGATCAGACTTAACTCAGGAGACCAATTGCCACAGCACCACCTGGTGGATCAGGTTACTCATAACCTCCCAGGTTACTACAGTAAGACAGGAACTAATGAAGTACAACTAGACCTCCATGTTCTGAAACAAGTTGATTAAAGCCTTGCTTTATACTCAAACCAAGTGCGTAGTGAGTTTTATGACATCACTACAATTAAAAAGGAATGAGCTAAGTGTTACAGAATTCCCACTAAATTTTATCGAGGTCTGACCTCAGATTGAAAACAGTGCCCTCTGGTGGCTACCTAATTTGCTATTAATTTTATGAGCCTCAATAATAGATCTTAATATGTAGAATTTGATCAAATATCGTCTAAAAATTGAAATAGTTTACAACAATGGGATGGCCCTCATCCAATAATTTAGTTGCCTCCTCAAACAATTCCAGTAGCCATAACAAAGACCGCCTATTTCCATCTCCGTAACATCGCCCGTCTCTGCCCCCTCAACTCATCTGCTGCTGAAACCCTCATTCATGTCTTTGTTACTTCTAGACTTAACTATTCTAACGCACTCCTGGCTGGCCTCCCACGTCCTACCCTACGTAAACTTGAGGTCATCTAAAACTTTGGCTGCCCGTGTCCTAACTCACAACAAGCCCTGTTCACCCATCACCCCTGTACTTGCTGACCTACATTGGCTCCCAATTAAGCAACACCTCGATTTTAAAATTCTCATCCTTGTTTACAAATCCCTTCATGGCTTTGCCCCCCTCCCTTTCTCTGTAATCTCCTCCAGCCCCACAACCCCCCCAAGATATTTGCGCTCCTCTAATTCTGGCCTCTTGAGCATCCCTGATTATAATTGCTCAACCATTGGTGGCTGCCTAGGCCCCAAGCCCTGGAATTCCCTCCCTAAAGCTCTCCCCCTGTCGTTCCTCCTTTAAGACAATCCTTAAAACCTACCACTTTGGCTAAGCTTCTGGTAATTCTGCCCAATTTCTCCTTATGTGGCTTGGTGTCAAATTTTGTTTTATAACACTCTTGTGAAGTGCCTTGGGATGTTTTACTATGTTAAAGGCGCTATATAAATACAAGTTGTTGTTGTTGTAGCCTTCTGAGGCCTGACTTTTAAATCCATGCTGACGCTTTATGGGCTCCATATTCTTAATACACATTGATAGAACTTACTTTTATTCATTTTCGGGATGTGGGTGTCACTGATAAGGCCGGCATTTACTGAGCATCCCTAGTTGTCCTTGAGAAGGTGATAGTGGGACTTCTTCTCGAATCTTAGTACTTCATGTGGTGAAGGTACTTCCACAATGTTGATAGATGGGGAGTTCCAGGATTTTGACCCAGTGACGATGAAAAAATGGTGATGTATATCCAAGTCAAGATGGTGTGTGACTTGGAGGTAATGGTGTTCCCATGCACCTGCTGCCCTTGTCCTTCCAAGTGGTAGAGGTCACCGGTTTAGGAGGTGCTGACTAAGAAACCTTGTTGAATTGCTGCAGTGCATCCTGTGTATAGTACACCCTACAGCAATGGTGCACTCGTAGTGGAAGGTGTGGATGTTTAGGCTAGTGGATGAGGTGCCGATCAAGTAGACTACTTTAAAAGAGGTGTTAAGTAATTGGGTTATTTTTGCCCTTTTTTACCATAAATATTTTTAGCTTCAGTTTTTAAGGTAGCCTAACTCTTTGCATCCTGAAGAGTGTTTTCAATTGCCCTGATATGTAGGTGAAATCCGCAGAACACCCGGAAAACAAAGAAAGATCCCTTTTACTAATAGTCTCAGCTACTAATCTCTCCTGCATCTTCACGGGATCCTCCTTGCCTTCAGAAGGCTGTCAAATAACATTACACTAGACCTTGTTTTAGGGTTGAACTGCCAAACATTTCCTCAGGGCTTCTCCTGCTCCACCACCATAACTTTGGCGGAAACTCCGTTTACATACATAAAATGATTTCCACTGAACTTGCACTAAAGTTACGTGTCCGAGTGGCTCAGTAAGCATGCTTCAATCTGATTGGTTAAGGAGATACACATAGGTTCGCATAGGTCATAGATCCCCTGTAGAGGGCGACGTGCCATTTTGGCTCTCTAATTACAGTAAGTTCCAGTCCAAATGCCCACAGAAAGTCTGTGGGTATATGCATGTGCAAATGTAATGAACAGCTGGGGCCATTTGTTTACCGCTGAGTGCAAAATGCAACCCAATGAAACTGAATAATAGTGTAAACAATCACATCTCCCATTGTTTCCAGGGCCCAACAGTAAATCATTATGGCTCAATGCTTCGTATAAGATTGACATTAAATATGTTAATATGCTACTTTCTAAAGCCCAGAAATTGTTTGCCTTTTTAACTTATATCAGTCTCCCTGAGTGTAATGGTCTCCCCTGGCTAGTGTAAAGCTGAACAACCCGGGGCCTATGTTCTCAAATATATTTACTGCAGCCACCCTGAGGATCTCTGCAAATCAACTAGAGAGCCATGTTGAAAAAGAACTCAATTCAGTACTAAATTATTTATTTCAATCTACTTGATAAAATGGCTTTCAGATGTATTTACCCTTTAGCACAATCTAATAACTTGCAGGGACATCAAGAGTGTAACAGCATATAATTACATTCACCTCACAATAAAAATGCTCAGCATATAATGCCTGAAAGCAAAATTTGTTTCTGTGGATCGTAGGCAGTGGCTTGTGTGGCTGGCATTAGATTAGCTTTCCCACATGTATGTGATTATTATCCAGCCGTTGGACTGGTTTGCAGAGCAGTTTGTTTCTTTTGTGTTTGAGAATATGTCTGGATTGAAACACAATTGACTTCTATTTGTAGCTCTTCTCCAGTTAGTACAACTCATAGAATCATAGAATAGTACAACATAGAAGGAGGCCATTTGGCCCATCTAGTCTGCACCGGTTCTTTCGAAGTGCAATCCAGTTAGTCTCACTCTCCCACTCTTTCCCCTGCAATTTTTTCTCCTTCAAGTATTTATCTAATTCCCTTTTGAAGGCTACTATTGACTCTGTATCCACCACTCTATCAGGCAGTGCATTACAAATCCTAACCACTCATGTAAAAAAGTTTTTCCTCGTGTCGTCTCTGGTTCTTTTGCCAATCACTTTAAATCTGTGCCCTCTGGTTATCGGCCCTTCAGCCATTGGAAACAGTCTCTCTTTAGTTACTTTATCTAAACTCTTGATGATTTTAAACACCACCATCAAATCTCATCTTAGCCTTCTCTGCTCCAAGGAGAACAACCCTAACTTCTCTAGTCTGTCCATATAACTGTATTCCCTCATTCCTGGAACCATTCTAGTAAATTTCTTCTGTACCTTCTCCAAAACATTCACATCCTTCCTAAAGTGTGGTGCCCAGAATTGGACACAATACTCCAGCTGGGGCCGAACTACTGTTTTATATAGGTTTAGCATAATTTCTGGCTTTTGTACTTTATGGGCAGGATTTTCATTGGGCCGTGGAGGCGGGATTGGAGGCATGTGGGGTGTTAAAATCCCGAAATCAGGGGGCACGAACCCATCCCACCCCCAACCCGCCTCCACGCACTGGGACCCGCCTCCTCGAGGCGGGAAGGGGATTAGTGCCAATTAACTGCCTGTTAACAGGTAGTTAACAGGCAATTTTTAGCCTAATCTCTATTTTTAATGTTGAAGTGTGGGATTCCCGACGGCTCCAAACCACGCCAAGTTAGAGGAGGCGGACCGTCGGGATGAAGGGCTTGGAGGGGTCGAGATGTCTGGTGTTCAGGTGAGTGATGAGTGCATGAGTGCAAAGGTAAGTGTGTTTGGTGTGTGTAAAGTGTTTAAAGAAGTTTTACATACCTTTACAGCCTTCCTTCCTTCAGGTCTCGGGAGTCCCTCATCTCACCGGCACAGAAAGCAGAATGGCTGCGAGCTGTCAAAATTGCAGCATTCAGCTTTCTGTTCTGGGGCGATCTCTAAATCATCCTGAGAGGAAGGAATTAACATAGAATACAGATCGTCAGTGTTTGACAACTTCAAACAGCTGTGAAACGCTGATATTTCATCTGTCAAAAGGTCTTGACAGATGAAATATCAATCTATGACGTCACCTGTTGCTGGGTGGCCCTTAATTGGCCTGCTGAGCCCACTGGGCAGGCTCAACAAGGTCAATCAAGTCAAAATCGCGTGGGTTGGCTGGAACTCGATGAAGGCGGGGCTACAACCCCGAAAGTTGTAGTCCCGCCTCCTACCCGACTCCTCAATGAAAATCCAGCCCTATGCCTCGATTTATAAAGCTCAGGATCCCATATGCTTTATTAACTACTTTGTTAACCTGTCCTGCCACCTTTGTGTACAAGCACCCCCAGGTCTCTCTCTCTCTTCTTGCACCCCCTTTAAAATTGTACCATTTAGTGTGTATTGTCTCTCCTCATTCTTCCGACCAAAATCTATCACCTCACACTTCTCTGCATTGAATTTCATCTGCCACGTGTCCGCCCATCCCATCAGCCTGTCTATGTCCTCTTGATGTCTATTACTATCTTCCTCACTGTTTACTACACTTTCAAGTTTCGTGTCATCTGCAAATTTTGAAATTGTGCCCTGTACCCCTAAGTCCAGTCATTAATGTGTATCTAAAACAGCAGTGGTCCTAGTACTGAACCTTGAGGAACACCATTGTATACCTCCCTCCAGTCTGAAAAACAGCCATTCACCACAATTCTCTGTTTTCTATCTCTTAGCCAATTTTGTATCCATGCTACTACCGCCCCTTTTATCCCATGGGATTCAATTTTGCTAACAATCCTAGTATGTGGTACTTCATCAAAAACCTTCTGAAAGTCCATATACACAACATCAACTGCACTGCCCTCATCCACCATCTCTGATATCTCATCAAAAAACTCAATCAAGTTAGTCAAACATGATTTGACCTTAACAAACCCGTACTGGCTCTCCTTTATTAGTCCATGGTTGTCCAAGTGGCTGTTAATTTTCTCCTGGATTATTGTTTCTAAAAGCTTCCCCACCACCAATGTTAAACTGACTGGCCTGTAATTGTCAGGTTTATCCTGCTCCCCTTTTTTGAACAAGGGTGTAACATTTGCAATCCTCCAGTCCTTTGGCACCACCTCTGTATCTAAGGAGGATTGGAAGTTTGTGGCCAGCACCTCCACAATTTCAATATTTACTTCCCTCAGCAACCTAGGATACATCCCATCTGACCCAGGTGACGTATCCACTTTAATTACCGTCAGCCTGTCTATTACCTCCTCTTTATCTATTTTTAATCCCATCCAGTATCCCAGCACCCTCCTTGTTTACCATAGCTTTGGCAAAGTCCTCTTCCATGGTAAACACTACAAAGTATTCACTTAATACCTCAGCCATGCCTTCTGCCTTCACCAATAGTTCTCTCTATTGGTCCCTAATCAGCCCTACTGCTCCTCTGACAACCTTTTTCATCTAGAATAAAAATACTTAACAGGAGGAGGGCTAATTTCAGCGAATTGAGGAGGGATTTGGCTTGACTGATTAAAATTGTTGCAGTAAATAGTTTGAATGCTCCTGAAAATCTATCTATTGGCTATTATCTCAGAAAATAATAAATTGGGGATAAAGGACTATGAGCACTGGTTTATCAGCAAAATGAACTGCTGCGTGATGTTGGAACTCATGGGTTATGTAATCAACACCCACAAGTTGGTGAATAGTATGGTACACCCCTGTACTATACTACTTATTCCATAAATATGGTTTGGGGCTTGAAAATTTCAAAAGGCACCAATTGTGTGAAATATGCTGCATCAGGAACAGATAACTGTAATGACAAAAGAAATATTCTACAAGAAAGCTTCCTGAATGGTTTATCCTGGAGTATGACAATTAGACATACTAAGGTAAATTTGCTGGTCTCAGCACTGAAGCAGCAAACTCTGTGCTCGCTAAAGTTGCAATGAGCTGACCACGCAGCATTTTACAAGATCATCCCTATTAGTTAGGCACAGTGAGCAGCAGTGGTCCCTTGGGCCTGTCAGTGTGGGGCAGGCAATTGGGGGAGAAATAGCATGCCGCTGCAGCTCTTGAGATCTGCACTACTGCTGCTATTTAAAGGGGTCCCTTGCTTCTTGGCTGGCACAAACCTGAAAACTGCTTGTAAAGGCCCCAAACAGCAAAGGGAGGAATGGTAATCAATCTCAGAGGTGATCAATTGCCTACTGGGGCCACAATTTTTGTTTTCCCTCATTGAGAAGGCTCCATGAACATCCCCATCTTCAATGATGGTGGAACCCAGCTCACGAGTGCAAAAGACAAGGCTGAAGCATTTGCAACGATCTTCAGCCAGAAGTGCCGAGTGGATGATTCATCTTGGCCTCCTTCTGAGGTCCCCACCATCACAGAAGCCAGTCTCAGTCAAATCAATTCACTCCACGTGATATCAAGAAACGGCTGAGCGCACGGGATACAGCAAGGGCTATGGGCCCCGACAATATTCCATCCGTCATGCTGAAGACTTGTGCTCCAGAACTAGCTGCGCCTCTAGCCAAGCTGTTCCAGTAACAGCTACAATACTGGCATCTATCCGACAATGTGGAAAACTGCCCAGGTATCTCCTGTCCACAAAAAGCAGGATAATTCCAATCCGGCCAATTACCGCCTCATCAGCCTACTCTCAATCATCAGCAAAGTGATGGAAGGTGTCGCTGGCAGTGCTATCAAGCGGCACTTACTCACCAATAACCTGCTCACCGATGCTCAGTTTGGGTTCCGCCAGGACCACTCAGCTCCAAACCTTATTACAGCCTTGCTCCAAACATGGACAAAAGAGCTGAATTCCAGAGGTGAGGTGAGAGTGACTGCCCTTGATATCAAGGCAGCATTTGACTGAGTGTGGTATCAAGCAGACCTAGTAAAATTGAAGTCAATGGGAATCAGTGGGAAAGCTGGCTGGCTGGAGTCATACCTAGCACAAAGGAAGATGGTTGTGGCTGTTGGCGGTCAATCATTTTAGCCCCAGGACATCATTGCAGGAGTTCCTCAGGGCAGTGTTCTAGGCCCAACCATCTTCAGCTGCTTCATTAATGAATTTCCCTCCATCATAAGGCCAGAACTGGGCAGTTTTCCACATTGTTGGGTAGTGGTCAGTGTTGTAGCTATATATGGAACAGCTTGGCTAGAGGTGCGGCTAGTTCTGGAGCACAAGTCTTCAGCACGACAGCTGGGATGTTGTCGGGGCCCATAGCCTTTGCTGTAACCAGTGCGTCAGCTGCTTCTTGATATCACGTAGAGTGAATTGAATTGGCTGAAGTCTGGCTTCTGTGATGGTGGGGACCTCACGAGGAGACCGATATGAATCATCCACTCTGCACTTCTGGCTGAAGATGGTTGCAAACGTTTCAGCTTTGTCTTTTGCACTCACGTGCTGAGCTCCGACATCATTGAGGATGGGGATATTCACGGAGGCTCCTCCTCCCGTTAGTTGTTTAATTGTCCACCACCATTCACGACTGGATGTGGCAGGACTGCAGAGCTTAGCTCTGTCTATAGCATGCTGTTTCCGTTGTTTAGTATGCATGTAGTTCTCTGTTGCTGCTTCCCCAGGTTGGCACCTCATTTTTAGGTATGCCTGGTGCTGCTCCTGGCATGTTCTTCTGCACTCCTCATTAAACCAGGGTTGGTCCCCTGGCTTGATGGTAATGGTAGAGTGAGGGATATGCCGGGCCATGAGGTTACAGATTGTGGTTGAATACAATTCTGCTGCTGCTGATGGCCCACAGCGCCTCATGGATGCCCAGTTTTGAGCTGCTAGATCTGTTCTGAATCTATCTCATTTAGCACGGTGGTAGTGCCACACAACACAATGGAGGGTGTCCTCAGTGTGAAGATAGGACTTCGTCTCCACAAGGACTGTGCGGTGGTCACTGCTACCAATGCTGTCATGGACAGATGCATCTGCGACAGATAGATTGGTGAGGATGAGGTCAAGTAAGTTTTCCCTCATGTTGGTTCTCTCACCACCTGCCGCAGGCTCAGTCTGGCAGACATGTTCTTCAGGACTCGGCCAGCTCGGTCAGTATTGGTGCTACCGAGCCACTCTAGGTTAGGGTTAGGGTTAAGGTTAGGGTTAGAGTCCCCCACCCAGTGTACATTCTGTGCCCTTGCTACCCTCAGTGCTTCTTCCAAGTGGTGTTCAACATGGAGGAGTACTGATTCATCAGTTGAGGGAGGGTGGTAGGTGGTAATCAGCAGGAGATTTCCTTGCCCATGCTTGGCTTGAAGCCATGAGACTTTATAGAGTCCGGAGTCAATGTTGAGTACTCCCAGGGCCACTCCTTTCCGACTGTACACCGCTGTCCCGCCACCTCTGGTGGGTCTGCCCTGCCGGTGGGTCAGGACATACCCAGGGATGGCGATGGAGGAGTCTGGGACATTGGCTGAAAGGTATGATTCTATGAGTTCTAGGCTGTTGCTTGACTAGTCTGTGGGACAGCTCTCCAAATTTTGGCACTTACCACTGCTTGAAGACTCACATCCATATCTCATGCCTTGCACACACTGCCAGCTATTCAACCACGGCAGGTACATCACCCAAACACATTGCACCTCACTCACTGACACAAGTCATTTTCTCTTGCAGGCCAACGTGGCTCATAACCGCTGGGAGCAACAGCAGAGGGGAAGCCTGACTTCACAACTGCACAGAGCTGGAGGACACAGTGCTGGAGATAATTGGAGGGGCATGGCGAGCAGCGAATTTGCAAACATTAAGAACGTAAGAACATAAGAAATAGGAGCAGGAGTAGGCCATTTGGCCCTTTGAGCCTGCTCTGCCATTCAATAAAATCGTAGCTGATCTTCTCCATCATCTCCACTTTCCTGAACGATCGACATTTCCCTTGATTTCCTTAATATTCAAAAATCTATTGATCCCTGTCTTGAATATACTCAACGATTGAGCCTCCACAGCCCTCTGTGGTAGAGAATTCCAAAGATTCACCTCCCTCTGAGTGAAGAAATTTCTCCTCATCTCAGTCCTAAATGGCCGACCTCTTATTCTGAGACTGTGACGCCCGGTTCTAGACTCCCCAGCCAGGGGAAACATCCTTCCTGCATCTATCCTGTCAAGCCCTGTAAGAATTTTGTATGTTTCAATGAGATCACCTCTCATTCTTCTAAAGTCTAGAGAATATAGGCCTAGTCTACTCAATCTCTCCTCATACGACAATCCTCCCATCCCAGGAACCAGTCTGGTGAACCTTCGTTGCACTCTCTCTATGGCAAGTATATCCTTCCTTAGGTAAGGAGACCAAAACTGTACACACTACTCCAGGTGTGGTCTCACCAGGGCCCTATATAATTGCAGTAAGACATCTTTACTCTTATACTCAAATCCTCTTTTAATAAAGGCCAACATACCATTTGCTTTCCTAATTGCTTGCTGTACCTGCATGTTAACTTTCAGTGATTCTTGTACAAGGACACCCAGGTCCCTCAACAGTAACATTTCCCAATCTCTCACCATTTAAAAAATACTCTGCTTTTCTATTTTTCCTACCAAAGTGGATAGCTTCACATTTCTCCACATTATATTCCATTTGCCATGTTCTTGCCCTCTCACTTAGCCTGTCTTTGTCCCCTTAAAGCCTCCTTGCATCCTCCTCACAACTTATATTCCCACACAGCTTTGTATCATCAGCAAACTTGGATATATTACATTTGGTCCCATAATCCAAATCATGATGTAGATTGTGAATAGCTGAGGCCCAAGCACTGATCCTTGTGGTACCACACTAGTTACAGCCTGCCAACTCTGTTTTCTGTCTGTTAACCAATTCTCAATCCATGCTAGTATATTACCCCCAATCCCATGAGCCCTAATCTTGTGTGGCACCTTATCGAATGCTTTCTGAAAATCCAAATACACCACATCCACTGGTTCCCCCTTATCTATTCAGCTAGTTACAACCCCAAAAAACTCAACAGATTCGTCAAACATGATTTCCTGTTCATAAATCGGTGTTGACTCTGCCCAATCCTATTATTATTTTCTAAGTGCCCTGTTACCACGTCCTTAATAATAGATTCTAGCATTTTCCCTACTACTGATGTCAGGCTAACTGGTCTGTAGTTCCCCGTTTTATCTCTCCCTCCTTTCTTAAATAGTGGGGTTACATTTGCTACCTTCCAATCCGCGGGAACCATTCTAGAATCTATGGAATTTTTGAAAATGACAACCAATGCATTCACTATCTCTACAGCCACCTCTTTCAAAACCCTAGGATTTAAGCCATCAGGTCCAGGGGATTTATCAGCTTTCAATCCCATTAATTTCTCCAGTACTACTTTTTTACTAATATCTTTTAGTTCCTCATTCTCGCCAGACCCTTGGTTCTCCACTATTTCCGGGAAGTTTTTTGCGTCTTCTTCCATGAAGACAGGCACAAAGCATTGCCGATGGTGATGGTATCCTCATACTTAATCCTTCTTCTCACGTCCCACTACCCCCTCATCCCACAATCTCTTCTCACTTACAAGCTGCTGATGGTGTAAGCATGCACATCTTGCTTTCCCCCACTATCCTCACCACAACCTGACCCTTGTGCCTTTCTCCTTTCAGATACCCAAGAAGTTCCACCAGCCCAGCCTATCCCCGAAGTTGTGGAGGAGGAGTGAAGGAGAAGAAGAAGAGGCACCTTCACTCGATGTGATACTCCCAGGCACCAGCTCAGAGAATGGCACTGTGCAGATTATAGAAGATAGTATAGAGGCGGGATCTGCATGCGGTGAGTCACCAGGTGCAAGTGGGGTGCAGCCAGGCCAGGGGAAAGGGTAGCTCTGGTGCCAGCTCCCTGGAGGGTGAGTTCGCGCATGGGTTGTGCTGCACTGGACTCAGATGATGACCTCGATGGGGCAGCCTTCAGAAGAAGGGTGATGGACATGCACACAGTAATGCTTGGTGCAATGGCAAGCCTGCCAGAGAGCCTCTCGTCATTGTCAAGGAGCATGGAGGAGTCCGGCTCCAACATTGCAAGGTGCTTTGCGCGGAGCTTGGAGTTCATGATTTCCAGGATGGAAGTAATGGGCAACTCCATTAGAGCACTTGTGGACCCAACAGTGGGAGCGAAATTCCACACTATGAGTACCTCGCTGTCCTTTCTGGGCAGTCTGTGGGATCAGCACACGATGAGTTGTAACAGCTTTCTGCTGAGCACGGTTTGTAAATTGTGTAAGGGGTTTAAAGCAAATGTACCTGCACAGGTCAGAAGGCTGACCTGCATGCCTGTCAGGTTGGGAATCAGGTCACTTGTGTTTATGGTGATAAAATGATGGGAAGAGTTTATTAGGACAATCAGGTCACTTCTGGTCATGGCAATAAAATAATTGGAAGAGTTAAGAGCCTGTTTGTTCAGTTCATGCTGTTATTCTGTTGGCATTTGTATGTATCTTTGATGTACTATGATTTATTGGTAGTATGCATGGAATGTAGTGATCAAAGGTAAAATTGGTATAAGAGTGAGTGATCCATTGTATAACAGCTCATATTAGAATCGTGAAGTATGATGTCTCAACAGAGCTCATACTGGTTGTGGATAGTTTGATATCTCAGCTTTCATACTGGTTTTGTGAAGTTTGAGGTTTCAATAAAGACTAATCCTGCATTGCTACAACTGAGTGTGTAATCTGGCATTTAAAGTAACGAGATGAAAAGGACCAAGAAAGCAGTTTAACACTTTTTTTCAAATCTCGTTAAGTATGAGTTGGTCCAACGTGATTTTTTCAAATGTTGTTAAAGTCGGAGTTGGTTTGAGGGAGTGTTTCTTTGCCATGAACAGAGGGACAACCAGTAAACTAAGAAAAGAGTATATATAAATAATGCGATTGTATATTTATACACTCAGGGATATACCTGTTTATACACTGTATGAATAGAACTGCGTTTATGTGTTCAACCATAAATGTATTATGATGCTTTGGCAACATAAGATGTACCTTATCATGCCAATAAAGCGATTTGAATTTGAATTTGAATTTGACAGAGAGAGAGAGAGACAGAGAGAGAGAGAGGGAGAGAGAGGGACAGATAGAGACCAACACTGCCGTCCAAACACCAATCCGAGTGAACCAAATCATTAAACAATGCAAAGAAACCTACCTGGAACATTGGAACAAAATAACCAAAAGCCAAAGCAGATTAGAATGTTACCGGGCCCTAAAAAGAGAATATAAACTGGCAGACTATCTCTCGACCATCAGAGACACAAAACAGAGACAGACCCTCACCAGGTACAGACTAAGCGACCACCAACTGGCAATTGAAAAAGGAAGATACAAGAAATCCTGGCAGCCTAGAGAGAATAGAATATGTGATCAATGTCTGGCCGGCGAGGTTGAGACAGAGATGCATTTCCTCCTAAAATGCGAAAAATTCAACACAACAAGAAACATATTATTTGACAAGCTCAGCCAAACAACCCCTGATTTCAAAGAATTGGATGACCTGTCAAAATTAAGATTAGTCCTGGGAGAAGGAGACAGACCATACCTTGGTGCCAAATATGTAACATGTCACAACCTGAGGACTGTTTAAAATTAATACTGAATGTACCCAACGATGTTCAACGACTGTTTAAATTAATATTGTTTAAACTAATATTGTATGTACCCAACGAAGGTCAAAATTGTTTGACACCTACAGAATGTTGGAAAACTGTACTTTTTGTTATGTAAGCTTTGGCAATATGGTTCCCTGTAAACTTTCATGCCAATAAAGCATTTGAATTGAATTGAATTGAAATTGAATATTCTCTTAGTTGTTGTGACCTAAAGGGATCGCCAGTTAGCAATGGGAGGATCAGGGAACATTCCGGACAAGGTCTGGTCATTTCTTAATAAATGGATTGATTCTAAAGGGCAGCCCTATGGGGTAGGGCAAGAAACAATGGCAGGAGGATGGAGAGAGACATGGCAGTCCTTAGTGGAGACGGTTAAAAAAGATTTGGGTGTTTGGTTAAAATTTTGATAAGTGTTACAGTATCTAATGCTGGGGATTCAGAATTTAGGAGAAGAGGCTGAGACCAGAGATAGATAAGTCTCAGAACTTATACAGCAGCGAGCAGAACTTACAGAGCAGTTAGAAGCAGCCAGGAAAGAGGTAGAAAACTGGTGATTCCAGGCGCTCGAAGCAGCCAGGATTGTTCTGACATTGGATCAGCATCGTGAGGACGAACAGAACAGGAATCAAGATCTAGAGAAAGGAATCTCTAAGTGGCAGCATGCAAAATTGGCAGAGACCCGGGCAGGCATAGTAGTTAGAGGGGCCCCTATGACCCCGCGTCCTGAGAAGGGGATGGGAGGGCAGCAGGTGGCAGTATTAGCTTGCCCAGCGGAGACACAAATTGATGAAGCCTGGTGGTGTTCAGAGGATTCCCCAGGTCCAAGAGTTGAAAAGGGGATTAAAGGACAGGGAGCATGGCCACTGTTCCCTTCTGCACCCCCTTTGCCTTCTCTGACTTCAGAGCCCTAAACCCATGTGGTTCCAGTGGCGATGTTAGCTACAGAGGATGAGCAGTTTGATGCCTCTTCGGTTCCTCAGATGCTTGTCACCCCACATTACACCCGACCTTCCGATACTGTGGAGAGTCAGGGGAGCACGTTCGGGTGGACAAGGCGAGAGCATGATCATGAATCTTCCACTCCCTATGAAGGTTGTGAAGGGAACAGTACCTTTAGTGGTTTGGGGGATTCCTGGTATGAGGAGGGGTAACGTTACAGGACATGAGAGCTATCCTTGGTGAAGTGGGACCTGTACTACTTCAGGATCTTAAGTTTTCCCAATGGTGGTATAATATTCTGGGATGGTGGCAGTCGGGGGACATATTGGAGAAACAGAGGGTTCATACAATTCTACGAGCTTTAGGGAATCACCGAGGAAATGTGACAGCTTGTGAAACAAACCCCAGGTCCCTGCTCTGTAGAATAATTGTTGCGATCTTTGGTGCTCACTCAGGGCCACAGTTGATAAAGCATCTTGTATTATTACCAGGGAAAGACCCAGGGAAGCGGGGGAATGTATATTTCAGTTGTGTAAAAGCTTCAAAAAAAATTGGAATGACATCAGTTATTATGGGGATAATGCTCATAAAGAGATCAGTTTGACTCTTCTACCCCCCTCAGTAGTGCTGGAAGTAAATGCCTGGGGCGGGGATGAGAGTTTGATAAATGGATGGTGAGGATGGAAAGCCTGTATCAGAGAGCTGCAGATATCCTAGTCATGGAAGTGAGACAGGGGTTACAGCGATGGAAAGCAGAAAGGCTTAAGTGGATAAATCCCAGGAGGGGTTGCATGAAGGGAGCAGGACCAGGCAGTGCCTGGGTCCCGACCCGCCAGTTGATAGAGGACAGGGATAGATTGGCTAAAGAAGTCGAGAAGTTAAAAGAAAAGTTGAATACTTGGGAAAAAGAAGCAAGAATCATAAACAGGAATGAGACCGCAATCCAGTTGGTCAGGTTGGGGGGAGATTCTGCAAGTGAGGCGGAATCGCAATAGGGAGGCCGTGCCTCAACCACACATGTCGTTCTCTTAGGACCCTTACTTCAGGATAGGGGTGGCCGTCTCCTCATCAAGGCATGTGTGAACGGGCAGCGGGAAATATCTTTGATCGACACAGGGTCCACTTTTACATTTGTGGATACCTCTGTTCCACCATCAATGGTTACGACCATTCAGGGTAACAGTGGTGTCCCGGGGGCCATTCCCATCATGCATAGCGTTGCGCTGTGGGGAACTAAATCATGGAATGAGCTGGTTACGGTGTCAATGGCTAACATGATTGATCCTGTTAAGCCGGTGGTCCAAAGGAACCCCCCCGCCGCAGATTGGGGACAGGATTTGGGACCCTTGTTGGCAGTATGGGCACCTCACTCCTTAGCCACCAAAAGAATGAAGGTTTAGGTGGTCCTGGAGGGAGGGGACTCTCCTCTCCAGAAACAGTACCCCATCACCTCAGCGGCACAAGGAGCAGTTACCGAGAAATTGATGCAGAAACAGTTAGAGATAAAAGCAATGGGAAAAGCTTGCTTAGAAGCACTTAAAGTTTCTGTAGGACAGGGCTGTTTCAGAATTGATGAGATTGTCAGTGAAAAGCTAAAATGTGGGAGTTGTAAGCATGGTCTAAAGGGATGTGTTATGGGTGTTGGGAGTGTTGAAAATGTTGGGAGAGGCAGTTATAGCAGTTCCAAAGGGTGAACTGAGAAAAGGACTGGGACTCTTGACTGAATCTTCAGTGTTCCCTTCATCTTTTACTTTATGTTGTCATACTTGAGCGCGAGGGGGACTGCAAGTAGAGCCCCCATAATTAGGAGAACCCTTTAAATCAGAAGCAAGGCGTTCTCCACTTGTAACACCACTCCCTTTCACCTCACCAACTTTAAATAACTGTAGGAAGCTCCAAACAGTTGCACAAACTTAAACAAAGCCAATACAAATCAAAAAGCAAGTCAGCTGCAAGTTGTTGTTGATCCCTTTAAATTCTGCTGGTGTGGGGTCCTTCCTGCTGCTCAACGCATGTTCAGCTGTTTGTGATTTGGCGAGGGCGTTGAATGGAGCAGCAGCCTCATTACTATTTCTCCAGCCAATGCAGGCAACGGCAGCACTGCCAACCTGCCCAAAATGGCGGCAGCTGTGGGACCTGCCAGAAGTAGGAGGACGCGAAGCGGCCACCATTTTTTCACCGAAACCGGCCTGATCAGCTGGCGCTAAGGGGCTGTATTTCACGGTCAAAGACTATTAAAAGTTGTGAATAGAATATGCTGCAAAGGAAGGAATATGTCAATTCCAATTTGTTAAAGAATTCTCCACACTGTCAGCAATGCAACAATTTTCTGATATCAAAGGCCATTGTGGAAATGAAAATCAGGTAGGTGATCAATATCACTCGTTTTACACTATTGCACAAATTCAAAATTACCCCCAACTTCTCTCTATCTACCCTGTCGCATCACTACCATTTTAAATCTTTTAATTAGATCACCCTTCAACTTTCTAAACTCAAGGGAACAAAGCCAAGTTTATGCAACCGGTCCTCATAATTTAACCCTGTTCTAATTCAGGTGAATTTGTAATGTACCCCCTCCAAGGCCAATATATTCTTCCTGGAGCTGCGGCGCCCAAAACTGAACCCTGTACTCCAGGTGGGGTCTGATCAAGGCTGTACAACTGAAGCATCACTTTCTCCCCTTTGTATTCCAGCCCCCCTTGAGATAAAGGCAAACATTTCATTAGCCTTTTTCATTACTTTAGTACCTGTGCACTAGCTTTTAGTGATTTGTGTACCTGGACAGCCAAATCCCTTTGCTCCTCCACAGTCCCTAATCTCTTGCCATAAAGAAAGTAAGCCTGTCACATGACTACACTTTCCTGCAAAGCTAGTTCATTAGGATTCAATTCTTGCTTGGATCCTGGCTGTGGATGCCTTTCTCCTCCATGGTTAAGCCCTTTGGGTAATAAAGTTGTGCAGCACACAATGATGATCTTAAGAGACTTTGTGGGGCTGTATGCACTTGAAGCATTCCAGGTATGCACTTTTTATATGCTACTGTACATGGCTGTCTTAAAGAGGCCATGAGGCAGGGCTCAAGAGGTTGGCTTTGGTTTTGGTAAAGGAGCCGTCTTGGAAGGAGCCAACCTTGAACTCTTCTTTGTAAACAACGAATGAACGGATACTACTGATGTTCTCTGTGGCAACTCGGAAGAGTCAGAGGCATAAAAGTTAAGGGCTGAGAGGACTTTGACAGCACCATTTCGCTGGTGGAGGTTGGCTGAAATTACCAGATACAGCACAAATCTGCCACTGCCTCTTGAATGAAGCAGTCTGTGAGAGCCGAGACACACCTATATGCCAAGTAGGTGTGTCTCTGCCTGTAGATCTAGGTTTGAGGGTAACTATGGGTGCAGGTAGTCCAATCCAGAAGGCCTTCGATAAGGTCCCACACAAGAGGTTGGTGAACAAAATGAAGGCACATGGAATTGGGGGTAATATACTAGCATGGATTGAGAATTGGTTAACAGACAGAAAACAAAGAGTAGGGATAAATGGGTCTTTTTCAGGATGGCAGGCTGTGAATAGTGGGGTACTGCAAAGATCGATGCTTGGGCCCCAGCTATTCATAATCTATATCAATGATTTGGATGAGGGGACTAAATGTAACATTTCCAAATTTGCTGATGATACAAAGCTAGGTGGCAGTGTCAGTTGCGAAGAGGATGTGAAGAGGCTTCAAGGGGATATCGACAGGCTCAGTGAGTGGGCAAGAACATGGCAGATGGAATATAATGTGGATAAATGTGAAGTTGTCCACTTTGGTAGAAAAAACAGAAAGGCAGAGTATTTCCTAAATGGTGAAAGATTGGCCATGTTCTTGCTCAAAGGGACCTGGGTGTCCTTGTACATGAGTCACTGAAAGTGAATGTGCAGGTGCAGCAAGCCATTAGGAAGGCAAATGGTATGCTGGCCTTCATTACAAGAGGATTTGAATACAGGAGTAAAGAAGTCTTGCACCAATTATATAGGGCCTTGGTGAGACCACACCTGGAGTACTGTGTACAATTTTGGTCTCCTTACCTAAGGAATTATATACTTGCCATAGAGGGAGTGCAATGATGGTTCACGAGATTGATTCCTGGGATGGTGGGACTGTTGTATGAGAAGAGATTGAATAAATTGGGCCTGTATTCGCTTGAATTCAGACGAATGAGAAGGGATCTCACTGAAGCATACAAAATTATTACAGGGCTTGATAGGAAGGATGCTGGGAGAATGTTTCCCTTGGCTGGGGAGTCTAGAACCAGGGGCCACAGCCTCAGGATAAAGGGTAGGCCATTCAGGACTGAGATGAGAAGAAATTTCTTCACACAGAGGGTGGTGAATCTTTGGAATTCTCTACCCCAGAAAGCTGTGGAGGCTCAGTCATTGGGTATATTCAAAACAGAAGTCGATAGATTTCTGACTAGTAAGGGCATCAAGGGATATGGCGATAGGGCCGGTGAATGGAGTTGAGTCAGAAGATCAGCCATGATCTCATTGAATAGCGGAGCAGGCTCGAAGGGTCGAATGGCCTACTCCTGCTCCTAATTCTTATGTCAAAATGTTTTTATACTTTCACGGGATGTGGGCATCGCTGGCAAAGCCAGCATTTATTGCTCATCCCCAATTGCCCTTGAGAGGTGCATTCTCACCTGCCTGACATCCCTGCTATTAGCTGGTTGGGAAGCATTAAAAAAACTTATTGCAGGACCACTGTGATTGGCTGCTAAGTTACTTCTAGTGAAAAGACATTGTTAGGAAGTACACATGTAAAACAGTGCATTCTTGCAATATTGTTAGTTATGATGAAAAAATGAACATTTTTGTAATTTCTTTCAATAAAAAAGGAAAAAGGAAAAAGTGGCTTCTTATCAATGTCTTATTTATACAAACTGTGAAGAGTTTTAAATTCCAAATCCAAAGTTTTGAATTCATTCAAATGGACCATGTTGAAGTTAAATAAGCTTAAGCTGTTAGTACAGAATCAGCACAGTGTTTGGCCTTTAACAAACTTGGAACCAAAATTCTGTGACCCCACTCTTCTGCTGGCAGACCACCAGTGGCCAGTAAGATTGGCCCTGCCAGAGTTCTCTGGTCAGGCAATTTGGTGCACACATTGCTGGCACTCGCTAGGTGGGGGAGTGGAGATTGCAGCACCAGCCAGCAGCTTCCGAGAGGATCCGGTAGGTCCAGGTACAGCTGCAGTGGAAAGTTGAAATCAGCCCCTTCAATTCCAATTTAACTGGGACTGAAATTTCAGCTTCGGAGTGTTCCAGGCTATGACGTCGTCCTGGAACATTCCTGTGGGCCCCACACCTGCTGCTCCACGGTACTGAACACAGGTATCTTGCCGGTATCCAGTAGGAGGCAAAAGCAGTGGGAATTCCCATAGTTGATGCCAGCTGACTGGTCCTGCCTCTTTTTCTTACATTGTGCTGTAAGATGGTGGATGCAACTACTATCTGCGCCCACCCTCAGAGTAAATTGGTGCAGGACAGATTCCTGCGGGGAAAAGTTTGGTTAGGGTTAGCGCCCGGGCGCAGCGCCGCCAACGCCTCCCGCGAAATTCAGCAGGTTAGCGGCGGCGGTAACCATTAGCGCCCCACAGCACTGCGGTCGGTGATTACGTCATCGCCATGCGCAGTACTCCGCTCGCACCCCAGCCGCGATCTTCGGTAGTGCCCCTGACTTACCGCCGGACGCTATGTCCGATGGGGTCAGGGGGGCCTACCTGTGGCCAGGGCGGCGCTATTTAAAGGCGAGGTGCGGGCGGCCATTTTTGTTACTGGCTGCCTGCCAGCACCTGCCTCCGCTCCCGTTGCTGGCCTCCTGATCCGCCCTCCCGCGGAGTGCCGGCTGCGCGCCATGAGCCCGGCACTTCTCGAGTGCCGGGCTCTTTTGCGGGCACTCCGATCCTCGGTGGCCCAGCTGGGCCCCAGGTTTCACTGCGCAAGGCCCCTCCCCTTTAAGAAGGGGAGGACGGCCTGCATTACCATGGCACATAGCGCCGCGATATTCCCTCGCAGCGCCCCAAGAGGGAGGCAGAGCACTTCCAGTAGCGCCCCGCTTCCCTCTTCGGGCGCTACGACTCAATTTCGGCCACGGGGGCGCTAATGTTTCCGGGGCACTAAACCCAGCGAAGTTAGCGCCCCAAAGGGGGCAAGTCTCAATTTTTCCCCACCTGGTGTTACTGGGTCCCACTGCATGTCCAGCCCCTGTCTGTCCTCTCTCACTCCTCTTATGCTAGCAGTCTGCCCAAGCTCCAAGAGCCTTGGGCTCGATTTTGTCATTGGGGCGGGCTGGGGGCGTGTCAGCCGCTTTTCATGTTATCCACCCTGTTATAAATCTCATCATCATCAAGAAACTACTCATGAAATAACGCTGGACGGCCAGCTGGTGGCGCCGTCCAAGGAGTATAAATACTCGGGCGTAGGCCCAGCTTTCCAGGGACATTTTGTAAGACAAGGAACTAGTGAAGTACAACTGGACCTCCATGTTCTGAAACAAGTTGATTAAAGCCTTGCTTTATGCTCAAACCAAGTGCGTAGTGAGTTTTATTATGTCACACCCGACTCCACTTAGATGTGGGGGAAAAATTTGATTTTCACCTAATTGGCCAATTGATTCCCAGCGTGTGGGAAGCCCTGGGCCAATTAGTCTTTCCATCCTGAAAGTCGCCTCCGATGACGTCATCAATGCTGCTGGATTTAAGGCCTGCAAGCAGCCTTGCTTCTTCTGGAGACTACAAACTTCATGCCCATTGCTGTAAGCCCTTACTTCAGCCACGATGTCCAGCAGCAGGCCAAAGTCTGCTCCACGCTTTGATGAAGCCGCCCTGCAAGCTCTGGTGGAGGGAGCCAGATCCAATAAGGAGGTGCTCTTCCCTTCCTCGGGGAGGAAAAAGCCTCCTCAGCAGACTAAAGCTGTGTGCATGCAAGTGGCCCAGGCGGTCAATTCAATGTCTATGTGCCGCAGAACCAGGCTGCAGTGCAGGAAGAGGTTTCATGACTTTCTGCGCACTGGAAAAGTGAGTATGACTTTCCCATCACCTTCAATCTGATTCCCATTGTCTCTCCTCACCAGCACTCAGCTTTAGCAACCTCTTCCTCCACATCCCACTTGACACTGACATCCCTGCACCCTTACCCATTCCCTCTCTCTCTATGGTCACATTCACCTAACTATTCGACTATGCAGCCCTCACACTCCCTATCGCTGTGATGCTATGAAAACAGCTTACAACACACAGGGAGGGCCCTTGGTCTTGCCACCTCACTCCATCTTTGTCTCCTTCTAACCATCAATGATATGGATTCTCTACACTCACTCCTTCATTCTCACTCCAGCTCCACTTGTCTCCCTCATTGCAGGAAAAGAGAGCTCACAATAAGAAGGAAAGAGCGAGGGCAGGAGGAAGGCCACCCTCAGTAGCCCAGCTCACCACCTGGGAGGAGGCAGCCCTGGAAATCGCCGGGATCGAGGAGGATTCCCAAGTGGGGGACAGACAGACGGGCGCATCACAGCAAGCTGGTGACAGAATAGTTTGGAATCTCTCTCATGACATTGCATGAGTGACTGATAATGATTCTGATGCTCTAACAGATTGACTTTTGATCATCTGCAATATTCAATGTGCATGTAACCTTGGTCTCACATCTCTGACTCTTTCCTTTACTCCCCCACAGGGCCATCGAGAGCCCCCATCCCCACTGTCGAGGAGGAAGAGCCTGAGCTTCCAGACTCCTCAGAGGAAGCTCCAACCTCTGAGGGCGCAGCGTCAGCAGAATTCAGAGCACCCAGCACCAGCGCAGACACTCACACCTCGGTGGGACCCTCGCGAGATAGAGTAGTGTTGTCACCTGGTGTATCACAGCTCACAAGTGAGCATCAGCAGATGGTGGAGAGTCCTCGTCGGAGGGCGCAGGACTCTGCCAGCTCGGCTCAGCTGCATGTTGACCCTGTGCCTACGGGTCCATCTCAAGGAACAGCGGTGCTGGAACTCCAGGAACAGGTGCAGGAGTCTCTGGCAGGTTTTGTCTCTAGGGTAGCTGCGAGTGTGGAGTGAATGGAGGAGTCCCTCGCTAACATGAGCAGAGCCTTTGTGGAGGAGTTGGCGCATGAAGGCAGCACTACGGAAAGGATGGCAACCTCCGTGGAAAGGTTGGCTATGGCCATGGAGGCAGTAAGTCGCTGGAGTGAAGAAAACATGGTGAGTGTTCAGAATAGACTGACATCTCTGGAGGAGCAATGGTCAGCTGTTGAACAGAGAAACCAGAGCTTCATGGAAGTCCTTCGGAGTAGGACAGCCAGTGCAGATACGGGTCCCCATGGCCCCCCTGATGTGCAGCAAGGTGCTCTCAAGCCACTTGCAAGCGCTGATGGGGGACCTGAACCACGAGAGGGAAGTTGGTGGCAGACAACAAGGAAGTGGGGGCTCCTCTCCAAGCGCTCACACTTCCATGCCACTGCAGAGCCCTCGGTCAGAGCCCCACCAGAGTCCCCACCCAACTGAGATCGGCGTCTCAACCCCTGCACAGCCGCAGGAGCAGCAGACTGTTGACGAGCCCTCACAGGCTCGCAACCCCAGAGGACGCCCGCCAAAGGTGTCGAGGCAGGAGCAGCAACAAAGTGAGCAAGGGGCCTCCACATCTGCTGAGCCACAAGGGAAGCACCACGTAGGAGCACGCGTAAAAGAAAGATAATGCACAAGTAGTCACAAGGGTAGTCACTTGGGTGTAATTTTGTGTTAATTTTTAACATGCCATCTGTTGTGTATTTTGAATGTGTATTGGAATTGTCCCACATGGGATACCGTAGTGGTGATTTGCAATGCACTATGGGAAATGTAGTGCATTGAGTGAAGAAGCACATTGTAAATAAAATGGCCGTTAAGAAGGACTCCGGGGTGGAGAGTTTAGTTAATTGTTATATAGGTATGGGTATAAAACCCCTTGAGACACAACAAAACTGGCGACGAGGATGACGGACTTGCGCATCACTTTGCACTGGAATCAGCGATGTTTAATGTAAGAAGTTCCTGTCTTTTCTTAATGGCGCATCCGCACTATAGTGCTGATGCAATCGCCTCGTAAAGGTGGCGGTTCGTGTGTTACACAAAGAAGGGGGAGAGTAACGGTACAGTGAAACGAAGTGGAGGAAAAGGACTGTAAAAAATTTTTAAAAAGTGGAGGAAAAGGACTGTAAAGAAAAAAAAAAAGAAAACAAAATGGCTATGCTAACCGGAGCGTTTGGACCATTTGATGAAATGGCAGAGCAATGGAGTGCTTATAGAGCGTTTCGGATTTTTCATGACTGCAAATGGCATTAAAGATGACGTGAAAGTTGCGACGTTCCTCAGTGTGAGCGGAGCAAAAACATTTGGCTTGTTACGGAGTTTGATGCACCCAGATAAGTCCGGCGCTAAGACATATGATCAGATTGTGGAAGTTTTGGAAACACATTTCGCACCCAAGCCGCTGCTGATTGCCGAGAGGTTCAGGTTTCACAAACGAAACCAAGGGGAGGGTGAGTCCATAGCTGAATATGTTGCAGTGCTAAAGAAGCTAACTGAGCATTGTGAGTTTGGTGAAACTCTAAATGACACTGTCCGTGATAGGTTTGTGTGTGGATTAAGATGTGAAGCAACACAGAAGCGCTTGCTCACGACTGACAAACTGACGCTTAAATCAGCAGTGGAGCTCGCTGTGTCTATGGAGTTAGCAGCTAAAGATGCACAGCTGTTGGGGGCTGCAACAAGAGAGCACAGGGTAGCAGCTACACCGGATAAGCATGCAAGGGGCACCAGAGGGTGTTACAGATGTGGAAGGTCAGGTCATCAGCCATCTGACTGCTGGTGTAAAGACCTGACCTGTCGGAAATGTGAAAAGGACACATTGAACGTGTGTGTAAAGGGCAACGCAAACAATCCTACACAGAGACACACAAAAACAAACAAGGAAACACATCCAACTGGCGTTCTAAAAAGAAAAACCTACACATGGTGAAACAAGAACAGGAAGACAGTGACACAGACTCTGATGGGGAGCTGAATCTCTATGTGTTAACGGTGAATGGAGGCTCATCAGGCTATGGAGTCACTCCACTACTAGAGGGAATACCGGTCAAAATGGAGCTGGATACGGGGGCCGCTGTCTCCTTGGTTTCAGAGAAGCTATTCAAAGAAAAACTGAACCACCTATCACTGACGCCGGCCAAGCTCATCTTAAAGACCTACACTGGGGAAACAGTCCCAATGCTGGGTAAGACGGAGGTCAAGGTGGAGCTTAATGGACAAACCGTGATGCTGCCAGTTTACGTGGTCAAGGGTGACTATCTATCCCTGATGGGCAGGCCATGGTTGGAGAAAATTCATCTGGATTGGAAAAAAGTGAATGCGGTGTCAGTCGAAGAGGCGGGGCTAGCGGCAGTGTTGACAAAGCATGCGGCTGTCTTTGACGGAGAATTGGGGAGTATGAAGGGGATTACGGTCAAACTCAAAGTGAAGCCTGACAGCCAGCCACGATTCCTGAAGGCCAGGAACATTCCCTATGCCCTCAGACCAAAGGTGGAGGCTGACCTGGAGCGTCTGGTCAAGATAGGGGTCCTGGTGCCGGTTTCGCACAGTGAGTGGGCCACGCCCGTGGTACCAGTGATGAAGAGTGACGGCGCGGTTCGCTTATGTGGAGATTTCAAAGTAACAGTGAATCCTGTGCTCTCGGCTGAACAGTACCCCCTCCCCATCATTGAAGATCTTTTCGCGGGTCTAGCAGGCGGTCAGAAGTTTAGCAAGATTGATCTATGCCAAGCCTACTTGCAGATGCATGTAGAAGAGGACTCACAGAAGTACCTCACCATCACCACCCACAAGGGCCTCTACAGGTACTGCCGCCTACCCTTTGGTATAACGTCAGCACCAGCATTGTTTCAGCGGGCTATGGACCAGATCTTAAGCGGCATTCCAGGGGTACAATGTTATCTCGACGATATCCTTGTCACAGGAAAGGACGACAACGAGCATCTGCAGAACCTGACGAAGACACTGGGAAGACTTGAGGAATATGGCTTACGCATTCGCAAGGACAAATGCGAATTTTTCAAGCCATCAGTGGAGTACCTAGGCCATGTCATCAACATGGACGGCCTACACACAGCACCGTCGAAAGTGAAAGCCATTGCCGACGCTCCTGCACCTACAAATGTCGGCCAGCTGCGGTCATTCTTAGGTCTCCTGAACTATTACGGAAAGTTTATTCCACAGCTGGCATCGCTGTTGAAGCCATTACATGAGTTGCTGTGTCAGGGCAAGGCCTGGGCGTGGACGAAGGAGTGCGAAGCTGCATTCAAGAAAGCCAAAGCAGCTTTGACTGACCCCAGAGTGTTGGCGCACTTTGACCCATCGTTGCAGATTCAGCTGGCCTGTGACGCGTTGCCTTATGGCGTCGGCGCGGTCGTGTCCCACATCTTTCCCTCAGGCGAAGAGAAGCCGATTGCATTCGCGTCAAGGTCCCTGAGCAAGGCGGAGGTGAAATACCCGCAGATCGAAAAAGAGGCTTTGGGCATCATCTTTGGAATCAAAAAGTTCCATCACTACTTGATCGGAAGGAAATTCACCTTGCTGACGGATCATCGTCCTCTGACATCGATCTTTGGTCCACACACAGGAATACCCTCCCTGGCAGCATGCAGGATGCAGCGCTGGGCGCTGATGTTAAGCGCTCACAATTACAACATCAAATACCGGAGGTCAGCAGCACATGGCAATGCGGACGGATTGTCAAGACTTCCGCTACCTGTGCCCTCTGAAGGCTGTGAGCAGAAGATTTTCTACTTTTGACATGGTGAGCAATGCCCCTGTCATGGCCCGGCAGGTCAAGAAAGAGACCAGAGTGGGCCCTACGCTATCCAAGGTGCTGGATCGGGTGATGCTAGGAGACGGATCACGGGTGTCAGACGCACCACCTGAGCTCCTACCTTACCTGCCAAGAGGGAAGGAGTTGTCCATCACGTCAGGATGCCTCCTTTGGGGCATGCGAGTGATCATACCACCAAAGCTGCGGAAACATGTCCTCAACAAGCTGCACTCAGGACATTGTGGTATTGTCCGGATGAAGGAGCTGGCACGAAGCTACTTCTGGTGGCCCGGTCTGGATCATGAAATTGAAGTTGAAGCGAAATCATGCCCATCATGCGAGACAACCAGGGATACGCCAAGAGCAGCGCCACTGCATCCATGGGAATGGCCGGCGACACCGTGGCAACGAATCCATCTGGACTTCGCGGGACCAGTGGAAGGAGCGATGTTCCTGGTCGCGGTGGACTCCCATTCCAAATGGCCGGAGGTTGCAGTAATGTCCACTACCACTACGGAGAAAACCATCGAGACTCGGAGAGATGTTCGGGCGATTTGGTCTGCCGGAGCAGATCGTAACTGACAATGGAACACAGTTCACATCCCAGGAGATGGAGGAGTTCCTCAAGAGCAATGGAATCCAGCACACGTTCTCCGCGCCTTATCATCCATCCACGAATGGATTAGCGGAGAGATTTGTCAGAACGCTGAAACGTGCGTTGAAAGCGGCAAGAAGTGATGCTCCTCTAAAGCAGCGCCTGAATGCTTTCTTGCTGAAATACCAAAACACGCCTCATGCTACGACTGGAGCATCTCCTGCTTACCTACTCATGGGAAGGCAGCTACGGACACGCCTTGACCTACTGAGGCCAACGTCCACAGAAGCAGTGGTGCACGCCAATCAGCAGGATCAAATCAGCAGATGAGTTCAGAGGTCCAAAGAACGACACTTTGTGGTGGGGGGGCAAAGTCCTCGCGCGTAACTACACCACCCCGGAGCGGTGGGTCCCGGCTACGGTCATTCAAAAGACGGGCCCCGTTTCATACCGAGTCCGCACCGGAGACGACCGAACATGGAGACGGTATGTAGACCAGTTATTGCCAAGACAGTCGCCACAGGTAACCCAAGAAACAGAGGGTCAAGGACCTGCTGGGGGCTCCAGCAGGGACTGGTCGTCCAACCCTGAGACAGTGGCACCATCCACTCTTGTGCCATCGAGGGAGGAAGCCACGCCTGCAGGGTCATGGAAGAGCCAGCCAGAGCCTGCTCCTGAGACTAGGCGTTACCCCCAAAGAGAAAGGCAGCCTCCAGAGCACCTTAGTTACAGTTAGTGCTAACCGGTGTGCATGGGGCAGAATAATCCCCAGGGTTAGCGGAGTGTAGAGGCAGTCTACCCTCTCTTCCAAAGTTATAGTCATTTTCAGTTATTCTGTTTTGTGGACATTCTATTTTAAGGGGGAGGAAATATGTTGTGTATTTTGAATGTGTATTAGAATTGTCCCACATGGGATACCGTAGTGGTGATTTGCAATGCACTATGGGAAATGTAGTGCATTGAGTGAAGAAGCACATTGTAAATAAAATGGCCGTTAACTAAACTCTCCACCCCGGAGTCCTCCTTAATTGTTATATAGGTAAGGGTATAAAACCCCTTGAGACACAACACCATCAGTTGCATATTGTCATAAAAAATACTGATGGGAAACTGTTGCAGTTGTAGCGTCTGTCATTTCGCAAATGGTACTTCCACATTGAGGGCTTAGGGTGACTTGCAATTGTCAGTATGGCGGTCAGAGTGATAGGAATCCGCAGGCTCTTTGCCAATATTGTCGATGGTCTGATAAGAAGCTGCGAGGCAAAAGTGTTTGATTGTGCAGGCTAAGCAAATCTGGCCAAGTGCCTCCCTTGCATCCAGGGCAGCAATGTAGTCGCGTGCTGGTGCCTTCTGGCCTGTGCAGCTGGGTGAGCAGCAGCTTGGCACTCCTGTTGATGCTGCTGCTGTTGGTGGTGCTGTTGTTCATGGTTCTGCTGCTGCCACGGCTGGTCTTCGTCCGAATCTGATGTCCAGGAGGAAAGGAAATAAATGGTTCCCATGCTTCTGGTATATGCCTCAGTTGAGGAAGCGCTCAGTCAAGGTGGGGTGAGGGGCTTCCCAGGAGGTCACACTGGAGATGGGTGTCAGGTTCCAAAATTCCAGAACAATGAGTAGGCGCGTTAAAAGTTCCCCCAGACCTGAGACAACAAAGTTCTGCCACCTGCAAATGATGATTGGTGAAAACTCCTTTTTAATGGTGGAGCTGCAGCTGTAAGTAAGCAATCCACTTGTGAGGTCGCCAGGTTTCACTGGCGTGTTTCAGAGGAGGCGTGAAGCGTGTGGGAAAAGTGTTAAAATCAGAAAGGCCTCTCAAAATGGGATTATAGAGGCACTTAACTGGTTGTTAAGGGCCTTAAGGGCCTATCCTGCCTCTTGGAGGCAGGATGGAGACGGGGTCAGAAAACTCGCATGTGGGAAAATTGCTCGGAGGCAGGATCGGGCCCGCCCACCAGTTTTTGCGATTTTAACACCTCGCATGCCTCCATTCCTGCCTTGTTGGGCCTGGTAAAATTGAGCCCCTTGTGTTTAATTCACCTGCAGTTTCAGGAAATGTCCCACACCATCGAGTGGTGAATCATACGAAACTATCAGAAAAACAACTACCAGATCCATTTGAATTCACAGAGGAATCTGATGTCTTTTTTTTATTCCATTTGAATTTTCAATTTAGCTTCAATCTTGCCTTTACCGGGTACCTCAAGAAAAAATGAAATTCATTTCTTTTGTAAAGCAAAAAAAAAGTCAAATATCTTAGCACTTCCAGTTCTACAGATGTCCATTTTTAAAAAATATACAGCACTACAAAATAAAGTCAGCAATAGAGATTGAGAAGTTACAGCGATTTCAGGAAAGCATGATCATTTAAACTATACAAATCGTTTGGAATCAGTATGTTGAAATCAAATGCAATTGTAATGGTTCACAAATGTATCAAGTTCAATAGCACAAAAGAAAATGTAATTGTTGCAATAAGCTTAGTGATTTGAGCACATCTTTTCACATGAACATTTATCTTAGACGGGCTGGAGGTATGCCTAGGGCACTCTTGCCCTTGCCCCTTCCCCCGGGGAGGCTGCTGGACAGTTCGGCAGAAGACTCCTGCTCTGGGGTCGAGTGGGGTTCTAGGTCCCCCCACAGCTGTCCTCACAGCCCCTGCACAAACTTAAAAAAATATACTTGGCCAAATCTTGAGGGGTCCAGGCCATGATCCCCGCCTGAAGCTGATGCACCAGGAGCAGAATTTCAACCCCTTAGTGACAAATATATATTGATGACCCCTTGTCACTGAGTGCTGAACCAAAATCAATTTTTTTCCCATAATTTTGGCTCTCAAAATTCTAAAAACCTCAATTAAAATTTCCTCCTAGCCTTCCTTACTTCAATGGAAACAATCCCCAGCTTCCTCATTCACTCAGGGAGGTAGGAACAGACACACGGAAAAAGACACAAAAAAATTCCGGACATAGTGGGGATCCAAGGGTAAGAAATTAGTATCAGTAAATAAATAGTACTGGAGAAATTAATGGGACTAAAAGCTGACAAAGCCCCTGGACCTGATGGCCTATATCCTAGGGTTTTAAAAGAGTTGGCTACAGAGATAGTGGATAGTGGTTTTGATCTTCCAGAATTCTGTGGATTGGAAGGTAGCAAATGTAACCCCGTTATTCAAGAAAGGAGAGAGAGAAAAAACAGGGAACTATAGACCAGTTAGCCTGACATCAGTAGTAGGGAAAATGCTAGAATCTATTATTAGGGACGTGGTAACAGAACACTTAGAAAATCATAATATGATCGGGCAAAGTCAACAAGGATCTATGAAAGGGAAATTGTGTCTGACAAGTCTAATAGAGTTTTTTGAGGTTGTAACTAACAGGGTAAATAAGGGGGAACCAGTGGATGTAATATACTCTTTTGTCAGAAAGCATTCGATAAGTTGCCACACAAGAGGTTATTGCACAAAATTAGGGCTTATGGGATTAGTTAACGGACAGAAAATAGAGAGTCGGAATAAACGGGTCATTTTCGGGTTGGCAGACAGTAACTAATGTGGTACCGCAAGGATCAGTGCTTGGGCCTCAGCTATTTACAATCTATATCAATGACATAGATGAGGGGACTGAGTGTAATGTATCCAAATTTGCTGATGATATAAAGCTAGGTGGGAAAGTAAGCTGTGAGGAAGATGCAAAGAGGCTGCAAAAGGATATAGACAGGCTAAGTGAGTGGGCAAGAACATGGCAAATGGAATATAATGTGGAGAAATGTGAAGTTATCCATTTTGGTAGGAAAAATAGAAAAGCAGAATATTTTTTAAATGGTGAGAGATTGGGAAATGTTGGTATTCAGAGGGACCTTGATGTCCTTGTACGCAAAGTACTGAAAGTTAACATGCAGGTACAGCAAGCAATTAGGAAAGCAAATGGTATGTGAGCCTTTATTACAAAGAGATTTGAGTACAAGAGTGATATGCCTATCAATTAGTCCAATAAAAGGCGACGAGTTAAGAACGTAACTGAAGGTTTTTATTGGCTAAATAACAGAGCCCACCCTCGTGGGTGATCCGATCCAACAGGGAGGAATACTAGCCAGTCAGCTACCTTTATACCTGGGCAGGTAATGGGCGGAGTCGGAGGTGGTCAGCCCAGGTATAACAGTGCGACAAGAGGCGACCTCGTGTAGTGATGTGACAGTGAGAACAGTGAGAACAATATACAGTGATAACTATAACAGTGGTTTACCACATTCACCCCTTGTTTAGATTAGAGTCCGGCGGGGTGAAGTGTATTACCAGCTCTGGTATGTCAGTCTGTCCGGAGGCTTCGTTAGCCTCTCCGATCGTCGCAGCGGCGGTGTTACATTATCCGGTGTTAAAGCTGGTGTCTGCGTAGTCGGCAAAGGCTCGTGGGGTTCCGGCATGCCGTCTACCTCGGCTGGACTCGGGGGGTTGGGAGGGGGGGGTGAGGGTGCGAGGTCTCGTAAGGAGACAGTGTCCTCCCGTCCGTCTGGGTAAGCCACATAGGCGTACTGGGGGTTGGCGTGCAGGAGGTTCACCTTCTCGACCAGGGGGTCCGTTTTATGGGCCCTCACGTGCTTTCGCAGCAAGACGGGTCCCGGAGAGGTCAGCCAGGTTGGTAGGGTGGTTCCCGTAGTCGACTTCCTGGGGAAGACAAACATTCGGGCATGGGGGGTGGTGTTAATGGCAGTGCAAAGTAGTGACCGGATGGAGTGCAGCGCAATCGGGAGGACCTCTTGCCAGCGGGAGGTTGGGAGGCCCTTAGACTTTAAGGCTAAGAGGGTGGCCTTCCATACCGTCGCGTTCTCTCTTTCCACCTGGCCGTTCCCTCGGGGGTTGTAGCTGGTGGTCCTGCTTGCTGCAATACCCCTCTCCAATAGGAACTGACGGAGTTCCTCGCTCATGAAGGAGGCGCCCCGGTCACTATGTATATAGTTCGGGAACCCGAACAAGGCGAAGAGTTTGTTCAGGCATTTAATGACCGTGTTACTGGTCATGTCTGGGCAGGGGAAGGCAAAGGGGAAACGGGAGTACTCATCAACGATGTTGAGGAAGTACACATTACGGTCGGATGACGGTAGGGGCCCCTTGAAGTCGATGCTCAGACGCTCGAAGGGGCGGGTGGCCTTGATCAGGCTTGCTCTGTCCGGCTTATAGAAGTGCGGTTTGCACTCAGCACAGATCTGGCAGTTCCTGGTCATGGTCCTGACCTCCTCGATGGAGTATGGCAGGTTGCGGGCCTTAATGAAATGGTAGAGTCTGGTGACTCCGGGGTGGCAGAGGTCATTGTGGAGGGTCTGAAGTCTATCACTTTGCGCGCTGGCGCATGTAATGCGTGAAAGAGCATCAGGGGGGTCGTTCAGTTTACCGGGCCGGTACAAGATCTCATAATCATAGGTGGAAAGCTCGATTCTCCACCTCAAGATTTTGTCGTTCTTGATCTTGCCCCTCAGCTTGTTATTAAACATGAAGGCAACCGAGCGTTGGTCGGTGAGGAGGGTAAATCGTTTGCCTGCCAAGTAGTGCCTCCAGCGCCGTACTGCCTCCACAATTGCCTGGGCTTCCTTCTCGACCGACGAGTGTCGGGTCTCGGGGCCCTGTAGGGTCCTTGAGAAGAAGGCTACCGGCCTACCCTCCTGGTTAAGGGTAGCGGCTAGGGCGAAGTCGGATGCATCGCTCTCCACTTGGAAGGGGATTGACTCATCCACTGCGTGCATTGTGGCCTTGGCTATGTCTCCCTTAATGAGGGAGAAGGCCGCGCACGCCTCTTCCGTGAGGGGGAAGGATGTGGTTTTCAGGAGGGGTCTGGCTTTGTCCGCATAATTGGGTACCCATTGGGCATAGTAGGCGAAAAGCCCCAGGGTTCTCCTAAGTGCTTTTGGACAGTGGGGGAGGGGTAGCTCCATGAGGGGGCGCATTCTTTCGGGGTCGGGGCCGATGACTCCGTTCTCTACTACACAGCCAAGGATGGCAAGGCGCGCTGTGTTAAACACGCATTTCTCCTTATTGTAGGTGAGGTTCAGCCGTTGGGCCGTACGGAGGAATTTCTCCAGATTCACGTCGTGGTCCTGCCGGTCGCGGCCGCAGATGGTGACGTTATCTAGGTAGGGGAATGTGGCCTGCAGTCCGTTCTGGTCAACCATCCGGTCCATCTCCCTTTGGAAGACCGAGACCCCGTTGGTGACACCGAAGGGGACCCTAAGGAAGTGGTATAGGCGCCCATTCGCCTCGAAGGCGGTGTACTGGCGGTCCTCGGGGTGGATAGGGAGTTGGTGGTAGGCCGACTTAAGGTCGATGGTCGAGAATACGCGGTATTGTGCAATCTGATTGACCATGTCAGATATGCGGGGAAGGGGGTATGCGTCCAGCTGGGTGTATCTGTTTATGGTCTGGCTGTAGTCGATGACCAGGCGATTTTTATCGCCGGTCTTAACGACCACGACCTGGGCACGCCAGGGGCTGTTGCTCCCCTCGATGATGCCCTCCTTCAGGAGACGCTGCACCTCAGAGCTAATGAAAGCTCTGTCCCCAGCGCTGTACCGCCTGCTCTTGGTAGCGACGGGTTTGCAGTCGGGGGTGAGGTTAGCGAACAGGGAAGGTGGCGGCACCTTGAGGGTGGATAGGCTGCAGGTGTTACGCGGTGGGCGGTTTAACCTTCGCTGGTTGTCGACTGTGAGTGGGGGGAGGGGTCCACCGTATGCTAGGGTTACACTTTGGAGGTGGGATTGGAAGTCCAGCCCTAGTAGGACGGCAGCGCAGAGCTGGGGGAGGACGAGGAGTTTAAAGTTTTTATACTCTGTACCCTTAACCGACAAGGTCACAGCACAGTAGCCGCTAATGTCCGTGGCGTGGGACCTCGATGCCATCGAGATTCGGTTGCGCGTTGGCAGGACAGGGAGGGAGTAGTGGCTCACCGTGTCTGGGTGGATGAAGCTCTCCGTGCTTCCGCTGTCGAACAGGCAGGTCGTGGCGTGGCCGTTTACTTTGATGTCCATCATCGACTTGGACAGGTGGTGTGGGCGGGCTTGATCCAGAGTGACGGAGGCTAGCGTGTAGGTAAGCGAGTCGTTGTCGTCTGCGGGCGAGGCGGTCGTCGGGTCCGGGGGCCCGGTGGCAGTCGGGCGTGGTGTGTAAAATGGCGTCTCCCACGAGGTAGGACAAAATGGCGGAGAAGATGGCTGCCCCCATAACTCACATGAGGCACTATTGGGGTCGGTTGCCTTGATCAAAGATGGCCGCCCCCATGACTCACGTGTGGGGATACTGGCCTCAGTTGCCGTGAAAGAAGATGGCCGCCCCCACAGTTCGCATGAGGCACTGCTGGCCTCTGAAGATCCGCTCCTGCAGGCCTTAGAGAAATGGCCTTTCTTCCTGCAGGTTGTGCAGGTAGAGTTCCTGGCTGGGCAGCGCGACCTCGGGTGCTTCTCCTGGCCGCAAAAGAAGCAGCCGGCGGCCCGATCGCGGGTGCCCGATGTCGGAGCCGGTACCGGGGGTGGCGGGCCCGGTCGGGTCCGGGACGCCGACGCTGAGGTAGGTCCCGGGGGCGGCGCTGCGAAGGGTATTGCGGTAGGGGTCGGGCCCGAGTCCCAGGGTCGCGAGCAGTACCTGGAAAACGCCTCCTGGTCCTGATGGGCCACCTCCAGGGAGAGAGCGAGGGCTTCAGCTTTGTCCAGGTCGAGGTCTTTAGCTTCAAGCAGTCTTTGCCGTGAGTAGTCGGACCGTAGGCCTTTCACAAAGGCATCGCGGATATTATCTTCCGTATTTTCAACAGCCGTCACCGCTTTAAAGTCACAGTTCCTGCCGAGTGCTCTTAGCGCCCGTAAAAATTCAGCTACAGACTCTCCTGGCTGTTGCGGGCGGGATCTTAGGAGGTGCCTGGTGTACATGTAATTTACCGGGCTGCGGTACTGCTGTTTCAGTAGGTTGATAGCGGCCTCGTACGTAGTCGTGTCCTGTATGAGTGCGTATACTCTCGGGCTCGCTTGGGCGTTCAGAAGTCTTAGTTTGGATCTCTGCGGGGCGCCGGATTCTTCCAGGTAGGATTCGAAGCAGTCCAGCCAGTGTTTGAAGTTGAGGGCTGCGTTTGGTGCCTGTGGGTTTAGATCCAGGTATGGTGGTTTCAAGGCTTGCAGCCAAGCCGGCTGGTGTGGCCCGTTGTCTGGAGGCTGCTGTTGCTGTGCTGCTGGGTGAGCTCCTTGCTGTTGCTGTTCATTATCAGACATCTTTAAAATTTAGCCAATAAAATTGATATGCCTATCAATTAGTCCAATAAAAGGCGACGAGTTAAGAACGTAACTGAAGGTTTTTATTGGCTAAATAACAGAGCCCACCCTCGTGGGTGATCCGATCCAACAGGGAGGAATACTAGCCAGTCAGCTACCTTTATACCTGGGCAGGTAATGGGCGGAGTCGGAGGTGGTCAGCCCAGGTATAACAGTGCGACAAGAGGCGACCTCGTGTAGTGATGTGACAGTGAGAACAGTGAGAACAATATACAGTGATAACTATAACAGTGGTTTACCACAAAGAGTAAATAAGTCTTACTGCAATTATATAGGGCCTTGGTAAGACCACACCTGGAGTACTGTGTACAATTTTGGTCTCCTTACCTACGGAAGGATATACTTGCTTTAGACAGAGTGCAACAAAGATTCACCAGGCTGGTTCCTGGGATGGGGGGATTATCCTATGAGGAGAGATTGAGTAGACTAGGCCTATATTCCCTAGAATTTAGAAGAATGAAAGGTGATCTCATTGAAACATATAAAATTATTACAGGGCTTGACAGGGTTGATGCTCGGAGGATGTTTCCCCTGGCTGGGGAGTCTAGAACTAGGGGTTAAAAGTCTCAAAATAAGGGCACAGCCATTTAGACTGAGATGAGGAGAAATTTCTTCACTCAAAGGGTTGTGAATCTTTGTATTCTTTACTCCAGAGGGCTGTGGATGCTCAGTGTATTCAAGGCAAAGATCGATAGATTTTTTGATATTAAGGGAATCAAGGGATATGGGACAGTTGGCGTTGGGATAGAAAGTGGAGTTGGGGTAGAAGATTAGCCATGACCTTATTGAATGCCGGAGCAGGCTCAAAGGGCCGAATTGCCTACACCTGCTCCTATTTCTTATGTTCTTACATACAGTATACCCAGAAAGGTAGCGTTCTCAAAGAAGTTCATCAATACCATTCCATTATCAACCTTAGAGCAAGTACTTCAACATTGAAAAACATGCTGCCTAGTTTCTGGGTCAAGAAAGTCACATATTGAGGATAGCCAAGACAAAACATCAGTCATTGTTGTGATTGAAGCTAAATGCCCTGTCTGGGAATTCAATATTCTGTTGCTACAGTTAATGTAGCACCTTCTTTTAATCTATTTGAAACCTAAGCATTTAGTTCTTGCTTGGCTAAAACAGTTTTACTTTTCGTTATATAGTACGTAAACTCATACTTTTAGCCAGCAGTCAGTGCCATTGATAATGTGTGAAAGTGCCCCAGCATTACATTGCATTCAGCAAATGAGCAGTTATCAAAAAAATTAAAATATCCCATTGATCCAAATGAAGATCTAAAAGCATATATGATTGGGACACCTGGAATAGCAGAGTAGAGGTAATGTTTCAAATGTCACTTTGTTGGAAATGGTCTGAAATTCTGTTCATGGTTGTGGTAAACCACTGTTTGTATTCCACTGTGTACATGCCTGGACATGCCTCGGCTGACTCCTCCCACAAGTCCTAGTATAAAGGTGACTGCTCCCCAGCCCTTTGTATTTCTGGACCGGTCGACCACTCGAGGCAGACCTTCATTCTTTTGTTAATAAAAGCCTTTAGTTACTCTCTTAACTCTCAGTCTTTTATGAGTAATTGATAGCGCATCAATGGTCAGGGTGAGCATTTAGATGAATTCAAAATTTGGTTTTCTGGGTCAAAACATACATAGAAAAACATAGAAGATAGGAGCAGGAGTAGGCCATTCGGCCCCTCGAGCCTGCTCCGCCATTCAATGCGATCATGGCTGATCATCCTAATTTAGTACCCGGTCCCTGCCTTCTCCCCATACCCCTTGATCCCTTTAGCCTTAAGAAATATATCCAACTCCTTCTTGAATACATTTAATAAATTGGCCTCTACTGCCTTCTGGGGTAGAGAATTTCACAGGTTCACCACTCTCTGGGTGAAGAAATTCCTCCTAATTTCTGTCCTAAATGGCTTACCCCTTATCCTTAGACTGTGACCCCTGGTTCTGGACTCCCCGACCATCGGGAACATCCTTCCTGCATCTAGTCTGTCCAGTCCTGTCAGAATTTTATAAGTTTCAATGAGATCCCCCCTCATTCTTCTGAACTCCAGCGAGTACAAGCCCAATCGACCCAATCTCTCCTCATACATCATTCCTGCAATCCCAGGTATCAGCCTGGTGAATCTTCGCTGAAGTCCTTCCATGGCAAGAACATCCTTCCTCAGATAAGGCGACCAAAACTGCACACAATACTCAAGTTGTGGTCTCACCAAGGTTCTGTACAACTGCAGCAAGACATCCTTGTTCCTGTACTCAAACCCTCTCGCTACGAAGGCCAACATACCATTTGCCTTCTTAACCGCCTGCTGCACCTGCACGCTTGCCTTCAGCGACTGGTGCACAAGGACACCCAGGTCTCGTTGCACTTCCTCTTCTCCCAATCTATTGCCATTCAGATAATAATCTGCCTTCCTGTTTTTGCCACCAAAGTGGATAACCTCACATTTATCCACGTTATATTGCATCTGCCATGCTTCTGCCCAATCACCCAACCTGTCCAAATCATCCTGGAGTTTCTCGGCATCCTCCTCACAGCACATGCGACCACCCAGCTTTGTGTTGTCTGCAAATTTGGAAATATTACATCTAGTTCCCTTGTCTAGATCATTAATATATATTGTGAATAGTTGGGATCCAAGGACCGATCCCTGTGGTATCCCACTAGTCACTGCCTGCCACTCGGAAAAAGACCCGTTTATTCCAACTCTTTGCTTTCTGTCTGCCAACAAGTTCTCTATCCAAGTCAGTACCTTGCCCCCAATCCCATGTGCCTTAACTTTACACGCTAATCTCTAATGGACTCTAGCATTTTTCCCACTACTGATGTCAGGCTTACCGGTTTATAATTCCCCGTATTCTCTCTACCACCTTTTTTGAATAGTGGGGTAACATTAGCTACCCTCCAATCCATGGGAACTGTTCGAGTCTATAGAATTTTGGAAGATGACCAGCAATGCATCTACTATTTCTAGGGCCACTTCCTTAAGTACCCTAGGATGTAGATTATCAGGCCCTGGGAATTTATCGGCCTTCAATCCCGTGAATTTCCCTAACACCATTTCCCTACAAATACTGATTTCATTCAGTTCCTCCCTCTCATTAGACCCTATGTTCCCTGACATCTCTGGGAGGTTATTTGTGTCCTCCTTTGTGAAGACAGAACCAAAGTATGTATTTAATTGGTCTGCCATGTCTTTGTTCCCCATTATAAATTCCCCTGATTCTGACTGCAAGGGACCTACGCTTGACTTCACCAATCATTTTCTCTTCACATATCTATAGAAGCTTTTACAGTCAGTTTTTATGTTCCCTGCAAGCTTACTCTCATACTCTATTTCCCCCCTCTTAATTAATCGCTTTGTCCTCCTTTGCTGAATCCTAAACTGCTTCCAATCCTCAGGTTTGCTGTTTTTTCTGGCCAATATATATGTCCTCTCCTTGGATATTATGCTATCCCTAATTTCCCTTGTTAGCCACGGTTGAGTCACCTTTTTTGTTTTATTTTTATGCCAAGCAGGGATGAACAAATTCTGTAGTTCATCCATGTGATCTTTAAATGTTTGCCATTGCCTATCCACCATCAACCCTTTAGGTAACGTTCCCCAATCCATCCTACCTAACTCGCGCCTCATACCATCATAGTTTCCTTTATTTAAATTCAGGACCCGAGTCAAATACTTCACTCTCCATCTTAATGAAGAATTCTATCATATTATGATCGCTCCGCCGCAAGGGGCCTCGCACAACAAGATTGCTAATTAATCCTTTCTCATTACTTAATGCCCAGTCTAAGATGGCCTGATCTCTAGTTGGTTCCTCGACATATTAGTCCAGGAAACCATCCCGTATACACTCCAGGAATTCGTCCTCCACAGTATTGTTACTAATTTGGTTAGCCCAATCTATATGTAGATTAAAGTCACCCATGAGAGCTGCTGTGCCCTTATTGCACGCGTCTCTAATTTCCCGTTTAATGCCATCCCCAACCTTAGCATTACTGTTTGGGGGTCTGTATACAACTCCCACTAACATTTTCTGCCCCTTGGTATTTCTCAGCTCTACACATACAGATTCCACATCATCAGAGCTAATATTCTTCCTTACTATTGTGTTAATCTCCTCTTTAACCAGCAATGCTACCCCACCTCCTTTTCCTTTTTGCCTGTCTTTCCTGAATATTGAATACCCCTGGATGTTGAGTTCCCAGCCTTGGTCACCCTGGAGCCATGTTTCCATAATCCCAATCATATCATATCTGTTTACATCTATTTGTGCAGCTAATTCATCCACCTTATTACGAATACTCCTCACATTAAGACACAAAGCCTTCAGGCTTGTTTTTTTAACACTCTTAGACCTTTTAGAATTATTATTTACTGTGGCCATGTTTGATTTAAACCCTTGATTTCTCTGACTGCCACTTTCGCTTTACTCCTTCCTGTCTTTTGCTTCTATCCTTGTTTCCCTTTCCTCTGTCTCCCTGCACAGGTTCCCAATACCCTGCCATTTTAGTTTAAACCCTCCCCAACAGCACTTGCAAACACTTCCCCAAGGACATCGGTCCCAGTCCTGCCCAGGTGCAAACCATCCAGTTTGTACTGGTCCCACCTCCCCCAGAACCGGTTCCAATGTCCCAGGAATTTGAATCCCTCCCCCCTGCACCATTCCTCTAGCCACGTATTCATCTGAAATATCCTTCTATTTCTACTCTGACTAGCACGTGGCACTGGTAGCAATCCTGAGATTGCTACGTTTGAGGTCTTATTTTTAAATTTACCTCCTAATTCCCTCTATTCAGCTTTTAGGACCTCATCCCGGTTTTTACCTATATCGTTGGTACCTATATGCACCACGACAACTGGCTGTTCACCCTCCCCCCCCAGAATGCCCTGCAGCTGCTCCGAGACATCCTTGACCCTTGCACCAAGGAGGCAACATACCATCCTGGAGTCTCGTTTGCGGCCGCAGAAACACCTATCTATTTCCCTTACAATAGAATCCCCTATTACAATAGCTCGCCCACTCTTTTTCCTCCTGTCCTGTGCAGCAGAACCACCCACGGTACCAGGAAGTTGGCTGCTGCTACCTTCCCCCGATAAGCCATCTCCCTCAACAATATCCAAAGCGGTATATCTGTTTGAGAGGGGGACGAAACAGAAGAATATTTAAAGAAATATAAGGTTCTAGTGTATATAAAATTGCTAGGTGTTAACTGTAGCTCAGTGGTAGCATTCTTGCCTCTGAGTCAAGAAGTTGTGGGTTCAAGTTCCACTCCAGAGACTTGAGCACAAAATCTAGGCTTGTGCGGTACTGAAGGAGTGCTACACTGTTGGAGGTGCCATCTTTTGGATGAGATGTTAAACCAAGGCCCTGTCAGCTGCTTAGGGAGATGTAAAAGATCCCATGCCACTATTTTGAAGTACAGCAGGAGAGTTCTCCCCGGTGTCCTGGCCAATATTTATCCCTCAACCAACACCACTAAAATAGATTGTCTGGTCATTGTCACATTGCAGTTTGTGGGACCTTGCTGCGCACAAATTGGCTGCCGCATTTCGTACATTACAATAGTGACTACACTTCAAAAGTACTTCATTGGCTGTAAAGGGCTTTGGGATGTTGAGGGCGTGAATATTGCTATATAAATGCAAGCCTTTCTTTCTTTCAGTGCATAATGACAGTAACATAATAATGGATGAATCTGTGAAACAATAACTTATTTGCTCCTTCCAATGTGTTAATAGATAATAGGGAAAATATTGGTGCAAAAGGATAAATAAAATGGGAAGAAATCTATTGTAATAAATGTTGTATTAAGTGTGAATTTTGCTACAAGGGAGGACTGTCATAATAGCAAATGCCATCAGACTTGTACAGAAACTTCCCATTTGACTTCACATTTTTCTTAGCTTTGGAATACACGGAAGCTCTGACAACACCATTTTTCCTCACACAGCAATAATTAGGAATTAAGTTACTACCTCAACTACATGCAGCTATGCCTCTGGCAACACAGCAAACATCTCTGACTCATTAACGCGTTTTCTGTTATTACCCCTTTGAAACTGACTGCAACTTCAGGATTTAACGCACGCGCATCCTAACGCGGAAGTTGCGCTCAGTCATTCACTGCTTCGACACTGGCTGCACGTGGATACCGATCTCCTCCACGCCCCCACTCTACCCACCCCCCCCCCACACCCAAACTGAAAATCAGTTTAATCAGGGAAATCAGTGAAACTGATGAAAACTTCAGCTTTTCCATGGTAATATCACTGTTAAATACCTCATTAAAAGTTAGCCCCTTTTGGATTCGGTGTAACTGGGGTTTTAACAACATATCGGCTGCTAAACAAATGTTAGGGCCCAGAAAAACTAGTGTCAAATTTAATAATTTTCACAAAAATTCAATTTTTTAAGAAACTTTAATTTAAAAAAAATTGTTCATCTTTATTTCAGGTTTACCTTTTCCCCATGTGAGAGCCCCGATCTTTGTTTTGCTCTCTATGACATTTTTTTTTTAAAGTTAGAATAAATGTAGCTGATTCACTTCCTGGTTCCTGGTCTGCGAGAATTCTGCATTCTGATTGGCTGCTTAGACAGCTTGCTGACGTCATAGCAGCTCACGTTAGGGATTCCCCATTAACTTACACTTCTTGGACTGCATTTCGTTGTACTGCACTTGTGCACTAACAATGACAATAAAGTTGATTATGGATTATTATTATGGAACTAAACGTCAGAAAAGCAGAACTTCTCGCCACAGAGATCGCGAGATCTTTGTGGGAAGCTTACTTCGGGGCCAGTGACAAATGCCTTTGCTTCGCCGCTGACCACAAATTACAGGCCCATATTTTATTTGTTTTCCTATTAAAGCATACTGTCATTTTTTTTACATGTTTAGGACGAAGAGATCAACAAGAGTACTCATTGTACTCCTATGAAAATATCACTTGTGGTACGTCCAGTGTAATTGCATATTAAATTGAAATGGTTAAGAAAATTTCAGGATAACATTAAGAAAACAGTTAACTTAGCTCTGACACAGGTTTCATACAACTTATTTAGTGAGTTATGTAATTGTTCTCCCATGCAACACTGTAATTAATCCAAGTAATTGCTGGTGCAATTTTTTCTGAGTAATCTATGAAGCAACACAAGGCAAGGTATGAATAATACATAGAATCTTATAACCATCAATATTATAAAACTTTAGAAACATCCTTGAAGTTTTGAAAAGAATTGGGAGGATTTTAGAATTCAGCAAAGGAGGACCAAGAAATTGATAAGGAAAGAGAAAAAAGAATGAGAGTAAATTAGCAAGAGACATAAAAACAGACTGTAAACATTTCTATAGGTATGTAAATAGGAAGAGATTAGTGAAAGTAAATGTGGGCCCATTAGAGGCAGAGACAGGAGAAATTATAATGGGCAATAAGGAAGTGGCAGAGACATTAAACAAATACTTTGTATCTGTCTTCAAGTAGAAGACACAAAACATCCCAGAAATAATGGGGAACCAAGAGTCTAGAGAGAATGAGGAACTTAAACAAATCAGTATAAGTAAAGATATAGTACTGGAGAAATTAATGGGACTAAATGGCATAAATCCCCTGGACCTGATGACCTGCATCCTAGGGTTTAAAAGAGGTAGCTACAGAGATAGTGGATGCACTGGTATTAATCTTCTAGAATTCCCTAGATTCTAGAACAGTCCCCTAGGATTGGAAGGTAGCAAACATAACCCCACTATTTAAGAAAGGAGGAAGAAAAAAAAGGGAACTATAGGCCAGTTAGCCTGACATCAGTAGTAGGCAAAATCTATTATTAGGGACGGTGTAACAGGGCACTTAGAAAATCATAATATGATTAGGTAGAGTCAACATGGTTTTATGAAAGGGAAATCGTGTTTGACAAAGCTGTTAGATTTTTTTGAAGATGTAACAGTAGGATGGATAAGGGGGCATCAGTGGATGTAGTATATTTGGATTTTCAAAAAGCATTCAATAAGGTGCCACACAAGAGGTTATTACACAAAATTAGGACTCATGCTATTGGGGGTAATAAATTAGCATGGATTGAAAATTAGTTAATGGTCAGAAAACAGAGAGTAGAAATAAACAGGACTTTTTCAGGTTGGCAGGAGTAACCGCAAGGATCAGTGCTTGGGCCTCAGCTATTTGCATTCTATATTAATGACTTAGATGAAGGGACAGAGTGTAACGTATCCTAGTTTCCTGATGATACAAAGTTAGGTGGGAAAGTAAGCTGTGAGGAGGACGCAAACAGGCTGCAGAGAGATATAGACAGATTGACTGATTGTATTCCATTTGGCATGTTCTTGCCCAATGTGTGGAAGTGTGAAGTTATCCAGTTTGGTAGGAAAAACAAAAAAAGCAAAATATTTTTTGAATGGTGAGAGACTGGGAAATGTTTGCACTCAGAGGGACCTGGGTGTCCTTGTACATGAATCACAGAAAGTTAACATGCAGGTACAGCAAGCAATTAGGAAAGCAAATGGTATGTTAGCTTTTGTTACAAAGGGATTAGAGTATGAGAGTGAAGAAGTCTTACTACAATTATACAGGGCATTGGTGAGGCCACAGCTGGAGTACTGTGTACAGTTCTGGTCTCCCTACCTAAGGAAAGGCATACTTGCCTTAGAGGGAGTGCAGCGAAGGTTCACTAGACTGGTTCCTGGGATGAGGGGATTGCCCTATGAGGAGAGATTGAGTAGACTAGGCCTATATTCCCTAGAGTTGAGAAGAATGAGAGGTGATCTAATTGAAACATATAAAATTCTTAAGGGGCTTGACCGGGTTAATGCTGGGAAAATGTCTCCCCTGTCTGGAGAGTCTAGAACACGGGGTCACAGTCACAGAATAAGGGGTCGGCCATTTTGGACTGAGATGAGGAGAAATTTCTTCACTTGAATCTTTGGAATTCTCTACCCCAGATAGCTGTGGATGCTCAGTCGTTGGGTATATTCAAGACAGAGGTCAATACATTTTTGGGAACCAAGGGCATTAAAGGATATGGAGACAGTGCGGGAAGGTGGAGTTGAGGTAGAAGATCAGCCATGATCTTGTTGAATGGTGGAGCAGGCTCAAGGGGCCAAATGGCCTACTCCAGCTCCCATTTCTTATATTTTTATGTACTTTGGCAATTGCAGTTCTGCAATAAAGCTGACCACATCTGAATTACAGATTTGAGCCTAATTTTACCTCTGTAGTAGCACTGGGGAGCTGAAACTTTGTACCTGGCCCTTGCTCAACCTTGCCACATCCAGCATTTTCCACCAGAAGTGATATCAGTCATATAGTATGTCCACCCAAATATGAGTAGGTATATGATGTATTTCCTGTCATTTGCGCCCTAGCAATGCTGGAGGGGCAAGGGACACTTTTTTAGCCCTGATGGCCAGCATTGCTATGGGTGGTGGAAGGGCTATTTAAAATTGTAAAGCATGTGAAATCTGTGCAAGTGATCACAGAGCAATTCAGTACACGGGCAAAGGCACTTTAAAAGAAATTGCAACAGCCTCTAAGGCCAAAATTAGTCAAACAGCCCGGATTCAGGAACATCAGCCTGGGTCAGGGGTGCATCCTTGGTAGGTGGAAAATCTAAGCCTTGCTGAAATTTATTTTTCAAACTGTGATATCGGCCCGGATTTTGCAGTCAATGGTGAAGGAATGGCGCTCGCCATTCGCCTCGTTGACAGTTGCCCACAAAGATTTGACCGGCTTTTGAGCAGAGACTTCCAGTCATCAGGCATCTGTTCCAGTGCAGTGCCCTCTACAGGGGATGTGTGGCATCTGTGAGAAGGACAAGAAACAGCAAGGCTCTTCAACCAATCCGATTGAAGAATCCTCATTGAGACACAGAGGACACCTCAAAAAACTGGTGGGTTTTAACGGAGGCGGGACTGGAAGTAGGACGGGGGCGGGCAGCCAATCCACTCCCAGGGGGGCGGGACGTCAATTTAAATATTATAGAGGCCAGAAGCCTCTTTTTTTAACCACCATTTTGCTTTTAACTGCGTGTGAACAGGTTTTACAGAATTTGTAAAACCCAGAAGTCACAGCAAGGCGGTGACTAGCTGGATCTAGGAAGTAAGTGCCTTTATACCTGCCTCCTGGATCCAGGGTTCCTACCTAACCCACTCCCCCCCGCGATCGGACACTGGCTCACGAGGCCCCCAATCACCCCACCAGGCACCCCCCCCCCCCCCCACTGATGATGCGGAGACCGGCCACGATCTTCTCTCCCACCCACCAATCCTCCAGTGGCCAGCCCAGATCCTTCAGTGGCCGGCTACGATCTTCCCTTCACCCACCCCGATCATCCAGCCCTGAACCTCTCTTCCCCCACCGCCCCCACCCCAATCCTTTCAATGGCCCAGCCCCCACACAAACCCTTCCACCCTCCTTCCTCTGTGCGGCCTAGTGCCGCAGGCCTACCCAACCACAGTCAGTCAGCCTCTCAATCTGGCTAGCTGTGGATGGGAAACCGAGGCCTCGCATGCAAATCAGGCCCTGCCACTAGAGGCGTCAGGGTCTGTGGGAAACCCAGCCTTCCGGGTTTCCTGACCTCCTTGGAGCACTGCCGTCCCTAACCCACCCTCCTGCTTAAAATCTAACCCAAAGAGTCTAAACCAGGAAATATAAATTAGACTTAAACCATGTAGAGAAAGCAAAATAAAAATTTGGAAATACAGATGGGATTATGGGAGAGAGATAAAAGAGACAAACAGTCTTCTGAGGGAATGAGGCTCCACACTTGTAAAATTAATTTTTCAGGGCCAGGGACGTAATTATTTCTTATTATGTCATTAAAAACTCACTTACTCCAAAATGCACCAGCCCTAACTGTTTCAGCCATTGTTAGAGCGGAAATAGTGGGTAAGTACCACAAGTTGATGCCATTACAGGGGCTGGAATTTTCTTCGAGGGGGCCGGGTTTCCCAGTCCCTGCCGACTTTACCGGCAGGGCCTAATTTGAATGTGAGGCCTCGGTTTCCCACCCGCAGCCAGCCAGCTTGAGAGGATGGCTGGCTGTGGGCGGGTAGGCCTCAGTTGCAGTAGGTTGGGGAGGGTGGGGGCGGGGGTCGGCAATCAGCAGGGGGGGTGTGGAAGAGCGGGTCGGCAATTGGCGGGGGGGGAAAGAGAGGATCGGCGGGGGTTGCAGGCTCAGCAGGGGGGTCGGGAATTGGCAGGTAATGGGGGGTGGTCGGAGATCGGGGTGGTCGGGGATTGGCAGGCAAGCAGGGATCGCGGGAGGCGGGGGGGAAATTGGGGATCGCATGGCGGGACGACGGGGACGGATGGGATCGTGGCCAGCCTCATCATCATCATCGGGGTGCCGGGGGGGGGGGGGGGGCGGGGGGGGGGGGGGGGGAGGTCTGGGGCGGCGATTGGAGGCCTCGTGAGGGGGTCTCCAATTGCAGGGGCTGGGTTAGATGGGGACCTTGGATCCAGGAGGTAGATATAAAGCCACTTACCTCCTGGATGCAGCAGTCCCTCGGTTTAACTTTCGGGTTTCACTAATTGTATGAAACCCATCCACAGGCAGTTAAAAACAAAGTAGAGAGGAGAATAGAGGGCTTCCAGCCTCATTACAATATTTAAATTGAGACAACGCTCCCTGGGAGTGGGTTGGTCGCCCGCCCCCCCACCCCCACCCAATGTGCCTCTTTAGCATAACCGGAAGTGGGCGGGTTGGAGGCGGGATCAGGTCGGGATTCACGTTTTTAACAATTTAACTGCCCCCCACGCTCCAAATCCACCCGTTTTTCGATGGGAAAATTCCGGCCAGTGATTTCAATGCCGAGTCTATCGGCGAGGACTGAAACAGCGCACCCTGTGGAGGAGCAAGGTATCACTGACAACAACCTCTGGATTTCAGCCTTTAACTGCACATGTGCGGACGCCAGAAGTTTCTGTCAGATTTACCCAGTAATAACGGCAAGTGCGGACAGCCTCGCTGTTATTATTACAGCAAAATCTGGGCCATCATGTCTATTTGTAGGATAGATTAATGAAAAGCAACAATGCATTATTACCAGCGCAATATTTATTTTATTTGGTTTTTTTGTTCATGTTGTCCTATCTTTATTTTAGTAATTGGATCTACATTTCACACTGTTTGGTATTTGTACATACTGCTATTATATACTGCTCATTAACATTTATCAGCCCTATTCTGACATTTGTGGTTACCTCACAGTAAGGAACAGCTCGATTTAAATATTGTAGGTGTGTTCCTCAGTCTAATAATTAGAGTGCAGAATATAGAACAAGGGTTGTGAGGATATTTCTGAAAAGGTCACCAATGCTACTGGTAGTTTTAATGCTAAATACTGAAAGAAGCAATCAAATTCCCGATGAGTGAAATAATAGTGTCCCCTAGGTGAAAAACATATTTATACAATGTGCTTATTCAACTCATGATAATACCTGTTGTAAAAGATTTACACAAAATTAAAGAACCTAACGGTCATGAATTTCCTCGTAACTCCGATGGAAGTCCAGCAGAACTCACTGGGATAGGGCAAGGACTTGGTTACACCATGTTTCTGCTTACTTTGCAAGTTTACTTGAAAGTGGCTGAACCTCTGCCAGCCCCTTACAAGGTCAATGATGCCAAAGGGGTGGAGCTGGAAGCAGAGACTTGCACATTAGTATTTCCTGTTTCGTGGCTCGGTAGAGATCTAGCATATGACTAGAGGGCAGTACATCAAGTCAGATGAGACATACTGGCCATTAGATGGGCAGAAGTGGACCCAACTGGGAGGATCAAGGTAAGGGAAGTGGCCTTGAAGAAGGAGTAGTTAATTTTATTTGAATCTTGGCAGGCAGAGGGAGAGCTGGATGGGGAGGGCAGAGTGTATAGTCACCGGAATCTCAGGCCATTTGTGGACGTCAGGCACCAGAGATATGATTGCTGGACCCATGCCAATGAAGTGCATTGCTGCTGACCCCTCAACTTCTGACAGGCTCAGAGCTGCAGCGCACTAGTGGTCATGCCCCAGAATAACCGCTGCGTACTGTCTGTGCACTTTTGGGGCCAATGATTTTTAGGAACATTAAAAGGCAATTAGACCCAAATCAGCCTATCCCTTTATTGCAGCTCAAGTCTGTCTATCCATTTTCTCAGAATATCCCTCAACCTTTGCTCCTACAAGATAACTACAGTAAACTCTTGTTTAAACGGCACTTAATCATCCAGAATTCTTTAATAACCAGCAAAATTCAGGAGTAGGGTTTGAGGCTTCCGCCCCACAAGGAGCGGGGCAGTATTATCCCAAAAATGATGGGGAATGACTTACCACTTGTTCCCGCCGTCGCTGTGGAGGCTGCAATCTTCCCCGCACAGTATCAGCTGGTCGTCCAGCCAAAGAGGAACCCAAAGGTAAGTTTTACTGTATATTTGTGGGGCCAGAATAAGCAGGTGTGCTCCTTCAGCTTTTACAAAACCATCTTGGGCCATTGCCACTCCATGTCCACCTCCCCTCCTGAGTTCGGGACATCCCCACAGAATTACCTTCTTCTGGTCTGAGGTCAGCCGATATATAAATGGCCTCGGTTGGTATACCTCTCCATTATCCGGAATTTTTAATCAACCGGCACCATCCCGGTCCTGTAGGTGCCGGATACGAAAGAGTTTACTGTAATTGTTCTTGAATCTACATTTCAATGAGCCCCTCCTGGTAACTCATTCCATAGATCTATTACATTTTGGATCAAAAAAATTCCACCTGCCTTCCCTTCTTCCAGATTTATAAGTCACGTTCCGTGGTATTTAAACCCTTTACCACACTGAGCAATTTGCCTGAATCAGTTTTGCTAATTCCCTTCATAATTTTGAATATTTCTGTCAATCACCTCAAAGAAACTATGCCCAACTCCCGCTTAGCTTTTTCTTTTACAGAGGTCAATTACGGGGAGGGTGGGGGGAACGTGGTAGAGTGAGGAAAACCCGACAAGGCTAGGGCCACCTCCCACCCAGCAGCCAGATAAATTGACATCTTGGCCAGCGGGAGGAACACTAGCAGCCGCAGGCCACAGCCGGGGACCCATGAGGACTGTTAAGCAACAACAGGTGAGTGGCTTACATCACTTATCCCATTTCTAGACATGCTGAACCATAGTGTGCTTTGAGTTTTGCTGGGAAAGCTAAACCATTAAGAAATTTAAATAATTGTAGCAAACATTATCTAACTAAAATGTAAACATTTTGCTATTCAATTATCTCATAGAGTCATAGAGTTATACAGCACAGAAAGAGGCCCCTTGGCCCATCGTGTCCGTGCCGGCCATCAAGCCCTGTCTATTCTAATCCCATTTTCCAGCACTTGGTCCATAGCCCTGTATGCTATGGCGTTTCAAATGCTCATCTAAATGCTTCTTGAATGTTGTGAGGGTTCCTGCATCTACCACCCTTTCAGGCAGTGAGTTCCAGATTCCAACCACCCTCTGGGTGAAAATCTTTTTCCTCAAATCCCCTCTAAACCTCCTGCCCCTTATCTTGAAACTATGTCCCCTGGTTATTGACCCCTCTAATAAGAGGAAAAGTTCCTTTCTATCTACCCTATCTATGTCCCTCATAATTTTGTAAACCTCAATCAGGCCCCCCTTCAGCCTTCTCTGCTCTAAGAAAAACAACCCCAGCCTGTCCAGTCTCTCTTCATAGCTGAAGCGTTCCAGCCCAGGTAACATCCTGGTGAATCTCCTCTGCACCCTCTCCAATGCAATCACATCCTTCCTATAGTGTGGCGACCAGAACTGCACACAGTATTCCAGCTGTGGCCTAACTAGCGTTTTGTACAGCTCCATCATAACCTCCCTGCTCTTATATTCTATGCCTCGGCTAATGAAGGCAAGTATCCCATATGCCTTTTTAACCACCTTATCTACCTGTCCTGCTGCCTTCAGGGATCTATGTACATGCACACCAAGGTCTCTCTGAGACTCTGTCCTTCCTAGGATCCTACCATTCATTGTGTATTCCCTTGCCTTGTTAGTCCTCCCAAAATGCATCACCTCACACTTTTCAGGGTTAAATTCCATTTGCCACTGTTCTGCCTATCTAACCAACCCGTCTATATCGTCCTGTAGCCTGAGGCTTCCCTCCTCGCTATTTACCACTCCACCAATTTTCGTATCATCTGCAAACTTACTGATCATACCTCCTACATTCATATCTAAATCATTAATGTACACAACAAACAGCAAAGGACCCAGCACCGATCCCTGCGGTACACCATTGGACACAGGCTTCTAGTCACAAAACCAACCTTCAACCTTCACCCTCTGCCTCCTGCCACTAAGCCAATTTTGGATCCAATGTGCCAAATTGCCCTGGATCCCATGGGCTCTTACCTTTTTGACCAGTCTCCCATGTGGGACTTTGTCAAATGCCTTACTGAAGTCCATGAAGACTACAGCAACTGCACTACCCTCATCTACACACCTAGTCACCCCCTCAAAAAATTCAACCAAATTGGTTGGACATGATCTCCCCCTGACAAAGCCATGCTGACTATCCCTGATTAATCCCTGCCTCTCCAGGTGGAGACTAATTTTGTCCCTCAGAATTTTTTCCAATAATTTCCCTACCACTGATGTTAGGCTCACTGGCCTGTAATTCCCTCGTTTATCCCTACTACCCTTCTTGAACAATGGTACTACGTTAGCTGTTCTCCAGTCCTCTGGCACCTCCCCTGTGGCCAGAGAGGTCCTGAAATTTTGTGTCAGAGCCCCTGCAATCTCCTCCCTTCCCTCACACAGCAGCCTGGGATACATCCCATCAGGGCCTGGGGATTTATCCACTTTTAAGCCCGCTAAAACCACAAGTACCTCCTCCCTCTCAATACTAATTTGTTCAAGTGTATCACAACCCCCCTGCCTGATTTCTATGCCTACATCACCCTTCTCCATAGTGAACACAGATGCAAAATATCAATTTAAAACCTCACCTACATCTTCTGGCTCTACACACAGATTTCCATTTTGATCCCTAATGGGCCCTACTCTTTCCCTGGTTATCCTCTTACCCATAATATACTTATAAAACACCTTGGGATTTTCCTTTATTTTGCCCGCCAGTGTTTTTTCATGCCCCCTCTTCCCTCTCCTAATTTCTTTTTTAAGTACCCCCCTGCACTTTCTATACTCCTCTAGGGCTTCCACTATTTTAGTCCTTTGTATCTGCCAAAAGCCTCCCTTTTTTTCCTAATCCATTCTTGTATATCCCTTGACATCCAGGGTTCCCTGGGCTTGTTGGTCCCACCCTTGACCTTTGCGGGAACATGTTGGCGTTGTACTCTATTTCCTTTCTGAAAGATCCCATTGCTCTGATGTGGATTTTCCTACAAGTAGCTGATCCCAGTCCATTTTGGCCAGATCCTGCCTTATCATATTAAAATCGGCCTTCCCCCAATTTAGAACCTTTATTTCCGGTCCATCTTTGTCCTTTTCCATGACTACCTTAAATCTCACCGAATTATGGTCACCGTCACCAAAATGCTCTCCTACTGACACATCTACCACTTGCCCGGCTACATTCCCTAGAATTAGGTCCAGTACTGCCCCCTCTCTTGTAGGACTTTCTACTTGCTGGCTCAAAAAGCTTTCCTGGATGCACTTTAAGAATTCTGCACCCTCTAAGCCTTTCACACTCTGACTATCCCAGTTAACATTGGGGAAGTTGAAATCCCCTACTATTATTACCCTATTATTTTCACACTTCTCGGAGATTTGCCTACATATCTGTTCCTCTATCTCCCCCTGACTGTTTGGGGGCCTATAGTACACTCCCAGCAAAGTGCTTGCCCCCTTTTTGTTTTTAAGTTCTACCCATATGGCCTCATTAGAGGAACCTGCTAAGATATCATCCCTCCTTACAGTAGTAATTGACTCCTTGACTAATATTGCAATACCCCCTCCTCTTTTACACCTTCCTCTTTTATCTGTTAATAAATTGTTTGTCATCTTAGTTTTTTGTGACTTGTCATTTGGGTTCAAGTGTATTATGTTTTCCCTTGCAGGCAACAGTATAATTTGAAAGAATATTGAATTTAGTTAGAATACAAAACATTGTTTAAAAATGTAATCTACCTTTGTTAACAATAAATGTAAATCCATAGATTCAAAACACATTTCTGAATCATGTTGATAAATAGTTAAGTAGCATTATTCCTGCGTGAAGCTATTTTTGCAGCCCAAACATTAAATTACATTAGTAAAAAGGATGTCATTAGGTTGTCATAATGTTAGTAACAACTATTACAGAAACATAAAATAGGTAGGTTCATCATATTATGCCTTACAGGCACTGCCAGCTCCATAAAACTGACACAATTTACTATTCCTGATAGACTGGCTGAGGTTGCTTTCAATATCTAGACTTCCATAAATTCTCGTAATGTCAGGTATTGGAGCATTCTATCCATACTTTTCCTTTATGTATGCCCTGCTCTTTTCATGAGAAAAGGGGTACAAGATTAAAGAGTGTCAGAGAAATTTAAAACAGTAATCAAAAGGAGAAAATTAATAAACGTTAGTCAGCGGCACATCTGTGCATACTGTTTCTTTTCTACCAAGTGCTAAAGATCTGAGTGAAAATGATGACATGCCTGGTGAGGAGCGCAGTGACCTGGCAAATGGAGGAGGATAGAACTCATCTTGAAAGAAGATCCATTGCTCTGGATATGGAGTAGGAACCGAGGGGTAGATTTATATCTTTAGTGCTTGGGCATTAAGCTTCACCTGGGTGGTGCACAGAATGACAGAGTTCGATAGATTTTGGTTGAGTAAACATAACATGGAATATGGAACAAAGGCGAGTAAATGGAATAGTTACAGATCAGCAAAGATCTAAAAGAATGGGGGAAACAGGCTTGAGGGGCTGAATGACCTAATCCTGCTCCTATGATGGGCTTTCATACATGTCAGACACCCAGTGACAAATAAACTGTCATCAGATGGCGAGGGAGCGATGCCTTGCTTGGAGAGGAGAGATACTGTCCTGAGAATAAGTACAGAAGGTGAAACTCAACAAAAATATGTTGCTGCATCAAATGATATTAAAGAAACAACAAGCCATGCTGCCTTTCACAGCAGAACAGCAACACGAGGCCGATGAGAATGTCAATTTATTTCTGTAGTTTTTTTTAAATAAGGGAAATTTCAGGCATTCATGGCTTTGACTTCACCAGTTCATAGGGAATGGAGAGAACATGAAGATGTTAACTGAATAGATCAATTGGGGCCAGCAGCAGTAGCACAAACAGCAACTAACATTTAATATCCTTTTCCGCACTGACTAAATGATTATATGAAGTAAATGAGTTTTTAATCTAGGTCTTGTCCTATACATGAGAGAACAAAGTTTAATGATACAATAATTAGTTGCTGGAACTAATTAAAGAATACAATCCGATAATCACTGCCCCATTATCACAACAATGATATGTTTTGCAATATATATGAAAACTATCATATGGTATGCTTTTTTAAAACAAATAATATGTAAATTAATATTTTATTGATCCAACCGTACTACAGAGGATAATTACCCTTCCTTCTTAGATTTGGTGATGCAGCAATGGTGCAACCAGAGACAATTGCAATAATGAAAGACGTCTCATGTATTTGACCAGATGGCTGCACGGAACACAAAAGACTGAGGGCATTGATAGGCAGCAGATTTCCCCCAGTTCAGTGAATGATAGTCCACTCTGGTGTTTCTGAAGTTCTGTCTACATTGCATAGAGCTCCAGGGTATAACACTTTCTCAAGAAGAGTTCCTAAAACAGGAGGCAGTGTGTGAAACTTTGCAGCTGATTCTGTATGGATTTTCCAGATTGATACAACATGGTGAGAAGTAGTTTCAACATATTTTGTGTTCTTGGTATAAACAGAGGTTCAGCTGAAGAACATAAGAGCCCTACATTTCCACGGGACTCTCCCGATCTCCTGTCATAACATTGGCGGAAGTTGGACAGAAAAACAACAACTTATATATTTATATATAAGAACACCCAGAGAAACAGCATAAATGAATGTTCTTAGCCATTTATCCCTTTATCATTATATCCATATATCTGTATCTGGATTTTCAGGAACCATTTGAGAACATGTTTCACAAAAGACTAGTAAGGACAATCCAGGTGGATGGTACAAGAAGAAATGCAAGAGCATAGATAATAAGAAACAAAGAGCTAGAGTGAACAGGCATTGCTTGGATTGGAGAAGGTTTGAAAGTGGTGAACCCTAGGGGTTAGTACTGGGTACATATGATTTGGACTTGAGTATAAAAAGGAACAAAATCTCAAAATTGGCTATCACACAAAATGATGAGTTTTGCCAACGAGCAAGGGGGATTGTAAAATATTTAAGGATGGTAATGACAAAGGACTTGTGCAATTAAATGTGGATAATTGTGAGGGAATATATTTGGGAGGAAGAACAAGAAATGGGGGTATACGATCAATGGGACAACACTGAAGGCTGTGGATGAACAGAGAGACTTAGGCATTCAGATATGTACTCCATTGAAAGTGAGAGTGTAGGTAGATTAACCCTTAAAAGCCAATAGCATTTAGGGCTTTACAAATAGAGGCATAGAGTACAAGAGGACAGAAGTAATAATAAGTGTGTACAGAATGTCGGTTAAGCCACAGATAGAGTACTGTGTACAATTTGGTTGCCCCATTTGAAGAAGGACACGAAAGCTACAGAGAGGGTAGATTCACTAGGATAATGCCAGGGATGAGAAACTATAGTTATGAGAACAGACATGGGATACTGAGATTATTAACAGAGAAGACTAAGAGGAGATTTAATAGAGGTTTTTAAAATTGTGAAGGGGTTTGATGGAGTGAATGGAGAGGGGCTATTTTGTCTAGTTGGGGTGTCAGTGACAAGGGGGTTTATCATTTTAAATTATTACTAAAGAATGAGGAGAGAGGTTTGGAAAAAATTATGCACAGATGGTTATTGGAGTGAAGAATTTTTTGCCGCAGGAAATGGTTGATGCAAAGACCATTGCATCGCTGAAGGGAAAATTGGATAAATATTTGAAGCAAAGGAAGATACAAGGCTATGGGCAGAAAGTTGGGTAGTAGGATTATTTTTAGATTGCTCTACCAAAGAGCCAGTACTGACAAGGAAAGGAAAGGATAAATTGAGCGGTCACAAGGACTTTAAAATAGTAAATGGTGGGGGGAGGGGGAGGGGGGAATGCGCAGGTGGAAATTGTAGTACAAATAGTAGTTCAAAAACAAATGAAAGGGAAGAGAGTAGAGTAACTGTCAGAAATTGTGCTTTAGGCACTACAGGTAAATGGAAAACTAAAAGATATAAAGTGATTAAACCAGGAGAGAGAAATAAGAAACATGTAAGTAAAACATTAGAGCTGAAGGATAGGCTAAATAAGCGATAAGTGTGTGGCCCAAATAAGCGATCTTTATACAAACACACGAAGTATAAGGAATAAATTGAATGAACTGCAAGCGCAAATTAATCTTGGAGGGTATGACATGGTAGCCATTACTGAGACGGTCAGGACTGGGAACTAAATATACCAGGTTATAAGGTCTACAGGAAAGATAGGGAAAATGGCAGAGGGGGAGGAGTAGCTTTAGTGATTAAGGGTGAAATCACTTCAATGATAAGAGAGGATACACCAAGAGGTAAGCAGGCAGTGGTGAGTTTATGGGTAGAATTAAGAAATAGGAAAGGATTTAAGACTGTAGTGGGAGTTGTGTATAGGCCCCCTGGTAGCAGATGTGAAGTGCGAGATTGTATAAATGCAGAGATTAGACAAGTGTGCAGCAAAGGCAGAGTGGTTTTAATGGGAAGTTTTTAACTTTCATATAGATTGGGATAAGCCGACTAGCACCTGTCAGAAAGTTAGTGAATTTTTTGAGTGTGTTCAGGATAGTTTTCTACAACACTATGTCCTAGAACCAACAAGGGGACATGCTATATTACATTTAATAATGAGTAATGAGCCAGATTTAGTTAACAGCCTAACAGTGCATGAATATTTATCTAATAACGATCATAACATGAGCGAGTTCAACGTAGTGTTTGAAAATGAGAAACTCGAAACAAATACTAAGATTCTAAATTTAGGTAAGGCTGACATCAACGGGATGATCTAGAGACTGTCCACAGTAAACTGGGCCAATCTGTTAATGGGTAAAACGACAGAAAATCAGCAGGAGATATTCAAAAAAGAATTCAAGGTGATGCAGAGCCAGTTTATATCCCTGAGGGGCAAGAGCTCTACTTGCCCATTAAAAATAGCCATGGATGACTAAAGAGGTAAGAGACAGCATAAAACTAAAAGAAAAAGCATCAAAAAATAGCACATGTCCTAGTGAATGGGAATGATACAATGAACAGCAAAGGGTGACAAAACAGATAATAAGAGCTATAAAAGGGAGTATGAAAAGAAACTTGCAAGGGATATCAAAATCAACACAAAGGCCAGAATCCTTACCTTGGAATCAGGGCGGGTGTGGCGGGTTGCCATCCCAAGGTTTTCAACAGCGCGTTTTGAACTGCACGTTTAACTCAATTACATCAATTGAAACAGTCATGTGGGTTTCCCAGCCAATTAAATGGAGCGGGTCTGATGATGTCACCAATTACTCCTTTTCAGCTCAGATATTTAAAGGAGCCTTGGACACATCACAGATGAAGGTTGTTGGAGGAGGCATAAAGGTGGTTGGGAGAGGTGGCTCTGGGTCTATATCACAGAGATTTGTGTGGGTGCAAGCAAATATGGAGTCACAGCAACAGAATGTGTCCAGTTTCTCAGATGCTTCCCTGGAAGTCCTGGTCCAGGGAGTCAGAGCACGCAGGGAGGTACTAGTCCCTGGCAGCGGCAGGAATAGAGCAGCCAGAGAAACCAAGAGGGCATGGCTGGAGATCACACAAGTCAGCCGCAGGGATGTTGTCAGCTGTTCCTGGATTCAATTCCGGAAGGGATTTAATGATCTCATGGAGGTCAGGAATGGGGAGTACAATGCCACATTCAACTACGTCCAGTTGGGTGTGTCACCCCAACCCCATCACTCTGCCTTCCCAAGCCCACTCCTGCATGACACTCCTCAAACCAACCTACCTTCCAGGTGCACCCATCCCTCACTGTCTATGCACTTACTCACACCCCCAGCTGACTATCCACCACTGACACTCACCCTCATCCTAATGCAATCCTACAAAGTAACGCCACAAAAGGAGGCCATTTGGCAATGTCACGCCATTTGCTCATAGTCACGCTCTACAGATGTAGCCCATACATCCCTTACACATTCCCTCAGTCAAAGTTTTCTACTATCACTCCTTGCAGGAGAAGAGAGCACAGAACAGGAGAGAAAGAGAGAGAACCATAGGTGGCCCTCCAATATATACTAATTTGACGCCTGCAGAGGAGGAAGCTCTCAAAATAAGTGGAGTGACTGAGCTGCTGGCAATGGGACACAGAGAGAGGGGGACCTCCCAGCAACCAGGTGACAGAATTAAATATCCAACATGGCATACAACAGTAGCTCATGGTGACTGATGTCAGCAGCCAGTGAAATATCATGTGCATAATGGTAACATTACACATTCTTATAATGATAGGTCTAATTCATGTCTTTACTCTCCCACAGGCCAATCGAGTATCTCCACCCCTGTCCAGTTGGAGGAGAAAGACGACTCCTCAGAGGAAGCTGCAGTCTTTAAGGGTGCACAGTCACCAGACCCATGCGCACCCAGCACCAGCTCAGATACGAGCACGTTGGTGGGTCCAGTGAGACATAGAGTAGTGTTGTCACCTGGCATCTCACACATCACAAGTGAGCAAGAGCAGATGGTGGAGACACGGACAGCAGTGGAGAGTCCTCGCTGGAGGGTGCAGGACGCTCCAAGCCCTGCAGATGCTGAACCTCAGGGGCCGTCAACAAAGAAGTTGAATCTGGAAGAGCAGCAACAAATGCGCGAAGCTCTGGCAGCTTTTACAGCCCAGATCTGTGCGATTGTCCAGAGAATGGAGGAGTCCATCTCCAACATGTGCAGCACCATCTCGCAGGTGATGGCGACAATGTGCTGTTCTATGGAAAGGATGGCCACCTGCATGGAGCAGCTAATGCGCCAGTCGAACGAGAACATGCTTGCTGTGAACAACAGATTTCAGACTCACATTCACCTCATCTCTAGGAGGGATACCAACACAGACTAGGGTGTTCGTCACCCCACTGACATGCAGCAAGGTGCTCTCCAGCTCCATGCTAGCAGGGAAGTGTGGGTGGCCCATGAGAGGGATGATGGTGAAAGGAGACATGGAAGTGGGGGCTCTGCTCAAAGTGGTCCCACTTCTCCCCCATTGCTTCCTTGGATCCCAATGGCCGAGTCTGCCTCTGCACAGTTGCAGGAGGAGCAGTATTTGTCAGGGCCCTCACAGGCTCCAAAATCCAGAGGACATCCGCCAAAAGTGTCAAAGCAATCACAGCAGGGAAGTGAACAGCCTGCCTCTACCTCTGCTGAAGCCACAAGGGTTGCACCTCGTAAAAGTACTCGGAAAAGAAAAAAGACACAATCGTAGATGCACAAGGGTATGCACATGGGTGTTTGCCAAAATGTTAGTGTTAAGTTTCAATCCTATTTATGACACACATAAATTTATTTATTTGCACTACTTTCCGGTCTTGTCCATTTTTGCCTGCAATCTGGGAAGTGGCCTTGTCACTTGGAGTGAATGGTGAGACATTACTTACTTAACCTCAAGCAATGGGGGTTTGGGTGACAGGAATGGTTTGGTCATTTTAGGACTGCTTTGTGGTGTTTGTGGGTGGGGGAGTTAGTACAGCATCTGGGAGCAATATGGGTGCACTGGTGCAAGTAAAGTAAATCAGGCCATTACGAGGCCATCCAGAGCAGCAATGTGCGCCGTTGCTGGTGCCATTTCCACCTCAGGTTCCTCCTCTTCCTCGTGTTCCATCTGTTCCTCCTCCTCCGAAGAAGAAGAAGCTCTGCGCTCTGCTCCTTGCTCCTCCTGCAGCTCCAATCCTTGTTGCTGTGCTGTGTTGTGCAACACGCAGCAAACGACGATGATTCTGGAGACACTTGCTGGTGCGTGTTGAAGGGCTCCTCCAGATCGGTCAAGGCATCTGAAGTGCATCTTCAGCATGCCGATTGCTTGCTTGATGACACATCTGGTGGATATGTAGCTTTCACTGTATCACTCCTCGGCCTCATTGCTTGGCCTCCTCAAGGGTGTCATCAGCCACTTCTTCAGTGGACAGCCCTTGTCTCCAAACAGCCAGATGGTAAGTCTGTTTGAAGGTGTGAAGAGCTGAGGGAGGGTTGGCTGGTGCATGACAGCTGACAGGGAATCTGGCGCACACATGCATGATAATCTTTTTATGGTTACAGAGGAGTTGCACATTGAGGGAGTGGAACCCCTTGCAGTTCACAAACACTCCTGGGTGATCTGGGGGTGCCTTGATGCCCTGCACCTGTGGGAAGCCAGCCAGAGCTGCAAAGCTGAGTGCCCACTCAGTAACACTGGCTTCATCGGTGGTAAAGTTTACATAATTGGCTGGCTTGTGAAACATGGCATCGGTCACCTGGGTGATGCATTTGTGGGTGGTTGACTGCGAGATCCTGCAAATATCTGCTGCAGATCCTTGGAAGGAGCCTGAGGCAAAGCAGTTGAGGGTGGTGGTGACTTTGACAGCCACTGTTAAGGCATGTCCACCAGGTCCTCTGGGCAGCAGGTCTTCTTCCAGCAAGCGACAAATGTTTGTGATGACCTGGCATGATAGCCTGAGCCTCCTGAAGCACTGCTGTTCAGTCACGTCCAGCAAGTTCATCCTCTGTCTGTATACCCTGTGTTGGGGGTATCGCCTCCGGTGCGGTGCACCCCTGCGCTCATCCCCTCTTTCCTGTGGAACATCAGGTTTGTGAGGAGAAGGTTACTAGTGTGGTTGCTGCTGATTTGGCTGGTGTTGTTGGTGCTGGGGCTCATCTTCGTCCGAATTGGAGGTCTAAGGTGAGACAGCATAAGCGACACCCATGCTGATCTGATAGATGGCAGGTAAAGTGGCAATCAGAGGCATAATCCACCAATATAGTGATAGTGACTAGAAATGTGGTGAGAGTGTCTTCCAAGGTTGCAGAAATCACCTGGAAACTCCTGAAAGCAAAATCTCATCGCAAAATGGTGTCAGCAAGTGCCTTTCCATTAGGCAAAAAAGCAGGTGTAAGATGTGGGTATTTATGTGCTTTTTCCAGCTGTCACTTAATGAACTCGCACAATGGCCACTGAGCTTCCGCATCCCCTTCACAGGTGAGCTTCCCGAGGTCTGTGAATCCTGTGCACAACCAGCTAAATTTGAAACCTCACGTTAAAAAGGCTGTTAAGGGTCTCTAACCGAGCAGTTAACTACCTCCATGAGGTCGCCCGCCTCTCCCGAGCGGGTCTGTGGCATGCTTTGAATCGCGCCCCAGTTAAATGTGGGAGTTGACGGGATGACGGCGGGTTCCTGACATGCTGTCAGTTTCAGCACTTTTACCACCAACCCGCTCCCAAACCCGTTCCACTCTGCAACATGAAGATTCCGGCAAAATAATTTTTACTATTATATTAGGAAAAAGAGGGTGGTCAGTAGCAATGTTGGCCCCTTGTAAACTGATATCGGTGATATTGTCAATGATAATAAGGAAATGGCGGACATGTTGAATAATTACTTTGCATCAGTAGAGGAAGAGGCTAGCAGGCCTCAAATCCCAAGGAAACTAATACTGAATCAGGAGCAGGGACTCAATAAAATTAACGTAAGCAAAATAACAGTAATGAAGGAAATAATGGCACTAAAGAGTGACAAGTCCCCAGGCCCAGATGGTTTCCATCCCAAGTTTTTAAAGGAAATGAGTGAGCACATTGCAAATGCCCTAACTATAAACTTCCAAAGTTCTCTCAATTCAGGAACCATCCCTTTAGATTGGAAAATTGCGCATGTCACTCTGCTATTTAAGAATGGCGAGAGAGGGAAACCAAGGAATTATAGACCAGTTAGCTAAACATCTGTTGTCGGGAAATTACTAGAGTCTATAATTAAGGATAGGGTGACTGAACACCTTGAAAATTTTCAGCTGATCAGAGAGAGCCAGCATGGATTTGTGAAAGGTAGGTCATGCCTGACAAACCTAATTGAATTTTTTGAAGAGGTGACTAAAGTAGTGGACAGGGGAATGTCTATGGATGTTATTTATATGGACTTCCAGAAGGCATTTGATAAAGTCCCTCATATGACACTGTTAACTAAGGTAGAAGCCCATGGAATTGAAGGAAAATTATCGACCTGGTTAGGAAATTGGCTGAGCGGCAGGAGACAGAGAGTAGGAATAATGGGCATGTACTCTAATTGGCAGAATGTGACTGGTGGTGTCCCGCAGGGATCTGTGTTGGGGCCCCAACTATTCACAGCATTTATTAATGACTTAGATGATGGCATAGAAAGCCACATATCCAAATTTGCCAAAGACACAAAGATAGGTGGCATTGTAGATGAAAGCATAAAATTACAAAGGGATATCGATAGATTAAGTGAATGGGCAAAACTATGGCAAATGTATTTCAATGTAAGCAAAGGTGAGGTCATCTACTTTTATCCAAAAAAGGATAGAGCAAGGTACTTTCTAAATGGTAAAAAGCTAAAAACAGTGGAGGTCCAAATAGACTTGGGGGTCCAGGTACATAGATCATTAAAATGTCATGAACAGGTACAGGAAATAATCAAAAAGGCTAATGGAATGCTGACCTTTATATCTAGAGAACTAGAATACAAGGGGGTAGATGTTATGCTATAGCCATACAAAACCCTGGTTAGACCACACCTGGAGTACTGTGAGCAGTTCTGGGCACCACACCTTAGGAAGGATATATTGACCTTGGAGGGAGTGCAGCGTAGATTTGCCAGAATGATACCCGGACTGCAGGGGTTAAATTACGAGGAGAGATTACACAAATTATGGTTGTATTCTCTAGAATTTAGAAGGATAAGGGATGATTTGATCGAACTTTTCAAGATATTAAAGGGAACAGATTGGGTAGTTAGAATCTATTTCCGTTGATTGGGTAGTCTAGGACTAGAGGGCATAGTCTAAAAATTAGAGCCAGACCTTTCATGAGTGAAATTAGGAAACACTTCTACACACAAAGGATAGTAAAAGTATGGGACACTCTTCTGCAAATGATGCTAATAAAAAAAGAAAATGCTGGAAATACTCAGCAGGTCAGGCAGCATCTATGGAGAGCGAAACAGAGTTAACATTTCAGGTCGATGACCTTTCGTCAGAACTGGACAAAGCTGGAGATCGAACAGGTGGACCCGGGTTCAAATCCGGCCTCGGGTGACTGTCTGTGTGGAGTTTGCACATTCTCCCCGTGTTTGCGTGGGTTTCCTCCGGGTGCTCCGGTTTCCTCCCACAGTCCAAAGATGTGCAGGTTAGGTTGATTGGCTATGATAAATTGATCCTTAGTGTTAGGGGGATTAAATACGTGGGGTTACGGGGATAGGGTGGGATATGTGTTGGTGTAGGGGTTACGGGGATCGGGTGGGATATGTGTCGGTGCAGGCTCGATGGGCCGAAATGGCCTCTATCTGCATTGTGGGGTTTCTGTGATTGATTGAAGTGCAGGGGCAGGGAAAGGGGGGAGGGGAGGAAAGAACAAAAGGGGAGGTCTGTGATAGGATGGAAGGCAGGAGAGATTAGGAGACATTAAGAGATGGTGCAAGGCAAAAGGAGATGGTAATGGGACAAGTTCAGAAACAAAAGATGGAAGGCAGGAGAGATTGTTCTTTCCTCCCCTCCCCGGCACTTGCTTAAAAAATCTGTTCGATCTCCAGCTTTTTCCAGTTCTGACGAAGGGTCATCAACCTGAAACGTTAACTCTGTTTCACTCTCCACAGATGCTGCCTGGCCTGCTGAGTATTTCCAGCATTTTCTTTTTTTATTTCAGATTTCCAGCATCCGCAGTATTTTGTTTTTGCTTTGACAAATGATGCTAGATCAATTAATTTTAAATCTGAGATTGATAGATTTTTGTTAACCAAAGGTATTAAGGGATATAGAGCAAAGGCGGGTATATGAAGTTAGGTCACAGATCAGCCATGATCTCATTGAATGGCGGAACAGGCTCGAGGGGCTGAATGGCGGAACAGGCTCGAGGGGTTAAATGGCCTACTCCTGTTCCTATGTTCCTAAGATGGACCAAATGGCCTCCTCCTGTGCTGTTAACCTCTATGGTTCTATAGCACCAGAAATAGGCGGAAAAACCATCAGATCCAGGTCGTTCCCAACTTCCTCATCTCACATAAAAGCACCAGCCATGCTTCCTCCCTGACCCCAGAAATTTCAGTGCCAGTGTGTTTATCACTCCATCTTGTTATTTCACTCTCTCACTTTCTCCCTCTTTTTCTCTTTCTGTCTGTGGTTTCCTCTTGCATCTTATCCTTTCAGATCTGCTTTACATTTTCCTCACCCTAAGGACTAGCTCTGCTTCTGTACCAGAAGTGTTGCTTCTGTACCAGAAGTGTTGCTTCTTTATCAAATTCATAGGTTTGGTTACATTTCAAACACATTTGTAGTAGCAGTATTTTGCAGATGAAACGTTAATTTAGGGGAGTGTGAAAACTTTTTCCAGCACTGACTCAATAACTATGTAAAGTAATTGAGTTAAATCATAAATATTAAATCAGATAAATATAATTAATACATTACAGTAAAATGGGAATAGTAGATCCTGGCAACTAATTGTATTCCTTTATAATTACTTCCTCGGTGGAGCATACACTAATTGATATGGTTATGGGAATAGTTGCTTAATTAGGTCATGAAAACAGTTCTGAATATCTTCCTACAAAAGATAATATGTGGGAATGTTTCATTAAACTAATTTCAACTGGAAACCATAACAGATCAAAATGTACTTAATAAACTCCTGTATTAATTATTCATGTTTTCCTCTCTCTGACTTTTGTTCTCATTTGCCTCAAGCTATAAAAGTACAAATTACAAATCCAATAAATGAATAGCTTTAAAAATTTAGAAAAAGACACGCAGTGTCGTATACCAAGAAATATTATGACACGATTATTTTTGCAGTAGACTGGATTCATTGCCATGTCTGGGAGCTAGATAATAAAATCCGAGCATCACAGGTGCAGCTCAACTTCAGTCTGGTTACACACTGAGGAGTTGTTTATCTGTATCCTCACACTCTGTTCAAAGCCTCTTCTGATTCATGTCTTTTATATGAAAGTATTATTGTTCTGAATGCCTCAAATCCACTCCAAACCAAAGATAAACTCTTTGCAATGAGCAAATGGCTTTTTGATTAAATTCATCTCTTAATCAGGGCAAAAGATTCAAAGGCCAAGCTGTGGATTTCTGTGGGGTTCTCCCGATCTTCCACTGTAACTTTGCAGAGCTTTGGCGGAACTCCCGGAGCAACAGCATAAACAAACAAACAATGTGGAATTTGCTGCCCCAGAAAGCTGTGGAAGCTACATCATTAAATAAATTTAAAACAGAAATAGACAGTTTCCTAGAAGTAAAGGGAATAAAGGGTTATGGGAAGCGGGCAGGAATTTGGACATGAGTCTAGGTTCGGATCGGTCATGGCCCTGTGGGTAGCGGAGCAGGCCCAGAGTCCATGTAGCCTGATCCTGCTCCTATTTCATGTGTCTAATTCTGTTAGATTCAGGAGATGGTTCTGTGATAGTAGATTGGCGGTTAGGATCAGATCAGCCATGATCTTATTGAATGGCGGAGCAGGCTCGAGGGGCCGATTGGCCTACTCCTGCTCCTATTTCTTATGTTCTTATGTTCTAATTCTGTGTTAGATTTCAGGAGATGGTTTTATTCCTGTTCCTGGCTGGGGTGGCGATCGCCTTTACAGAAGGTAAGTACCGTAGAAAATATAGGGACAGAATGATCTCCTGGAAGAGTTTCGATCGCCTAGATGGGTCGGAGAGGAATTTCCCAGATTTTTTCTCCCAAATTGGCCATTGGGTTTTTTATCTGGTTTTTCGCCTCTCCCGGGAGATCACATGGGTTCGGGTGGGATGGAGAGTGATAGAAGATTTGAGGTTAGGATCAGATCAGCCATGATCTTATTGAATGGTGGAGCAGGCTCGAGGGGCCGATTGGCCTACTCCTGCTCCTATTTCTTATGTTCTTATGTAATGTAATTTTTAACTTTATATGCCACTTGTCCAGGGGGTGCACCGATCTCCCGCTGGAGAACCCCCACTGAAATTCCAGGCACCTCTTTGTTTGAAGCATGCTGCTGAGATGCTCAAACCTGAATTTGAAATGCCAAAGGTAACTTATTTGGCCAGTCACATTCTTTTGGTTAAAATGTACTTCAGTTTCAAGTAAAAGTAGAGATATTTGAATGGCAATATTATGTTGATTTGATGATATTTCACATTAAAACAATATATTCACACAGAAAGTATGGAACAAGAAAAGATCCTTTGGCACAGTGAGCTATTCTCCCCATAATTAGGCTGACCCAAACCACTCCATCTCCTGAGAGAGGCAAGAAATCACTGATCAACCCTGCAAGAAGATACAACTCTGTCAAGGTTCTCCCCAGCTCCCAGGGCTAATGAAGCGATACTCCACTATATGAATCTTGCCCTGCAGCTGACCTGCACAACTCTGACCAATTTCATTTCACAGATTCATCCATGGTCTCTGTACCACAAGAAGATTTATTTTACTAGGAAAATTTGACCAACCATATTTATCCTTATTTGGCCCCATCGTCGCTGCTAAGCTGACGGACGGGAATTTAGTAGCAGTATCCTTATAACCTTCAATTCTGTTCTTAGATATTTATTTGGTTATTTTAAAGGCCTTAACTACATTCATTGCTTTTGTTGGGAGTCAATATCACATGTCTACCACTCTGATTTTTTTTTCTAATTTCCACTTTCATTTGTTAATGTTATATTCATATGCTCTATTTCTGCAGTCACAGTCTAAATAAAATAATCCACTTCATCTATATTATCCACTCTTTTCATTATTTTAAAGACTTAGATCATGTCCCTTTAAAGTCTTCAAAGCTCTTTGAATCCCGGAATCATCATTGTTCTTCTTTTGAATCTCTCTGATGCATTAATCCTCTTCTGATGTTGGACTCCTCAAAACTGCATAAAATATTTAAAATGTGGTCTTACCAATCAGGGGTACAGTTAAAATAAAATGCCTTCAAGATCTCATTAATAATCAGCCTGGTTAATAACAGCTTTGTGTTGAGTGGATGCCTTTAATAAATAATCAACAATCACTCCCAAATCCTCAGCCACATTTGCTAATGAATATCCACCATCATGTACACATTTCATATTTCCTCTTCCAATATGCATTTCCCCCCATCAAAATTCACCTGTTTTTCCTTAAGATATCTACCTAATTTTTCTATATGCCTCCACATAACTCGGTGTCATCAGAGAATGTTGAAATATAATATGTACCCTCCTCTATATCAATTGCAAATTGTGTAAACAGCAGGACTCCTTGTACAGCTCTACTAGTCAGTGCTCAACCAAAAGTCTTTGCTATTGATCTTCACTATCTGCATCCTATTGATCTTCACTATCTGCATCCTATTGCAAGTCTGTCTTCAATCCAAAAATTCCATGACCCTCGATCTTTAAGAACTTGTCATTTAGAACTTTATCAAATGTCCTTTGAAGTTCCAATAAAACAAATCAAAAGTAGTATTCTCTTTGTAATAACAGGATTGCTTCTCCTGGCTCCATATTAAAACTGCTGGCCAACACTTGTTGCTGACCCACACTTGTTCCCTTCCCAATTGCCCCCACCCCCAGACATACCTTAGGCCCTTAGCCTGCACCCAAACCAGCCGGTCTCGCTCCCACCCCCTTGCGACCGGCGGCTGCCTCTGAGGCCGCAGCTCATCAGCACTACACCAATGAGTCCAGCAGACCAATTTGTTGCTGGTCTCTTCAGGGATGTGCAGCATGCACAGCACCCAGATTCGAGCACAATCCAATTTCTAGGCACAGGTTGCAGAAATTATGGCACAAGCATCTTATTTGGCAACTTAACAAATGACTTCTGCAAATCCATAAAATACAATATCCGTGGTGTTTCCTTATACACTCTGTGATTTCCTCAAAAAATTCACTAACATTTGTGAAGTACAACCTACGCTTTACAAATTCACACCTTTCTAACCGTCGATTAATTTCACTCCTCTTATAAGAACGAGGCTTTGGCTTAGTGGTACCGTTCTCACCTCTGAGTCAGAAGGTGTAGCGTTTGATACGCATACAACATCCCCTATTATGGATTCAAAAATCCACATGTATAAAGTAAAAGATGGGAGGAAATGCAAAGAATGGGAGTATAAACTCAATGGTAAAGCACTGAAGGGAGTAGAGGTCTAAAGGTTGAAATGCAAAATTCATTGAAAGTGTGAGTGCAGGTGGGCAAAGCTATATAAAATGGCAGAAACACTGGGTTTTTAATAAATAAAGAGTATAAGATCAAAGGAAGTAAAGATAAATTTATGCAAGGGAATGGTTTAGCCACTGTGTATAGTTTTGGGTGTCACATTATAAAAAGGGCATTAAAGCCATAGAAAGCATATAGCTTAGATTCACCAGGTATGATACTCCTCCTGGCTCCACAAAAATACTACGGGCTGCTCCTGGTGCATGGTCATTGCCCTCTGGTATCAGATAACCTCCCCCCATCCTGAGCTGCAGGCCGGCTCAGCATAGGATCAGGCTGATTTCACTCCCGCCCTCCCACAACTGGCTAGCTGCAGCGAGGTGCCGGTTTGGCATCTCCAGCTCACCAGCACCATTCAAAAGAACCCTAACTCGAGCATGGCCTCCACAAAGTTGGCCAGCTTTGGGTGTGTAGCATGACAGCACAACTGACAATACACCCATTTCAGGTGGAAGTCGCAAAACCGTCCCTATTCCCCCTGGTTGTGGAGTCAATGATGTGGCATCATTAATTTAAAATTGTTACTAAGAGAGTGAGGAGAGAGGTTAATAAAAATTTCTTTATGCAGAGAAGAGTTGGACCATGAAATACTTGGCCTCAGGGAATAGTTGAGGCAGAGATGACCATCTTTTAAGGAAAAAGTGGACAGTGTTTGAAGCAAAGCAAGTTAGAGGGCTGAAATAAAAACAGAGAATGCTGGAAATACTCAGGTGGTCAGGCAGCATCTGTGGAGAGAGAAACAGATTTAACGTTTCAAGTCAACGACCTTTCATCAGAACTGGAAAAAGTTAGAGATGTAACAAATTTCAAACAAGTACAGAGGCAGGGAAAGAGGGGAGGGGAGGAAAGGACAAAAGTTAGAGGGCTGTTTGGTTCTTTGATTCTATAGGCTGTTTTTCTGAATGTGCACTCCTGGTGCAGAGCCTAACCCGCCAGGAGCACATATCAGGAAATTATGGAATAAAAACAGAAAATGCTGGAAATACTCAGCAGGTCAGGCAGCATCTGTGGAGAGAGAAACCGAGTTAACATTTCAGGTCGATGATCCTTCGTCAGAACTGGAAAAAATTGGAGATGTAACAGATTTTTAAGCAAGTGTAGGGGCAGGGAAAGGGGGGAGGGGAGGAAAGAACAAAAGGGAAGATCTGTGATAGGATGGAAGGCAGGAGAGATTAAGAGACAAAGGGATGATGGTGCAAGGCAAAAGGAGATGGTAATGGGACAAGTTAAGAAACAAATTATTATTCTAGATGTCAGATTTCCAGCATTCGCATTATTTTGCTTTTGTCAGGAAATTATGGAGTACTCTTTGATTTAGCGAGCATTAAAATTAATGGCTAGAAAATAATACCTGCAATTTTGTTACAAGCATTCAAGGTGGGCGAGGCTCTGTGCCACAAGAGTGCATTTGGAAAATTGGCATTTAGAAGACTGCCCATAACTGAGATAAGACTAATTTGTCTAAATGCCCCGACTTAGACTTTCTTCAACAGATCATTTTCTTGATATCTATGTGTGTCTTACAGAATTTTAAATAACACTATTTTAAACATGAGGAAGGTCACAAGATCACATGTTGGTGTGCCACAATTGAATATCAGGCCTTTATTGTATACTAGGTTTAAACAGAAGAATAAGAACATAAAAAATAAGGGAACGGTAGCATAGTGGTAGTGTCACTGGGCTAGTAATCCAGAGGCCTGGACTAATGATCCAAAGATGTGAGTTCAAATCCCAGCACGGCAGCTGGGGAATTTTAATTCAGTTAATTAAATAAATCTGGAATAAAAAAGCTATTATCAGTAATGGTGACAATGAAACTATCGGATTGTCGTAAAAACACATCTGGTTCACTAATGTCCTTTAGGGAAGGAAATCTGCGGAATTGTGCCAAAATTGGGAGAGCTGTCCCACAGACTAGTCAAGCAACAGCCTGACATAGTCATACTCACATAATCATACCTTTCAGCCAATGTCCCAAACTCCTCCATCACAATTCCTGGGTATGTCCTGTCCCAACAGCAGGACAGACCCACCAGGGGTGGCGGCACAGTGGTGTACAGGCGGGAAGGAGTGGCCTTGGGAGTCCTCAACATTGACTGTGGACCCTATGAAGTCTCATGGCTTCAGGTCAAGCATGGGCAAGGAAACCTCCTGCTGATTACCACCTACCACCCTCCCTCAGCTGATGAATCAGTACACCACTTGGAAGAAGCACTGAGTAGCAAGGGCACAGAATGTACTCTGGGTGGGGGACTTCACTGTCCATCACCAAGAGTGGCTCAGTAGCACCACTACTGACCGAGTCCTGAAGGACATAACTGCCAGTCTGGGTCTGATAGGTGGTGAGAGAACCAACACGACGGAAAAACCTACTTGACCAACCCTCACCAATCTACCTGTCGCAGATTCATCTGTCCGTGAAAATATTGGTAGCAGTGACCACCGCACAGTCATTGTGGAGACGAAGTCCCACCTTCACACTAAGGACACCATCCATCGTGTTGTGTAGCACTACCACCATGCTTAAATGGGATAGATTCAGAACAGATCTAGCAGCTCAAAACTGGGCATCCATGAGGCGCTGTGGGCCATCAGCAACAGCAGAATTGTATTCCACCACAATCTGTAACCTCGTGGCCTGGCATATCCCTCACTCTACCATTACCATCAAGCCAGGGGACCAACCCTGGTTCAATAAGGAGTGTAGAAGACCATGCCAGGAGCAGCACCAGGTGTACCTAAAAATGAATTGCCAACCTGGGAAGCTGCAACACAGGACTACATGCATGCTAAAAAGTGGAAGCAGCATGCTATAGACAGGGCTAAGCGATCCCACAATCAATGGATCAGATCAAAGCTCTGCCGTCCTGCCACATCCATTCGTGAATGGTGGTGGACCATTAAACAACTAACGGGAGGAGGAGGCTCCATGAATATCCCCATCCTCAATGATGGTGGAGCCCAGCACGGGAGTGCAAAAGACAAGGCTGAAGCGTTTGCAACCATCTTCAGCCAGAAGTACCAAGTGGATGATCCATATCTGCCTCCTCCTGAGGTCTCCACCATCACAGAAGCCAGTCTTCAGCCAATTCGATTCACTCCATGTGGTATCAAGAAACGGCTTAGCGCACTGGATACGGCAAAGGCTATGGGCCCCGACAACATCCCGGCTGTCGTGCTGAAGACCTGTGCTCCAGAACTAGTCGCGCTTCTAGCCAAGCTGTTCCAGCACAACTACAGCACTGGCATCTATCCGACAATGTGGAAAACTGCCCAGATATGTCCTATCCACAAAAAGCAGGACAAATCCAATCCGGCCAATTACCACCCATCAGTCTACTCTTAATCATCAGCAAAGTGATGGAAGGTGTCATCGACAGTGCTATTAAGCGGCACTTACTCATCTATAACCTGCTCACTGATGCCCAGTTTGGGTTCTGCCAAGAGCAGTCTGCTCCCGACCTCATTACAGCCTTGGCCCAAACACGGACAAAGGAGCTGAATTCCAGAGGTGAGGTGAGAGTGACTGCCTTTGACATCAAGGCAGCATTTGACCGAGTGTGGCATCAATGAGCCCCAGTAAAACTGAAGTCAATGGGAATCGGGGAGATAACTCTCCACTGGCTGGAGTCATACCTAGCACAATGGAAGATGGTTGTGGTGATTGAAGGTCAATCATCACTGCAGGAGTTCATCAGGGCAGTGTTTTAGGCCCAACCGTCTTCAGCTGCTTCATCAATGACCTTCCCTCCAACATAAGGACAGAAATGGGGATGTTCGCTGATGACTGCACAGTGTTCAGTGCCATTCACAACTCCTCAGGTAATGAAGCAGTCCATGCCCGCATGCAACAAGACCTGGATGATGTTCAGGCTTGGGCTGATAAGTGGCAGGTAACATTTGCGCCACAGAAGTGCCAGACAATGACTATCTCCAACATGTGAGAGTCTAACCACCGCCCATTGACATTCAATGGCATTACCATCGCCGAATCCCCCACCATCAACATCCTGGGAGTCACACCATTGACGAGAAACTTAACTGGACCAGCCACATAAATACTGTAGCAACAAGAGCAGGTCAGAGGCTAGGTATTCTGCGGCGAGTGTCTCACCTCCTGAGTCCCCAAAGCATTTCTACCATCCACAAGACACAAGTAAGGAGTGTGATGGATTACTCTCCACTTGCCTGGATGAGTGCAGCCCCAACAACACTCAAGAAGCTCGACACCATCCAGGGCAAAGCAGCCCGCTTGATTGGCACCCCATCTACCACCTTAAACATTCACTCCCTCCACTACCGGCGTACCGTGGCTGCAGTGTGTACCATTTACAAGATGCACTCCAGCAACTCACCAAGGCTGCTTTGGCAGCACCTCCCAAACCCGCGGCCTCTACCACTTAGAAGGACAAGGGCAGCAGGCGCATGGGAACACCACCACCTCCAAGTTCCCCTCCAAGTCACACACCATCCTGACTTAGAAGTATATCGCCGATCCTTCATCGTTGCTGGGTCAAAATCCTGGAACTCCCTACCTAACAGCGCTGTGGGAGTACCTTCACCACACAGACTGCAGCAGTTCAAGAAGGCGGCTCACCACCACCTTCTCAACGGCAATTAGGGATGGACAATAAATGCTGGCCTTGCCAGCGATGCCCACATCCCATAAACGAATAAAAGAAAATAGGAGCAGGAGTAGGCCATTCGGCCCCTCGAGCCTGCTCCGCCATTCAATAAGATCATGGCTGATCTGATCTTGGCCTCAACTTCACTTTCTTGCCTGTTCCCCATAACCCTTAACTCCCCTGTGGCTCAAATATCTGTCTTTCTCCGCCTTGACTATATTCACTGACTCAGCCTCCGCAGTTCTCTGTGGTAGAGAACTTTAAATATTCACGACCCTCAGAGAAGAAATTCCTCATCTCCATCTTAAATGGGCGACCGCTTATCCTGAAACTATACCCCCTAGTTCTAGATTCCCCCACGAGGGGAAACAGCCTCTCAGCATCTACCCTGTCCAACTCCCTCAGAATCTTATATGTTTCAATAAGATCACCTCTCATTCTTCTGAACTCCAATGAGTATAGGCCCAACCTGCTCAACCTTTCCTAATAAGACAACCCTTTCATCTCAGGAATCAACTCAGTGAACCTTCGCTGAACAGCCTCTAATGTTCTGTAGAAGTGTTTCGACCCGAAACGTTGACTCTATTTCTCTCTCCACGGATGTTGCCTGGCCTGCTGAGTTTTTCCAGCATTTTCTGTTGTTATTTTGGATTTCCAGCATCCGCAGTATTTTGCTATCGCTCTAATGTAAGTATATCCCTCCTTAAATGTGACCAAAACTGTACGCAGTACTCCAGGTGTGGTCTCACCAATACCCTGTACAGTTGTAGCAAGACTTCCCTACTTTTATACACCATCCCCCTTGCAATAAAGACCAACATTCCATTTGCCTTCCTAATTACTTGCTGTACCTGCATGCTAACTTTTTGTGTTTCATGTACGAGGACACCCAGATCCTTCCGTACCGCAGAATTCTGTCGTCTCTCTCCATTTAAATAATATTTTGCTTTTCTATTCTTCCTACCAAAGTGGACAACCTCACATTTTCCCATGTTATACTCCATCTGCCAAATTTTTGCCCACTCACTTAACCTATCTATATCCCTTTGCAGACTGTTTGGGGGAACAAGTTGGTGGCGCCCCCTTTGGGGCGCTAACTTCGCCAGGGTGCTACTTTTAGTGCCCCAAAAAAGTTAGCGCCCCTGCACCATAAATTCAGTGGTAGCGCCCCAAGCAGGGGGCGGGACGCTACTGGAAGCACTCCCCCTCCTTCCTGGGGCGCTACCATTGAATTACATGGCGCTATGTGCCGACTGCGGTACTGCAGGCCTCCCTCCCCTGATTAAAGGGTGGAGCCTAGCGTTGCGCGCACCGGGGCCCTGCTGGACCACCGGGGAGCGGGGTGCCAGGAAAACAGCCCGGCATTCAAGAGGAGTGCCGGGCTGACTGATCGCAGCTGGCACCCCACATATAAAAGCGGAAGGGTGCAGTTGCTGGCAGGCGGCCAAAAAAAACAGCCGCCCGGCACCTGCCCTTTAAATTATGCTGCTACGACCGCAAAAATGCCACCCTGACCTTGTCGGACATATCGTCCGGTGGTAGGTCAGGTGGCGTAACTGAAGTTTGCGGCCGGGGCGCGAGCAGGGTGCTGTGCATGACGATGACATCATCGCTGGAGACGCAGCGCCACGGGGTGCTACCGGCTACCACGGCCGCTAACCTGAATTTCGCGTGAGACATTAGCAGCGCTGCACCCAGGCGTTTTGCTGCAGTACACTCGATCCCTTCATCCAAGTCATTAATATAGATTATAAATAGTCGAGGCCCGAGCACTGATCCCTGCGGCACCCCACTAGTTACCATTTGCCAACCTGAAAATGGCCCATTTATCCTGACTCTCTGTTTTCTATTAGTTAGCCAATCCTCTACCCAACCCCGTGAGCTCTTATCTTGTGCAGTAACCTTTTATGTAGCACCTTATCGAATGCCTTTTGGAAATCCAAATACACGACATCCACTGGTTCCCCTTGATCCACCCTGCTCGTTACATCCTCAAAGAACTCTAATAAATTTGTCAAACACGATTTCCGTTTCATAGAACCATGTTGACTCTGCTTGATTGTACAGGTATTATGATTTTCTAAATGTCCTGCTACTACTCCCTTAATAATGGATTCCAGCATTTTCCCAAGGCTAACCGGCCTATAGTTTCCTGCTTTCTATCTGCCTCCTTTTTTGAATAGGGGCGTTACATTTGCGGTTTTCCAATCCACTGGGACCATTCTAGAATCTAGGGAATTTTGGAAGATTACAACCAATGCATCCACTATCTCTGCAGCCACTTCTTTTAAGTCGATGCAGGCCATCAGGTCCAGGGAGGCTTACCAGGGGAAGGCAGCAGCAGCCAACTTCCTGGCACCAGGGCTGGCTCTGCTGCACAGGACAGGAGGTAAAAGAGGGGAGAGCTATAGTAATAGGGATTCTATTGTAAGGGGAATAGATAGGCGTTTCTGCGGCCGCAAACGAGACTCCAGGATGGTGTGTTGCCTCCCTGGTGCAAGGGTCAAGGATGTCTCGGAGCGGCTGCAGGGCATTCTGGAGGGGGAGGGTGAACAGCCAGTTGTCGTGCTGCATATAGGTACCAACGATATATGTAAAAAACGGGATGAGGTCCTAAAAGCTGAATATAGGGAGTTAGGAAGTAAATTGAAAAACAGGACCTCAAAGGTAGTAATCTCAGGATTGCTACCAGTGCCACGTGCTAGTCAGAGTAGAAATAGAAGGATATTTCAGATGAATACGTGGCTAGAGGAATGGTGCAAGGGGGAGGGATTCAAGTTCCTGGGACATTGGAACCGGTTCTGGGGGAGGTGGGACCAGTACAAAACGGACGGTTTGCACCTGGGCAGGGCCGGGACCGATGTCCTAGGGGGAGTGTTTGCTAGTGCTCTGGGGGAGGGTTTAAACTAAAATGGCAGGGGGTTGGGAACCTGAGCAGGAAACAGAGGAAAGGGAAACAAGGATAAAAGCAAAAGACAGGAAGGAGAAAAACAAAAGTGGCAGTCAGAGAAATCAAGGGTTTAAATCAAACATGGCCACAGTAAATAATAATTCTAAAAGATCTAAGAGCATTAAAAAAACAAGCCTGAAGGCTTTGGCCTAGAAATTCAGTATAGCCACGTTTGGGGCGCTACAGCCGGGCGGCCGCTAAAGTTTGCGCCCGGCGCAACTTCGCGCCACCTTCGCCGATATTCAGTGGCATCGCCCTAAGAGGTTGCTTCTGCGCTAAAGCAGGCGATGCACGACTATCATTAGGCGCTAAGCCGGCGATCCGGGGCGCTACCACCGAGGACGGGCGCAGCGCAGGTGCGGCGAGTTGCTCAATGAAGGCAGACACGCTGGCGCCGGTCAGCTCTTAAAGGGGAAGGGTCGACTTGTTTGGCTGCCATGCCCTGCACACTGCAGCGCTGAAGCAAGGCCTGACCATTGCTGGTTCATCAGTTCTATGCCCTCAACCATGGGGAAGCCCGCTATTCTTCCAAAGCCGATTGCACGCTCTTGTTGCTTGTCCAGGGTCATGGGGAAGGAGATGTACTGACGTCTCCTTCTGAAAAGGGCATTGTTCACCTGGCGGATGCAGCAATGTACCGCGAACTGGGAGATGTTGGCAATGTCCCCAGTAGCGGATTGGAAGGAGCCAGTGGCATCGAAGTTGAGAGCCACCGTCACCTTCACTGCCACTGACAGAGACGTCCTGCTCCTCAGCTGTGGCTGCAGATCTCTGCGAAGCAGGTGGCAGATCTCAGTGACCACCTCCCTTCTGAATCGCATCCTCCGAACACACTGCACCTCAGACATGTTCAGATATGAGAACTGCTGGCGGTATACCCTGGGTGGGTAAGGCCTCCTGTGCTGACGCCTGTTGGCCAATCTCCGTCTGGCCATGACTGGCACTCTCTCACGGCGTCTCTGATCCCTTTGAATGCAATGCAGAAAGCCAACGTTTCCACCCATTGCAGCCCCCATTATATGTGGCGACTCAAGGCTATGGCACTGAAAGTGAAATCCAAGTGCAAAGCTCTGGCCTGAAGCCACAAGTACCTGTGCAAGCGCTGAGTCAAAGCAGAAAGCTCTCTGCCTTTGTCTCTCTCCAAATATCCGTCTCTCACACAAAGGGATTGGCACAAAATGGCTGCCACTTATACGGCAGGAGGAGTCCCCTTTAAATAGCGCCCCCCGCGCCCCGCAGCGACTGGGAACCGTTCCCCTCTACCAGTCGCTGGGGGCGCCAGGTGCAAAGAAGGGTGGCGCCACTGAATTTCCGGTTCGGGACGCACAAAGGGCGTTGCACGATGAAATGATGTCAGGATCTGCGCGCGCAAAGGCTTTGCGCCGCCGCTAAATCTTTACTGAAGTTGGGGAGAGGCGCAGATCGCGCTGCGCCCGGCCGCTAGCCGCCTAGCGCCCCACATCTCCTCCTCCTAAGGCGCTAGCGGCTGGCGCAAACAACTGAATTTCTAGGCCTTTGTGTCTTAATGCGAGGAGCATTCGTAATAAGGTGGATGAATTAGCTGCACAAATAGAGGTAAACGAATATGATATGATTGGGATTACGGAAACATGGCTCCAGGGTGGCCAAGGCTGGGAACTCAACATCCAGGGATATTCAATATTCAGGAAAGATAGGCAGAAAGGAATGGGAGGTGGGGTAGCATTGCTGGTTAAAGAGGGGATTAACACAATTGAAAGGAAAGATATTAGCTCTGATGATGTGGAATCTGTATGGGTAGAACTGAGAAATACCAATGGGCAGAAAACGTTAGTGGGAGTGGTATATAGACCTCCAAACAGTAATGCGGAGGTCGGGGATGGCATTAAACGGGAAATTAGAGAAGCGTGCAATAAGGGCACAGCAGTTATCATAGGTGACTTTAATCTACATATAGATTGGGCTAACCAAATTAGTAACAATACTGTGGAGGAAGAATTCCTGGAGTGTATATTGGATGGTTCCCTGGACCAATATGTCGAGGAACGAACTAGAGATCAGGCCATCTTAGACTGGGTATTATGTAATGAGTAAGGAGTAATTAGCAATCTTGTTCTGCGAGGCCCCTTGGGTCGGAGCGATCATAATATGATCGAATTCTTCATTAAGATGGAGAGTGAAATAGTTGACTCAGAGACTAGGGTCCTGAATTTAAATAAAGGAGACTACGATGGTATGAGGTGCGAGTTGGGTAGGATTGATTGGGGAATGTCACTCAAAGGGTTGATGGTGGATGGGCAATGGCAAACATTCAAAGATCGCATGGATGAACTACAGAATTTGTTCATCCCAGTTTGGCATAAAAATAAAACAAAAAAGGTGACTCAATCGTGGATAACAAGGGAAATTAGGTATAGCATAAGATCCAAGGAGAGAACATATAAATTGGCCAGAAAAAGCAGTAAACCTGAGGATTGGGAGCAGTTTAGGATCCAACAAAGGTGGACAAAGGGATTAATTAAGAGGGGGAAAATAGAGTATGAGAGTAAGCTTGCAGGGAACATAAAAACTGACTGTAAAAGCTTTTATAGATATGTAAAGAGAAAAAGATTGGTGAAGTCAAGTGTAGGTCCCTTGCAGTCAGAATCAGGGGAATTTATAATGGGGAACAAAGAAATGGCAGACCAATTAAATACATACTTTGGTTCTGTCTTCACAAAGGAGGACACAAATAACCTCCCCAAGATGTCGGGGAACATAGGGTCTGATGAAAGGGAGGAACTGATAGAAATCAGTATTTGTAGGGAAATGGTGTTAGGGAAATTGATGGGATTGAGGGACGATATTTCCCCAGGGCCTAATAATCTACATCCTAGGGTACTTAAGGAAGTGGCCCTAGAAATAGTAGATGCATTGCTGGTCATCTTCCAAAATTCAATAGACTCTGGAACAGTACCCATGGATTGGCGGGTAGCTAATGTTACCCCACTGTTCAAAAAGGGTGGTAGAGAGAAAACGAGGAATTACAGACCAGTAAGCCTGACATCAGTAGTGGGGAAAATGCTAGAGTCCATTATAAAGGATGTAATAGCAGAGCACTTGGAAAACAGTGACCGGATCGGACAAAGTCAACATGGATTTACAAAAGGTAAATCGTGCTTGACTAATCTACTGGAATTTTTTGAGGATGTAACTGGTAAAATAGATAAGGGAGAACCAGTGGATGTGGTGTATTTGGATTTTCAAAAGGCTTTCGATAAGGTCCCGCATAAGAGATTAGCGTGTAAAATTAAGGCACATGGGATTGGCGGCAAGGTATTGACTTGGATAGAGAACTGGTTGGCAGACAGAAAGCAAAGAGTTGGTATAAACAGCTCTTTTTCTGAGTGGCAGGCAGTGACTAGTGGGGTACCGCAGGGATCGGTCCTTGGACCCCAGCTATTCACAATATATATTAATGATGATCTGGATGAGGGAACTAGATGTAATATCTCCAAGTTTGCAGACGACACAAAGCTGGGTGGGCATGTGTGCTGTGAGGAGGATGCCGAGAAATTCCAGTATGATTTGGACAGGTTAGGTGATTGGGCAGAAGCATGGCAGATGCAATATAATGTGGATAAATGCGAGGTTATCCACTTTGGTATCAAAAACAGGAAGGCAGATTATTATCTAAATGGCAATAGATTGGGAGAAGGGGAAGTGCAACGAGACTTTGGGTGTCCTTGTGCACCAGTCGCTGAAAGTAAGCATGCAGGTGCAGCAGGCGGTTAAGAAGGCGAATGGTATGTTGGCCTTCGTAGTGAGAGGGTTTGAGTACAGGAACAAGGATGTCTTGCTGCAGTTGTACAGGGCCTTGGTGAGACCACACCTTGAGTATTGTGTGCAGTTTTGGTCGCCTTATCTGAGGAAGGATGTTCTTGCCATGGAAGGAGTGCAGCGAAGATTCACCAGACTGATGCCTGGGATGGCAGGAATGACGTATGAGGAGAGATTTGGTCGATTGGGCTTGTACTCGCTGGAGTTTAGAAGAATGAGAGGGGATCTCATCGAAACTTATAAAATTCTAACAGGACTAGACAGACTAGATGTTGGAAGGATGTTCCCGATGGTCGGGGAGTCCAGAACCAGGGGTCACAGTCTAAGGATAAGTGGTAAGCCATTTAGGACAGAGATGAGGAGGAATTTCTTCACCCAGAGAGTGGTGAACCTGTGGAATTCTCTGCCAAAGAAGGCAGTAGAGGCCAATTCATTAAATATATTCAAGAAGGAGTTGGATATATTTCTTAAGACTAAAGGGATCAAGGGATATGGAGAGAAGGCAGGAACAGGGTACTGAATTTGGATGATCAGCCATGATCTCATTGAATGGCGGAGCCGGCTCGAGGGGCCAAATGGCCTACTCCTGCTCCTATCTTCTATGTTTCTATGAATTGCTAGATCAGAAAAGACCAAGGTCCATCTAGTCCGGCTTTTACTATCCTGGTAGTTTCATGATATAATGGAGTTGTTGACTAATTAATAGCAATCATTCTCTATCATTCACTCTGCAACAGACCCAAACATGAGGCGAGGAAAATCCCCATTGTCCAAAGCTTTGGGAACCAAAGTCATCTGTTTCTCCCAAGCATGCTACACTTACCACATGTCATGTCTCAAATTGCTCATGGACTGTATCCCAAAATATTATTTTCTAAAAGAAATCTATCTTTCATTTTTTTATTGCGTTAATGATTCTTTGTTTGTTGCATTGTTTATCAATTATATTCTTACCATATTTCTCTTAATATAACATGTTAATTTTATTTTGAAACCATCCATGTTGCTACCTTAATTTAAAGGGGCATGAGCATGTAGCTGCACTTTAACGAGCATGTAATACTGGAGGGCCACTAGCCCAGGAGCAATTCATTCATGCATAAGAAAATCCTTTTGTGCATTTTCCATCATATTCTGTGTTCTACCACAGCCATGTGCAAAGGAACAGGTTGCCTAATGTGTGGAGGTCTATCTATTTTGCATTTTAGCTGATATGATTACAGCTGAAACCATTACACCAATTAAATACTTTAAAAAAATTGTAATCCAGCCAGACTCATTCTGGCTGCCACCTTTGATACTCTAAACTGACCAATGGGGCGTAATTTTCACCTTCGTCACCTGGGTTGCAAATCGGCCGGATTCTATAACGGGTGGGTGATCTGTTCAGTCATATTATCGCCCAGTCAGTGAAGTTTTAAATTACCCCCTTTGTTTCTTTATGGGAATATTTGGCTTGAGAGATGCTGGGTGCAAGAGGAAATGAGGCAATGCTTTCCCTTGGTTATTTAGCGGTGGATTGAGCAGGTGGCAGGAAGCTATCCCACCAGCTACCCTTGGAGCCTACAGAAATTGTACATACGCTCCTCATATTTTGCAGCCATTAATTTTAATGCTTCCTAAATCGTGGAGATTTTATTTTTCAATTCGACTTCAGAATTAACTTTGGATTTTGAGAAACCTGATGCTGGGGTTAAGGGATTGGTCTCAAGTTCAAATCCTTAAAGCTCCAAAAAAGCATTCCTAATGTGAAATTATTAAAAAGATGATTTGAGAGGAATGAAGCGGCCTTGGCGTCATATTAAAGTGTTTGGAAAAATGTATTTTTCCTACAAATATAGCAAACAATTAAATAAATTGGGTCAAAAGAGACCCAAAAGTCTCCTAAAGTATGGTTTACGAGTGATGTGACATTTGTTTATGTAACACTTACTGCACTTAAAAAGTAATTAAATTAGTGAAACACTTCAAAATATTTTCATATGATGAGGTGCTATAGAAATATTATATATTTATACAATTAAAATTATTGCCTCTAGGTTATTTGTAGTGTATGAGAAAATGCATGTCACATTTACCTCATCAGCTCAAATAATCATTATCTCTAAATGTATTAATTCAAATATAGACAGGTAGAAAAAATTACCAATCACAAACCACTAACCCACAAAACAAATCATCAGATCACTCAAGTATTTTTTTTTCAAAACTACTTTTGACTACCATTTTGCACTCTCATTTTGGTCAGTATAGACAGCTAAAAATAACACTCTTCCACTTGATAAAAACAGGGGCCCGTAATTTCCGATAGGAGGCTTCCTGCATGCGAATGCCTCCTATCGGGAAAAAGCTATGCGTTTACCTCAGGGTTCCCGAGGTCCGGCCATTTACGATCCGGGGCTTCTCCACAGTCGAAATGCGCAGGGCCCACGTATCCTGGGGCGCATGTGGTTCGCAAGCATCCCTGGGATCACGTGGGCCTGGCGAGCCAATGGGAGAAGGGAATCCCTCTTCATACTTTAGACAGATAGACCTGTCAAAAGTATGAATGGGGATCACTGAAAAAAGACTTCAAAACATTAAATACATTTTTTAAAAAACATCACGTTTTTAAAATGAGTTTAAATTACATCAAATTAAATATTTCAAACAAAAATTAAATTTTTTGAAAAAAATAATTAAAGTTTTTTACAGGGCTAAAAATAAACTTACCTTTTTAAAAAAGTATTTTAAAATTATAAATGAGTGAAAAAACATTATTTTTTTACTTTTTTAAACTCTTATGCTGGTAAAAGCAGGCCTTACGCCTGCTTTTACCAGGCGTAAGAGTTTCAAGTGTTTTCAGTGGGTGGAGGTTCTGCAGAAAGCGGAACTCTCCACCCGCAGAGGCCCTTCTCCAGGGCAGGTGGAGGATCTGTCAAGAGGATTCTTGACAGATCGGAAATGCTGGTTTTCAGCGCATGCGCTTTGCATGCCTGAAGCCGGCATTTCCGATGGCCCTATAGGGATGGGAAAATACGGGGCATTATGTCAGCCTTGCAGATTTTCAGACTCTTCATTTATTTCAGTGTTTTATAAAATTTAAGCTGTTAAATAATAATTCTAAGCTGAAATCATTCTTTGGAATTAGGTGTTTTTTTCTGTCATTTGGTGAATGGATGCTGGAACGTGCCTTTCTGGCACAGTTCTACATCAATGACAGCTTAGAACTACAGATCCACTATGTGAAATAAGGAGAAGAAAAATAAATATTTTATAATCATGTAAATAACTGAGAAAAAAAGATTTTGAGAAGAGAGAAAGAGTCAACAAATAAACAAGAGCACTTCTATCTTCAGCAAATATTGCAATCCACCTTTGGAGATAGGTCAAGAAAATATATATTGTAGAATATAAATAACTGAGAATAGAGGTTTTGTAGAAGGATGAATAAAGAAGGTAACTTGCACCTTTACCCAGATTTCTAAAGTAATAGGTAAAAAAAAATACATTTTTTGGCCTAGATTTCCCACCCACACCCCACTGATTAATTAGCATACCTGGCACAGGGGTGAAGAATTGCTTAGCAACACAGTCCAGTGCTTGCCTGCCTTCTCATGTGTTCCTTTCATCTCCTGTTCCCCAAGCCTAGTGTTGTTTGTTATGCAAACCCATATTTGAGTAAATGTATAGAAACAACATGCAGGCAAGATAAACATGTCCTCCAAATTATTCCTATCTGTTTGCGTCATTTGAATGCAAGGGATGTCTGTTAGGCCCAGGTGTCCAAAGTTCTCAGGATATCTAGATTCCACCCACCCCACCCCCCGGCCCCGCGAAATGGTAGGGCTTGTGTAACCATTCTCAAAGTGATAAGGGTGTAGAGGCCCAAAAGGTAAGTTGGATAATTTTAGATTAATAATTTGCCTGTTTTACAGGGAGCATGGAGGCTGCCTGAACCCTTAAGCCAAGCCAGACCTTGGAGGCGTACTGGAGCTGAACTCTGACCACATTTTAGCAGGACTCCCCAGTGGAGGCTGGAGATCCAACCTCCAATATTCAAATGGCCCGAGGCTGGAAGGTCAGCCTGGGGCACATCTCTGTGGCAGGTGAAACTCTTGGCCTGCAAGAGATGTGGCCCAATTTTGTGGAAGTATAAAATATAGGCCATTTTATTTGTGTAATCTGTATCTTTCAGTAACAGTATTACGTCTAATACTTTCACCTCGGCCTCGATTTTATCTCGCCTGCATGTTGTTCCTATACATTTACTCAAATGTGCATTTGCATAACAAACAACACTAGGCTTGAGGAGCAGGAGATGAAAGGAACACCTTTCTGGGTCGTGCAAGGTGTTAAAATCCTAAAAAAAAGAGATCCCGACTCCAAGCAGCCGCATTCCCGACTGCCGTAGTATTAACGGGGGCTATTTAGGCCCTGGACGAGGCTCCCGCTAAAAGCAGGTGGGGGCCTACTTAAGATTCAAATGTCACAGGCTGATGATATCACTGGCGCCGGAACCTAAAATTAATGGCCATGTAGGGGGGAGTGCCGCACTGTGTGCAGCCCAGTGGGAGGAGCCGCCTCGGTGGAAGTGCCCAAGGTAAGCTTCAAAACGTTGCCTTTCTTTGAACTCCTTTTGGGCCACGAAAAGCAGGAGTGCTCCCCCCAGGCCCCTCAAGGAATCCTTGGGCCTCCCCAGCTCCAGCATTCTCCCAATCTTCTTACACTCCCGCCTGCTGGCCAGGTAATCTAGCTGGGTGTCGGGCGAAACTCCTCCACATCCCCGGCCTTGCCGTGGACATCGCCTACTACCGGGCTCCCTCGCACACTTCCCACCTCCCTGTTAATATCGAGCCCCTTGTGTCCGTCATGCGATATATTAAATGGCCCGGATTTTGTGGTCAGCGGTGAAGGGACAGCGCTGACTTCAAAAAAAGTTGCCCACAAAGATTTAGCGGGCTCTAGAGCATGGATTTCCTCTATTCCGATGTGACTTTGAATTTGGTGCCATCTGTGATGTCCAGCAACAGCAGGCAGGCTGATCCGCCAATCAGATTGAAGATTTCTCACAGACAGCAAAGCAGGAAGTATATAATTTACATTTTAATCATTTTACAGAAAGCGAAATAAAGATTGGAACATACACATGGGATTAAGGTAGAAGCTTAATGGAATTTTTAAATGTTCTTCTGAAGGAATGACATTCCACACTTATGAAATTCGTTTTCCAGAGCTAGAGAATATGTAAAATCCCAGGGGGCAAAATTTGATTGCTTTCCGCCTCCCATTAACTCCCTAAGAGGGCGCTAAAGGGGTGCAAAGCAACTAGCACCTGGGCATGGAATTTCAGCGGAAGGTTAACGGCGGTGGTAACCGGTTGCACCGCATGGCATCCTGCACGTGAACTTCGGTAGCACCCCCTGACTTACCGCCGGACGCTATGTCCAACAGAGTCAGGGGGGCGAACATGCGGCCGGGGCGGCAGTAATTAAAGGGGAGGTGCTGGGCAGCCATTTTTGTTGCTGGCTGCCTGCCAGCACCTGCCCCCTCTGCCGTCCTCGGCCGCCTCTTCAGCCTCCTCCGCGGGGTGCCGGCCGAGCTGCACAATATTCCCTGGTAGTGCCCCAAGAGGGAGGCGGGGCGCCTCCCTCTTGGGGCACTACTAGTGAAATTCGGGCGCAGGGGCTCTAACTTTTTTGAGGTGCTAGAAGTAGCGCCTCGGCAAAGTTAGCGCCCCAAATGGGGCTCGACCAAATTTTTGCCCTCTGAAGTTCACGTCAATTCACTGATTCCATGTTGACTCCATCGGCGAAGACTACAACAGTGTATCCTGTGGGGGAGCAGGGTATCACTGACAGTAACTTCTGGATTTCCATGTTTAACTGCGCATGTGTGGACGCCAGAAGTTGCTGTCAGTTCCACACCATAATGAAGGCGCGCTCTGACAGTTTCGCCATCATTACAACTGCAAATTGCAGGCCATTACTTTTGTAATTTGCTGCTCTGGAGTTGTAGTAAGCATTGGAAATCACACTCAAAATTCCAGACTACCCACTAGCAGCTCCAAATGACATCTACTAGCTCTTGGTTTGATCCCAATTGTGTGATAAGTTAACTTCGACGAAAACGTTCGGTTCGGTTCAACGAGAACGACTAGAAGATCCAGGAGCTAATAAGCCGCAAGCACAAGGCATTCCTGATCTGGAAACAGCAACAGAACTCGAGAGCAAGAAAGCAGCTCTACAGACGCCTGAAGGCCAAGGTCCAACAAAAAACTTGCAACCTAAAGAACCGATGGTGGGTGGAGAAAGCACAGGAGATCCAGCAGCTAGCCGACAACCATGACGTGCGTGGATTCTTCAGTGCAGTCAAGATCACCTACGGCCCAAGCAACCAGGTGCTACACCACTGCGGGCCAAGAATGGAGATGTACTCATCAAGGACAGAGAGGCAGTCAGTGCCCACTGGAAGGAGCACATCGAAGATCTCCTTAACCGAGGCTCGGTCTTCAACGTGGGTATCCTCAACTCCATCCCGCAGCATGCTACCCGCCACCACCTCAGCACAACCCCAGCCCGGCATGAGGTTGAAAAGACCATCCAACAACTGAAGAACAACAAGGCCTCAGGAGCAGATGGAATCCCCGCCGAGGCACTAAAACATGGCGGAGAAGCACTACTGGTGCGAATTCATGAACTCATTTCTCTTATTTGGAAGGAGGAGAGCATGCCAGGAGATCTCAGAGATGTAATTGTGACCATCTTCAAGAAAGGTGACAAGTCCGATTGTGGTAATTACAGAGGAGTCTCCCTGCTGTCTGCCACAGGGAAAGTCATCGCAAGAATCCTTTTCAAATCACCTTCTCCCAGTGGCTGAAGAACTCCTCCCAGAGTCGCAATGTGGATTTCGCCTACTAAGGGGCACAATGGACATGATCTTCACCGCGTGTCAACAACAAGAGAAATGCAGGGAACAGCACTAACCGCTATACATGGCCTTCTTTGACTTCGCAAAGGCCTTCGACACCATCAACCGTGAGAGATTATGGCGTGTCCTCCTCAAATTTGGCTGCCCTCAAAAGTTGTCACCAACCTCCGCCTGCTTCATGACGACATGCAAGCCATGATCCTGATCAACGGATCCACCACAGACCCAATTCACGTACGAACCAGGGTCAAGCAAGGCTGTGTCATCGCACCAATGCTCTTCTCGATCTTCCTTGCTGCAATGCTCCATCTCACCATCAGTAAGCTCCCCGCTGGAGTGGTGCTAATCTACAGAACAAACGGGAAACTGTTCAAACTCTGTTGCCTCCAGTCCAGATCCAAGGTCGTCCCATCCTCTGTCATCGAATTACAGTATGCAGACGATGCTTGTGTCTGCGCACACTCTGAGGTCGAACTCCAAACCATTGTCAACATCTTCACTGAAGCATACGAGAGCATGGGCCTTACACTAAACATCCGTAAGACAAAGGTCCTCTACCAACCTGCCCCCGCCACACAGTACTGCTCCCCAATTATCAAAATCCATGACAAGGCCTTGGACAACGTGGACCACTTTCCATACCTCGGGAGCCTACTGTCAATAAGGGCAGACGTTGATGACAAAGTCCAACACCGCCTTCAGTGTGCCAGTGCAGCCTTCAGTCATCCGAGGAAGAGAGTGTTTGAAGACCAGGACTTCAAACCCAGCACCAAGCTCATGGTCTACAGAGCAGTAGTGATACCCGCCCTCCTGTATGCTTCAGAGATATGGACCATGTACAGCAGGCACCTCAAAGCACTGGAGAGGTACCACCAATGCTGCCTCTGCAAGATCCTGCAAATTCACTGGCAGGATAGGTGCACCAGCGTCTGTGTTCTCGCTCAGGCCAACATCCCCAGCATCGAAGCTTTGGCCACGCTTGATCAGCTCCGATGGACGGGCCACATCGTCTGCATGCCCAATATGAGACTCCCAAAACAAGCGCTCTACTCGGAGCTCTGACACGGTAAGGGAGCCCCAGGTGGGCAGAGGACACCCTCAAAGCCTCCTTGAAAAAAGTGCAACATCCCCACCGACACCTGGGAATCCCTGGCCCAAGGCCGCACAAAGTGGAGGAGAAGCATCCGGGAAGGCGCCGAACACCTCGAGTCTTTTCGCCGGGAACAAGTGGAAGCCAAGCGCAAACAGCGGAAGGAGCGCATGTTAACCACCACCCCCCCCCGCCCCTTCAACCACTGTCTGCCCCACCTGTGACAGAGACTGTAGGTCCCACATTGGACTAATCAGTCACCTGAGAACTCATTTTTAGCGTGGAAGCAAGTCACCCTCGGTTCTGAGGAACTGCCTAAGAAGAGAAGATAAGTTAGCTGACATCAACTACGGGTGCTAAAACTGGCTTCAGGACTGTTGAGATCAAATTTAGAAAATCTGCCAGAGTTCCCATTCCTAATTATTATTCAGTGACCCCTGCTGGAAGTACGCTAGTTTGGGCCTCAAGTGAGAAAAGGATCAGAGTTGACTGCAAGGCTCACATAAGAATAGGGGCAAATTACCAGATGGCCACTGGTGCCTGTGGAACCAAACCCTAGCAAGGAGAGAAGAAAAATGCTGAGAAAAGGCACTGCCTCTTCAACAATATTATTATGAAACAGATGTTCAAAGTTATACAGATTATAATCCATCTGTTTATAACAGTAGTGTTGTAGATTACTAATGGTCCAGAGAACTCCAAAAATGACTTTCTTATATTGTAGTCGGATTTCATTTTGACCCATTGTTTGAGATGCTGAAGTTATATATGAGAGCCATAAATTCCAATACACCTTTAAGATAAACTACAAGGATTGTGCTTTGCCCTCTGAAGCAACCAACTGTCCATGTATGATACATTACTCAAACACATTAGTTTGGATCCCATTTATTTCAGTTTGATTATATGTCAATGATACTTTTATATGAAAAATTCTCAATTAATCATTTTGGATCAAAGCATCTTTCTAGCCATACAAAGGACTATAAATATAAGGGTAAGTTTCTGAATTTGCACTCCTGATGCACAGGTTCATGCTAGGAGTGCAAATTTGTAATATCTACCCTATAGCTGGTCACCCATTACACAGTAATTGAGAGAATCTGCTTAATCTGAGGATGCAACAGCAACACTTTTCAAATTCAAATCAACCCCAAGCTAAAAACTACAGTTTAATCTATAATTAGAGTTGGTTGTCTTGAATTAAACAGCAGCTTTCTTCTGATAAGTGTTTTCAAACTTTGAAATTATACAGACATTATTGCATACCAAAAAGTTTAAAGAACTGAATTGTGTGGTGCATTAATGTTATTTTTAAATTATCTATGTTTAAAATCTTGCAACCATCACACTTGAAATGTCACACATGTAAGGTCTGTTTTCACACTTACAAATTGGTTGGATTAAATATCATATTCAAAAATCAACAAGTCTGATTGCCTGCTGGTATCTTCTGACCTTCATCACTTGGCCTCTTCCTAGAGAAGGGATTTGGAAATAGCTGCTGACCTGCACTCAGCAACAGCAATTAACCTCTAAATGACCTGCCCTCAGTAACAGCAATTTGCGGCCATCAACAGGTCCAGGCAGTGGGTGGTCGAGAGGATCGATCGGCCTGACTGCCTGCCTCTCTCCTGCGGCTACATTCGCGCCCAGGTGGGCCCGGCACGCTCGAGGCCTTCCGCGACCGGTGGGCGCCGGAGGGACTGGAGTGCATTATCACACCCAGGAACAAAATTTTTATTTGATTTGTTAAGGTTCCTTTTAAATTTATGTTAATTTACGGTCTTTATTTGTTGTGCCCCTTTAAAAAGGGGGTATGTGCTTAACTTTAAACAGGCACCAGCCTGTGATGAAGAAAGATTCAGCAACAGCAATTAACCTCTAATTGATCTCAGAGTGTGCCTATTTGCAGCTATTATACTGAGTGGCCTTAAAGAGATGGGCAATTTAAACACAGTTCCATCTTAACAGCAGAATAATACCTTGGGGTAGATTTTCCTGAAGCTGTCGGGAAGGAGGCGGGACTTCAACTTCCGGGTTTTAGTCCCGCCTACATCGACGTCCGGCCAATCTGCGCGATTTTCCCTTGATTGACCTTGTTGAGCCCGCCCAGCGGGCTCAGCAGGCCAATTAAGGGCCACCCGGCAACAGGTGACATCACAGACTGAAATTTCATCTGTCAAGAGTTCTTGACAGATGAAATATCAGTGTTTCACAGCTGGTTGAAGCTGTCAAACACTGACAGTCTGACTTCTAACCCGAGTCCTTCTACACAGACTCAGTTAGAACTGTCACCGGCAATGAAAGCTGAAGGCTGTCACTTTTGACAGATTGCAACCATTTTGCTTTCAGTGCCGGCTGAGTGATGGACTCCCGACGCCTAGAGGAAGAAAGGCTGTTAAAGTAAGTACAGGTAATTTAAACTTCTTTGCACACTTTAGACACAACAAACACACTTACCTTTGCACTTATGCACCCATCACTCACCTGAACACTGACATCTTGACCCCTCCAAGTCCTTCAACTCGACGGCCCAACTGCTCTAACCTGGCGTGGTTTGGAGCCGTCGGGAATCCCACACGACACCCCTCAAAATAGGGATTAGGCTAAAAACTGCCCGTTAACAGGCTGTTAATTGGTACTAATCCGTTCCCGCCTAGGGTCAGTGGGTCCCAGTGCGGGGTGGGTACCCGCCTCCTGTGAAACTTACGTGGAGGCGGGTTTTGGGCAGGATGGTGTCGGGACCCAAATTCGGGATTTCCCCCCCCACATGCCTGAAACCCCACCTGACGGCTCCAGGAAAATCTACCCTCTTGTGTTTCATTCCCCTATTATAAAATAACACAATCTTTGATTTACCATGAGCAATGCCACAGGTAATCCACTAGTATCTACTTAAAAACAAACATTAAACCTTTGGTATAGACATAGGGGTCAAAACGCCACGAGTGGGAGACCACTGGAAACCCCAGGAAAACTGTGTAGACCCTGTTATTCTACGTCTTAGTTGCTTCTGGGAGTTTCCCCTTTCCTTGAAAAGTGCAGAACTTCCATCCAGGACAAAGCATGATCGAAGACATTGAAAAGGCTAATGTTGGAACACAAAAGCCAATTTCTACTAATCTCACTGGAAAGAAGCAAGGGATAACATTTTACCCAAGTGATCTAAATTGTTAAGTAAACCTTTAAGGGCATACATCCTTGTCCTAGTTCTACAGTAAATCACGTTTAATTCATCCAGTTACATATCTGTAACACCAGAATGCTTTATATCTACTCTTTGGTAAAGAACAAGCTGGTATGCTACAAGCTTGCAGTGTAGCCTGCTTACTTCCTTGGCCAGTTTACAACATCCCATTTTTTATATTTCATATTATCCATTTTATTCACATTTAGGATTCTCTGTGATATCCCCAGTGAACAGTTAGATAATGCTACTTCAAGCTAGATGGTAGGAAAGCAAGTGATATCTGCGTGGGTTGATCCTCGAGTGTTCTTTCTCTCCCTCAGGGGAAATGATTTTTCTCTGCTTGAAGTATCTATCGATGTCCCTAGCTGAAAGTGATCTGGGTTTGAGGTAGACGCCTACTATTGTGCAGGACATTTTGTGTTGCATTTAATGTGGTTAAATACATATAGAATGATAGAGTGAACTCAAATTATTTTTACGCATATTATAAGTTATTCATTTGTATATGTTTCTTTCCAAAACTAGGGCCAGGAATTTCTCGGGGCGCAAATTACAGTGAAAAAGTACGGTGAACGAGACCAGAGGTAAATGGAAATGGACCAGAAAGTCCTTTCCCAGCATTACTCTGTGCTTTGCTGAAAAGAAAATAACATAAGGTTTGTTCAGCACTTGTTAAAGGGTGTGTGTGTGTATGTATATATAAAACAGTATGTCTCTCTGTCTGTCTGTCTCTCTGTCTGTCTGTCCAGCTATACAATCAAAAGTTATAGAGCGTACCTACACATATGTTATATCAAAAGAAAGCTCATCATTAGGGGACTCTCATAGGCGTATTTACTTTTTGGTTGGACAAAAATTGTGCCGACGGTATCCAAAAAACGTTCAAAATTCCGCTCATTATCTGCTCATTAGCATCGAGCGGGGGCGGGTTCATTGCGTGTGTGGGCGGGCCATCCTAGAGTTGAGTGATGTGACGATTGACCGATCCTACAGTTCAGTGACCTGACGGTTCACCAATCGGTGCGTGTGTGGGCGGGCCTTATCATTCTGAACTGAGGTGTCAGCCATCTTGATTCGTAAGTTTATTTTTTTTTCCCACTTTCTGCGTGTTTCTTTTCAAATCGAGATTTCCAGCAAAAAAAAAGTTGCTTTTAAAACACAAATTGTTTTTAAAAAAAGTTAATTAATTTGTAAATCTTTTCTCTAACCTCTATAATTTTCCTACCTTTCACCGTTTTTGCAGGCCTGGAAGCCTGGGCCTCTGTTGCCCAGCCATGCCCGAGCTAGGCACCGCCCCTCCCGCTGGGCCCGCCCCGCGATCGCCGCCATCTTTATAAAGGCTGGTGGCGTGGGACTGGGCCGAGCGTAGCCATCGCCGCCATTTTCGGAAAGGCTGGCGGGGCGGGAGGGAGCCTAGCGGGAGATGAGTTGCAGTCACCGCGGGGCTCGGTCTCAGCTGATCGGGCGCTCATCAGGGGTCGGCCCGCAACACATCGACCGGAGGAGCGGTGGCTCTCTCTCTCCTTCCCCCCCGCGTCACGGGCGGGGGGCCGGTGCTCGGGAGGGCGGGGCTCGGGTGCTCGGGAGAGCGGGAAGGGGGTGGAAGGGTTACCCCGGCGACCGGGCCTGGCCCTCTCTCACAGCCTCAAGCCGGCTCACGCCCATTCCCGGGGCTTGGCTCCAGCTCAGGCGCAGCCGCAATCGGCGGTCTTGAGGGCGAGGCTCGGGAGGGCGGGGGGCGCTGCGCTCGGCTGGGCCATGTCAGTGCGTGGGGTGGCACGGAGCTCCGTGGAGCCATCGCCGGCAGAGGGGAGAGGGTCTGCTGGCTCCCCCCCTCCCTTTCTCCCTTCCCCCCTCCTTCCACCACCCTTCCCACCCCCCCTTCCCCCCCCCCAACACACACCCTCCCCCTCCACCCCCCCCAGCTCCCCCTCCCCCCCACCCCCCTCCCCCTCCACCCCCCTCCCCCTCCTCTCTCTCCCCCCCAGTCGCTCTCTCCCCCCCAGTCGCTCTCTCCCCCCGTCTCTCTCCCCCCGTCTCTCTCTCCCCCCCGTCTCTCTCTCCCCCCCGTCTCTCTCTCCCCCCCGTCTCTCTCTCCCCCCCGTCTCTCTCCCCCCCGTCTCTCTCTCCCCCCCGTCTCTCTCTCCCCCCCGTCTCTCTCTCCCCCCGTCTCTCTCTCCCCCCCGTCTCTCTCTCCCCCCGTCTCTCTCTCCCCCCCGTCTCTCTCTCCCCCCCGTCTCTCTCTCCCCCCCCCCGTCTCTCTCTCCCCCCCGTCTCTCTCTCCCCCGTCTCTCTCTCTCCCTCTTCCCCCCAGTCGCTCTCTCACTTCCCCCCAGTCGCTTTCTCTCTATCCCCCAGTCGCTTTCTCTCTTTCCCCCAGTCGCTCTCTCTCTTCCCCCCAGTCGCTTTCTCTCTTTCCCCCAGTCGCTCTCTCTCTTCCCCCCAGTCGCTCTCTCTCTCTTCCAAATGGCAGTCACAACAGGAGTCAGTCATATGAAAGATTTTGTTGGATCAGCACAGTAAGTGCTTATCCTCCTCATAAACTCCATCCTCACCCTATTCGATCTAACCCAATGGACTCCCGCTGACAACCCCAACACGACTGATTACTACTGATAATCCTAACCCAACCCTATTCCCCAAATATTCACCATTTTTACCAGTTGTATCCCAATGAACATTATTACAGATGCACCATAATTGTATAGTTTTGTGTTATCCTGTTGGCAAATTTATGTTGGATGAAACTGGCACTCACTGGTATGACTGACTACTCTCAAACACAATCAAAATCAAATAACTCTTTTGAGAAAAATAGGAAAGTAAACCCCTAAATTTTTATTTTCTACATAGTGACATGTTGCATTACACAAGTACCAAATACTAAAGGCCAGCTTTCAGTTGGTATACACAGAGCTTGAGCCAGAAACAGGAGGCTCAAGGCTTCCCCCATATTGGGCCATGGGCCTCATTCCAATGATTGTGATGAGTTAGGGATAGCATAAAATCCAAGGAGAGGACATATAAATTGGCCAGAAAAATCAGCAAACCTGAGGATTGGGAGCAGTTTAGGATTCAGCAAAGGAGGACAAAGGGATTAATTAAGAGGGGGGAAATAGAATATGAGAGTAAGCTTGCAGGGAACATAAAAACTGACTGTAATAAAAGCTTCTATAGATATGTGAAGAGACAAAGATTGGTGATGACAGAATCAGGGGAATTTATAATGGGGAACAAAGAAATGGCAAACCAATTAAATACATACTTTGGTTCCGTCTTCACAAAGGAGGACACAAATAACCTTCCAGAGATTTCGGGGAACATAGGGTCTAATGAGAGGGAGGAACTGAATGAAATCAGTATTTGTAGGGAAATGATGTTAGGGAAATTGACGGGATTGAAGGCCAATAAATCACCAGGGCCTGATAATCTACATCCTAGGGTACTTAAGGAAGCGGCCCTAGAAATAGTAGATGCATTGCTGGTCATCTTCCAAAATTCTATAAACTCTGGAATAGTTCCCATGGATTGGAGGGTAGCTAATGTAACCCCACTATTTAAAAAAGGTGGTAGAGAGAAAACGGGGAATTATAGAACGGTAAGCCTGACATCGGTAGTGGGGAAAATGCTAGAGTCCATTATAAAAGATGTAATAGCAGAGCACTTGGAAAACAGTGACAGGATCGGACAAAGTCAACATGGATTTACAAAAGGTAAATCATGCTTGACTAATCTACTGGAATTTTTTGAGGATGTAACTGGTAGAATAGATAAGGGAGAACCAGTGGATGTGGTGTATTTGGACTTTCAGAAGGCTTTCGATAAGGTCCCGCATAAGAGATTGGCGTGCAAAGTTAAAGCACATGGGATTGGGGGTAAGGTACTGACTTGGATAGAGAACTAGTTGGCAGACAGGAAGCAAAGAGTTGGAATAAACGGGTCTTTTTCCGAGTGGCAGGCAGTGACTAGTGGGGTACCGCAGGGATCGGTGCTAGGACCCCAGCTATTCACAATATATATTAATGATCTAGACGAGGGAACTAGATGTAATATCTCCAAGTTTGCAGATGACACAAAGCTGGGTGGGCGTGTGTGCTGTGAGGAGGATGCAGAGAAACTCCAGTATGATTTGGACAGGTTGGGTGATTGCACAGGTGCATGGCAGATGCAGTATAATGTGGATAAATGCGAGGTTATCCACTTAGTTGGCAAAAACGGGAAGGCAGATTATTATCTGAATGGCAATAGATTGGGAAAAGGGGAAGTGCAACAAGACCTGGGTGTCCTTGTGCACCAGTCGCTGAAGGTAAGCATGCAGGTGCAGCAGGCGGTTAAGAAGGCAAATGGTATGTTGGCCTTCATAGCGAGAGGATTCGAGTACAGGAGCAAGGACGTCTTGCTGCAGTTGTACAGGGCCTTGGTGAGACCACACCTTGAGTACTGTGTGCAGTTTTGGTCGCCTTATCTGAGGAAGGATGTTCTTGCCATGGAGGGAGTGCAGTTAAAATTTATCACAATCCACTTAGCTGCATTCCACACTAACTGTAAACCAGAATGAAGACTGGTCCAATTTTTTAGTGTCATGTTGTGTTCTTTTGTCTCTCTGCCTGCAGTCGAAACTAAAGAGCTAGATCAAACTATACCTCTGGCTCATTCAATGCATAATATAGTACAAGCTAATTCCAAAGGCTCCCCTTCTTCCCCCTAGCACCATAAACAAAAGCACAGCAAAAGCTAACCTACTAAAGCTTGCACACTTGACATTAAGAATATGTTACCAATGGCACAATGAACAGAGAGTAGAGATATAGCTCTGGTCCAGCTGAAAAACACAGAACCATGACTATTTAAAAAATAATGGATTTGAAACTTTGTCTGGAAGACCTGCATACCTGGGATGGCAGGAATGACGTATGAAGAGAGATTGAGTTGACTGGGCTTATATTCGCTAGAGTTTAGAAGAATGAGAGGGGATCTCATTGAAACTTATAACATTTTAACAGGATTAGACAGACTAGATGCAGGAAGGATGTTCCTGATGGCGGGGAGTCCAGAACCAGGGGTCACAGTCTAAGGATAAGGGGTAAGCCATTTAGGACTGAGATGAGGTGGAATTTCTTCACCCAGAGAGTGCTGAACTTGTGGAATTCTCTACCACAAAAGGCAGTTGAGGCCAACTTATATATTCAAGAAGGAGTTAGATATATTTCTTAAGGCTAAAGGGATCAAGGGATATGGGGAGAAAGCAGGGACAGGGTACTGAATTTGGATGATCAGCCATGATCTCATTAAATGGCAGAACAGGCTCGAGGGGCCGAATGGCCTACTCCTGCTCCTATCTTCTATGTTTCTATGTGAGTTGTTGTCGTTTGTTGTGTTTACAGAGGCTGTAGGTTGCTGCAGGAGCTACCTGGGAACGGGAGGCAGGCTTGCACGGGGCAGCAGTAGTCCACAGTAATGCTGTGGAACCTAGAGAAGCACGCCTACTCCTCCCGGCTCTACATGAAGGTAGCTCATCAAAAAAATCTCGTGTTATGGTGGCGGCCTCCAACGATCCATTTAAAGAACCACTGGTTAAGCCGCATGCAGACCAATTCATCTTGAGCAAGCTTGACCAGTGCCTGCTCCGCTCAGCGCTGCACAATTTCTGGATGAGGTCTTTAAACAGGTGTTAAGCCCGTCATTAACATATACAAGGGATGTAAAGGCTGTTTGAGACAACCACCTGGTACACCCGACAGCCACCCAGGATAGCTTCCGAGGCCAATATGACATTGAACATATTTGTGGCGTCCTTGGGGTGTGGGATGTAGCCCATGAAATTGGTCCTTTGTGCCCCCATTTTCCACCTAGAAAATGGGCATAATGAGGACCAGTTTCTCCCCCGTTGTCTTTTATTGCATCTGTCACTCGATCTCAACCAGAAAAATAGCGCAGTGGCTGGACTAAGGGAATGAATTTCCTCATTGCCTAAATATGAAAAATAATTGACCACATTTCCTCAGTGTGTTGGCAGTAATACCAAGTGCTGGCGCACTAATGTACAATGCCATGGAGAGGGAAGACATTTCCCACTTCAGTCAGTTGTCAATCTGAGTTACATTGAGCAAAGGCGAGGCATCTCCTTGCATAGGATGAGGGAAATTAAGCAGGGGAATGATTATTGAGATACTGTTCCTGCCCTCTTACTACTAATACAGAACTGCATTGGCTCTGGTCTCCTACCTCTTGTTGGCAGGAGTTGCATGGCCTAGCAGATAAAATGGAGAGGCTAAAATCTCACACAACTAACTTTTAATATTAGCATATATCACATTAAGCTACACTATGCTCACTGCCAAAGTATCCCATTAACTATTATTAAGACCATGAAATGATACATGTTTATGCATTTCTGTCTACAATTTTCTCCTTGTGTTTTTTCTCTCCTCTCCTGAAGTTTACGAGTCACCCTGAAGTATATGGTTCCATTTGCACTCATATAGTTCTCTAAAATGTCAACTAAGTAGTCATTTTTCATGTGTAATGTGCACTGTCATGCCTAGACAGTGCATGACAGCCTTGTATTGGTTCTATGTATAACCTTTTGGTAAACACTAATTTATTCATCATTGGTATCAGAATAATAAGAGGGAATAAAAAGGCAAAAAAGTAAAAAGACTACAAAAAGTTTTAATCTTCTGACTCTTTTGCTGTTTTATTCTTTTTAATTTTTCTACAACCGGTGGTGTATTGACTGATTTGAGGTCTCCCTTGAACAATAATACCTGCCAAGAAATCGTTAAGGCTTTTAAAACTAATTTAGCATCAACGACAACTTCAAGCCTTAGGGTATATGGGAGACCTGCTATGTTTGACAAAGAGACCAAATTGGTTCGACCCGATCAATACCATGCAGAAGATTGAAGTGTTGTTCTGACATACCAGAATGGAAAAAATGGAAGTTACAGTGTATTTCCTTAGATGTCATCTATGTGTTCTGCAAGTAAATGCTGTATGCCACGTTGGTAACATCATTTTAGCTGTGCCTTTTGATTTTGAGTGAGAGTTCACCTCAGAATCCAGTGAGCAATTCGAGTTGTGGATAAAACTGGCTTCGTAGAATTGTACTCAACATTCACTCAACCATTTGAAGTTTTCATCAATCTGTTTGCACGCTGAGAATTATGGTTACATTCCCACCATTTCGTGGTTTGGAGTGAAATAACCACATGCATTGTAATAGCAAAGATAAATAAATGTTACAGCCTTAGACTATTAACTATTAATTATATGCATTTTGCTTTCCACCTCGATCCCTTTGCTTGGAATAGAATATATTTAAAGCAATCATATCAGTTGAGTCACGCATATGGATGACTTTATGTAACACAGGGAACATTGAAAAATGAATTACCAAGAAAACTGCAGAATCGTGGTGAGCAATAGGGTAAATGGTATGAAAAGCCTATTATACACTGCAACTTTCAATACAATCATTGCAAAACTATCCAATGCTGACATTTCTTATTCTGTATTTGGAAAAAAGTTATAGTATGTACAGTGTTAAGATAATCGATTAGAATTAAATGATGTATTTATTTTATAAATGGCCTTTTTAAGAAACGGGAGCACCAGGTATAACTCATATTTCACAGCAGAGTTAATGCTACTGAGTGAAACTTTACCAACGGCAGCAATGACATGATAAATGTAAGTACACCACTTTGCCTACCTTTACGTCGACTCCTTTCTTTTGTCTGGAATGACAAAGTACCCATCAGAGCCCCCATCTTCAATGATTTTATCAGAAAACTTGCAGCCAGTGCTCTTCTCAGACACGCAGAGTGTGGCTAATGTTTATGGCTTGGTTGTGATACGGTGAATAAAAAAAATCAAAGCACAGTTTGAAAGCGAAGATAAAGGTGCACATAAAGCTTGGAGACTTCTTTTGTCAACACTCTGCAGGCTTCTTGCTGTGATGTTATTATTCAACTCTGCTGCACATTGGAATTTTAATTTTGACGTGTTCATTCACAGCTCAAAGACATGTTTGAGTGGGAGCTGTGCCACTGAAATATTTCAGCTTAGCGCCATTGTATCGGAGCACTTTGATTAATTGTACCAACTATATCTGCAGTAACTTGTCACACAGTGAGTCGCTAACGCTTCCACAGGAACCTCCACAACAACTTTCGATATAGCTGTAGTGCTCAGCCATGAGAAATGTGAGTTTATATTGCTCTTTTATTTTTATGTAAATAATATGAACAGATATTTTATTGTACAGGAATGTGCAGCATAGTGTTCAGTAAGCTAGCTGTGTTAAGATCTTATTTATTGGAACATTATTTATATCAGGGATAAAAAGACTGTTTAGGTCAATATCAGGTACTATTTAATACAAATAATCTAGTTAACTTCATGTGTATGCAGATCAGAAGAGATGATTGAAAAATAAAAATCCCTCTCATCTTTCTGAAGATTAAATTATAAATTATTTTAAAACATTTTGTTTCATTATGTATGACTTTCAAAATAAATACGAATAGACCCTTTCAACAAAATTGTTTTTTCCTTTTAGCAATTGCCCTCGCAAGAACATACCCTACGTATTTCAACGTAATTTATTTACCGGCAGCCTTACACATAGAATAAGAGACGCTGGGGAGTAAGGTTATGAAGCTGTAATTCAATCGAGGGGTTCAGGAAAGGTCATCAAAACATCAAAATTGGAAAAATTAAAAAGAAACTAAAAATTGAATTTAAGGCTTTAACTTCCTCCCCAGCATGTTGTTTTATGTTTTGTATTATTATATTACTGCTGCTTTGCAAGCTTCAGTAAGCTTCCATGCACATCAGCTATTTAATTATATCACTATTCAACAGTTAAAAATATGCTGATTCAGGTTGCGAGAAGGGCAACACCATGAGTGAAAAATAACAGTCACACAGCTCTTGAAAGAGCATAATTTGCCTGTATTAGCAATGTGTTACTAGGTTACTACAGTGTGCTCTGTACCTTACAATGGTTTTCTAATTCTAATTCTAAATGAACAGGATATGTTCCTTTGTAGTGACTGGGTGAAAGGCCTTAAAGTATCAGGAATACACTGGGACACTAAGACATCACAGAGCAAAAGCACAACCCACGCACATTAACAAAACTGTAACTTCTGCTCCGAGAAAGAAAAGAATTGAGGTGACAACAGCCATAGAAATAAACTAAAATGAATTTATAAGTCACTGGGGATAGATCTATCAGCTTTGTTACCATAGCAACAAGTACCTGTACCAATAATATAGATGTGATAATATTTACAGTTTGTGTACGTCTGTGTCTAGAAGTAGTGGAAGGACTTACTGTGAGAATATAAATATAATAAAACAGGGATGTAACACGATGGAAAAACAGAAAACAGGACAGAGGGAGCTCCGTGTCCACAAGAGATCATTGCCATATTTGAATCACACTATAGTGATGGCAGAGATACCGATGTTAGCAGCTGAACAAACATTGGAAGGTATGCACACCAATAAATGATCATACATTAGCTAATAGCAAATTTGGCAACAGCCCAGATGTTCAAGATTTGGTGAAGAGCACCTGCTCTCCATGGAGCTCTCAGGAACAATGGGCCAGATCTTGCTGGAGTGGGGCATCTCGCGGCGTACGCCATCAGTTAGACTTTATTCTGCACCCTTCAGCACAAAAATTTTTAGAGCTGATAACAGCGCTGCGAGGACAACGGGGCATCTGGGACCTCAGTGAACGGTGGGACCAACAGGGTATCTCATTAACCAATGGGATTTAACAATTGAGAAAGTAACAGAGGAACACTGGAGAAGGAGGATGAATTAGAGTGGGTGAATTAGAGTAAAATCAGGTACAGAAAGAGAAATAAAGAGAGGGAAAGATTGGATTAAGAGAAAGAGAAAAAAAGAGACAGAAATGAAAAGTAAGAAAAAAATGCAAATATGATAAATTTGACATTTTTCAAATCTAAGAACAATTTACTACCTGAAGAAATGAGGCTCCACAGTATTAACTGTTCCTTTTTTGGACCAGAAAGGTTGCTTAGCATTGCATTAATAATAATCGGTCATTAAAAGCGTACTTATGCTCTTAATTACCAGACTTAACTTTCTGTGTCAAGTGTAATGGGCAATTCATGTGAAAATCCAGCAAGTTCTCAAAAATAATGGGGCGGCTAAGGGCGAGATGCCACTTGTGCAAAACAAATGGTGGAACGACGTAAATCTACCTGCAAGTTCTGGAGATTCTCATCTCTCAGGGGACCAGTGTGTCTCAATCTCCTGAACTTGCTGGCCCATTTGCACATTAATAATGGTGTGCGTTGTTAACACGCCACTATTTTTACATTGTGTTGGTTGTGCTCTGTGTTAATCTCAGTTTATTAAGGGCACCAGAATTATTTATGAATACTGAGCAATATAAATTTAGTTACTCCACCTGGTAGTTCATAATAGCTCAAAAATTAGAGATTATAATTGAAGGGATAAATATACATAGAAATACATAGAAGTTACAAAACAGAAACAGGCCATTTGACCCAAACAATCCTTGTCGGCATTTACTCTCCATGCGAGCAAATAGTCTTCATCACAATTACTTGCCCATTCCTATAACTCTTTATCCTCTTTTCCTTCATCACCCTACCCAACATAATCTTGAAAGTCAACATAGTTTCTGCCTCAACCACTAACCCTGGAAGTGAATTCCACAACCTTGCAACTCTCTGTGTGAAGAAGTTTCTCTTAATCTCTGTTCTAAATCTCTTGCATGTAATCTATGGCCACTTGTTCTCAAACCTTCAACTACTGGAAATAGTCTGCTTCTATCTACCCTGTCCAGCTTGGGAGGGGAAATTCCCCCTGAAGCTTCAACAGATGGCTTTAAACCTCTTCCTCACAGGCACAAAACCCTCAACAACTGGCCCTGCAGTTACTCAAAGGTATCATCTATTCCTGTTCTTCTGACCTGGTTTCCATCACGTCCACATTCTGAATGAGACTACTATGATACACAATTGAATCCACCCATCTTCCATAAACTCCAAGTATTCTTCCATATTGTCCTGCCTGCATTATGACAGTTCTAGATTCATATTATCCATGAGTGCCTTCTCCACTAACCTTCTTAACTGTAGAATGTCTGATTTTCATAATACCTGTACCAAAATCAGCTGAGATCTCTGCACTCCTCCAATTCTGGCCTCGTGCACATCCCCAATCTTTACTTTTCTCTCTAAGATGCTCCTTAAAACCTATCTCTTTGGCCAAGCTTTTGGTAACCTGTCCCAATATCACTTTATGTATTGCGGTGTCAATTTTTTGTTTGATAACACTCCTGTGAAGTGCCTTGGGACACTTTACTACAACATGAAGGCACTATATAAATGTAAGTTGTTGTTGTTTACACCATTGCTCCAAAAGTTCTACTGATCGTCCACCAAAGTTACAGCAGGACTCAGGACAAGCCCCATGAAGATCCTCGCTGCCAGAATGGGCAGCTGACCAATGTGCTCTACCAAAACCCAAAATAGACACCACTGTGTGTGATTTATTGATATATGTATCTGCCAGCTTTAGAATTAACAGACATTTAAATTACTGCTTGGCTCCAGTAACTGTTTTCAGAGGTATTTATTATCCTGTGCTTTTCAGATCAATTAATTTTACTGGAATCTATGAAGAGAATAAAATAAGCCAGAGACTGCTATGTAGGGAAGTAATTATAGTCAATGTTTTAGCACTAGAATTGCAAACCATATTTTCCATTATACAGAAGTTAGTAAAGTTTAACAGCTATTGTAAGTATATATGTTATGTTTGTTATTATTCACAAGCTCATTTACTGTTTTAACAAATTATTTGGCATTTAAAATGGGAGCCAATCCAGTATCACCCATTTCACGGCCTCATCGAAGTTCAAAGTTCAGCCCAAAGACTATCCACAATAAAAAGGGTATAAGGAGCCAAAAATATAACCATGCCCACCTCCATGTATCTTCATCAGGCCAAGCTGCCTTTGAGAGTTGAACTACTTTGAATATTCATCAGTTACACTGTGTAGGAGCTTAATTTAAATGAGCTGCAACCTAGCATTTCAAGAAGCCTCGTGTACATTCTATCTACCCCCCATTCGAAAGGAGTGAACTTCAGACACAAGTCTGCTACCAATGCTACCTGCAGTGATAGAAATTATTTATGTCCCTGCGTGCCTATGAATTGCCATATTTTCCACAAAATAATGTCTTATTGTCTAGACCCATATCAACTGCTCATATTCAGTGTGCTTCTTCTTACTGAATGCTTTTCTTAACATTTTGGTTTGTCCAGTCAAGTTTCTGGTCAATGGTGACTCCCCCGCCGGATGTTGATGGTTGGGGATGGTAATGCCATTGAATGTCAAGGAGCGGTGGTTAGACTCTCTTTTTGGAGTGGCAAGTAATATTTGTGCCACACATCAGCCCAAGCCTAAATGTCGTATGCGGGCACTGACTGCTTCATTATCTGAGGAGCTGCGAATGGAACTGAACGCTGTGCAATCATCAGCGAACATCCCCACTTCTGAACTTATGATGGAGGGAAGGTCATTGATGAAGCAGCTGAAGATGGTTGGGCCGAGGACACTGCCCTGAGGAACTCCTGCAGCGATGTCCTGGGGCTGAGATGATTGACCTCCAACAACCACAACCATCTTTCTTTGTGCTAGGTATGACTCCAGCCAGTGGAAAGTTTTCCCACTGATTCCCATTGACTTCAATTTTACTAGGGCTTCTTGATGGCACACTTGGTCAAATGCTGCCTTGATGTCAAGGGCAGTCATTCTCACCTCACCTCTGGAATTCAGCTCTTTTGTTCCTTTTTGGACCAAGGTTTAATGGGTCTAGAGCTGAGTGGTTCTGGTGGAAACCAAACTGAGCATCGATGAGCAGGTTATTGGTGAGTAAGTGCCGCTTGATAGCATTGTCCATCACTTTGCTGATGATTGAGAGTAGACTGGTGGGGCGGTAATTGGCCGGATTGGATTTGTCCTGCTTTTTGTGGACAGGACATCCCTGGGCAGTTTTCCACATTGTCAGGTAGATGCCAGTGTTGTAGCTGTACTGGAACAGCTTGGCTAGAGGCGCGGCTAGTTCTGGAGCACAACTCTTCAGCATGACAGTTGGAATACTGTCATAAGAACATAAGAAATAGGAGCAGGAATAGGCCACTTGGCCCCTCGAGCCTGCTCCGCCATTCAGTAAGATCATGGCTGACCTTGGGCTCAAAGCCACTTCCCTGCCCGCTCCCCATAACCCTTCACTCCCTTATCTTGCAAAAATCTGTCTATCTCCACCTTAAATGTATTTAATGACCCAGCCTCCACAGCTCTCTGGGGCAGAGAATTCCACAAATTTACAACCCTCTGAGAGAAGAAATTCCTCCTCATCTCAGTTCTAAAAGGGCGACCCTTTATTCTAAAACTGTGCCCCCGAGTTCTAGATTTCCCCACGAGGGGGAACATCCTCTCTGCATCTACCTTGTTGAGCCCCCTCAGTATCTTATATGTTTCAATAAAATCACCTCTTATTCTTCTAAATTCCACTGAGTATAGACCCTGCCTGCTCAACCTTTCCTCATAAGTCAACCCCCTCATCTCTGGAATTAACCTAGTGAATCATCTCTGAACTGCCTCCAATGCAAGTATATCCTTCCTTAAATAAGGAGACCAAACCTGTACACAGTGCTCAAGATGTGGTCTCACCAATACCCTGTACAGTCCTGTCGGGGCCCATAGCCTTTGTTGTATCCAGTGCCCTCAACCATTTCTCAGCACGTGAAGTGAATCAAATTGGCTGAAGACTACAGTCCTCATTGAACCAGGGTTGGTCCCCTGGCTTGATGGTAATGTATAGTGAGGGATATGCCGGGTCATGAGGTTACAAATTGTGGTGGAACACAATTCTGCTGCTCCTGATGGCCCACAGCACCTCATGGATGCCCAGTTTTGAGCTGCGAGATCTGCTCTGAATTTATCCCATTTAGCACGGTGGTAGTGCCACACAACACGATGGCGAGTGTCCTTAGTGTGAAGATGAAACTTTGTCTCCACAAGGACTGTGCAGTGGAATAAATGTCTACAACTCGAGAAACTCTGGCTCAGATTTAGAGTCTGAGATGCAAACATTGCGATGCATCCTAAAGGGTGAGAGTTACCTGGACATTTTGACCCAGGAGGCAATCACACCCCTTAGGTTAGGCAGTGGTTTAGATTTGCTCAGTTGTCAGGGACGGAAGCGTTCATGTCGCGGCCCTGTTTCAACCAATTCTACCACCACCACGCACAGCAAGTAGTGTATACATCGATTTCGTACCGCTAATTTGATCAAGTACCAACATCATGCCTGAAGACGGAAGTAGTCGTCGATGTCAGGAACACGGGTCTTTTTCAAGACCAGCATTGACTGTTATATCTGCTAATGTTGAAGGGTTCTCTATAGCTAAACAAAACATCCTCGCTACATTATGCAATGAGTTGGAGTGTGATGTCCTCTGCCTGCAGGAGACACATAGAGGAAGTGAGAACAACCGCCCAAAAATACCAGGAATGGTCCTGGCTATTGAAAGACCTCATCGACAATATGGCAGTGCTGTATTTGTTAGAGCTGGTTCAGTTGTAGAAGCCACTTCTAAAACAGAGGAGGACAACATCGAAATTCTAACCGTAGAGCTGAGCAAAGTAGTAGTGACCTCAGTGTACAAGCCACCTGGCACAGATTTCAGCTTCTCTAACCCTGTACCCAACCTGCACAATAAACCACAGATCATCATTGGAGACTTTAATAGCCACAGTACCCAATGGGGGTACAAGGAGACTAACAACGATGGAGAAGCAGTCGAAGAATGGATGGACGCTAATCAGCTTAGTCTCATCCACGATCCTAAATTGCCAGCCTCCTTCCACAGTGCCCGCTGGAAGTGTAGATATAATCCAGGTCTTGCCATTGCCAGCAACGACATCGCTGGCCTCTGCAAGAAGCTTGTCACAGACCCAATACCAGACACAACACCGTCCTATTGGTATCCAGGTAAATGCAGCAGTGTTACCAACCATCATACCATTCAAAAGGCGCTTCAACTTCAAGAAGGTCGATTGGAAAGGTTTCACATGAGCACTTGACCGCAAGGTTAAACGCATTAAACCACTACCTGAGCACTACAACCTCTTTGCAAAAGCTGTCCAAAAAACAGCTAGAAGGAAGATCCCCCGAGGTTGCAGAGTACACTACATCCCTGGTCTCACCAAGGAGAATGCTGAACTCTACTGGGAGTATGTCTCAATGTTTGAATCTGACCCCTTCTCAGAGGAAACAATATCTACCGGTGAGAGGGTGATGTTAAGTATCTCTCAAGAACGTCAAAACACCTGGAACACCTTGATAGAGACAACAGATCTTACAAAAAACAGCAAGAAGGCATGGTCTCTCATACGCAAACTTGGAGGTGATCCCAAGAAAGCTGCCCAACATCCAAATGTGTCTGCTAACCAAGTTGCACACCAGTTGCTCCTAAATGGAAAAATCAACAAGGAACAACCAAGAGCACAACTAGATAGGAAGAAGTACAGCGATGATCCTGGCTTCACAAGACCATTCACCATGGAAGAACTGGAAACTGGTACATCTAATCTAAAACACGGGAAAGCAATTGGTCTTGACAACATAGCAACGGAGCAGATAAAGCGTTTTGGTCAGCAAGCAAAGAAGTGGCTCCTACAATTGTTCAACCACTGTCTGGCAACACACAAGCCACCTAATATCTGGCAGAAGGCACATGTAATAGCACTATTAAAGCCTGGAAAAGATCCCTCAGCTCCTAAGAGTTTTCGGCCAATTTCACTGCTTTGCCACACCTATAAGCTGTTTGAACGCCTGATACTCAATAGGATAGCACCAACTGTAGATGAGAAGATCATTCTAGAGCAAGCAGGTTTCCGCCCCAGCAAATCAACAACAAGCCAACTGCTCAACCTCACACAACACATCGAAGGTGGTTTTGAGCAATGGATGGTAACAGGTGCTGTTTTTGTAGACCTGTCAGCAGCATACGATACAGTGAACCATAGACGTCTCCTCTGCAAGATTCTAGAGATGACAAAAGACATTCACTTAACAGAGCTGTTAGAAAGCATGTTTCAGAATCGCTGGTTCTATGTTGAACTAGGTGGGAAGCGCAGCAGGTGGCGTATTCAGAAGAATGGTCTTCCTCAGGGAAGCGTGCTTGCACTGCTGCTGTACAACATCTACACGAATGACCAACCTATAGACAGTGTCACACGCCGTTTTATATATGCTGATGACTTATGTGTCACTGCCCAAAGCACTGATTTTAACACCGTGGAGAAAACGCTTTCTGAGGCCTTGGAGGGACTAAAATCCTACTATGAAGAAAACCACCTTCGCGCAAACCCATCAAAGACGCAAGTTTGTGCATTCCACCTCAGAAACCGTGAAGCCAAACGCCAGTTGAAAGTAACCTGGTGTGGAGCAACACTGACGCATTGCGTGCACCCTATCTACTTAGGAGTCACCCTTGACCGATGCCTCACCTTCAAGAACCACATCGAGAAGGCAAAGGCAAAAGTGAGCGCACGAAACAACATCCTGAATAAGCTCACTAACACAAGATGGGGAGCAAGCCCGAAAACATTGCGAACCAGTGCACTTGCTCTTTGCTATTCCACTGCCGAATACGCCTGCCCTGCATGGGAAAGGTCTACTCATGCCAAGAAGATGGATGCCGTTCTGAATGCAAGCTGCCGATTTATCACAGGTTGCTTAAAACCAACAAACATCAACAGCCTATATATCCTGGCGGGTATCGCTCCCCCTGATATAAGAACGGTAGCCAGCAAGAAAGAGCGACTCCGTCAAACATCAGATGAGAGGCACCCTCTGCATTGTCATACACCTACACCCAGCCGCCTAAAGTCAAGAAAGAGCTTCATGAACAGTGTTGTTCCATTACAATCAACCTCATCTGAAGCCCGCATCGCCTTGTGGAAAGACCGGCTCGCCAGTCTTGAACAACCCCCAGCAATGGAAATTTTACCTGATGAAAGCCTTCCCCCAGGAGCTAATTGCAACTGGGCAATCTGGAAGTGCCTTAACAGACTTAGGACCGGTGTAGGTTGCTCAAAGGTGTCACTAAGCAAATGGGGATATTCAACCAGCCCAACAACTTGTGAATGTGGAACTGAGGCACAGACTATGCAACATCTCCTGCAATGCCCATCGTTAGAGGAACCCTGCACTGTTGCAGATCTTGCCGAATCCAACAACAAGGCGCAAAAATGTGTCCAGTTCTGGCTGGGCTATGTATAGACTGTCCGTGGACACGATAAGAAGAAGAAGAAGGGACAGAAGGATGTGACTGGCAGGCAGGTAAGGGGACCTGAAATGCAGTGGTGAAGGAGCCTCAGCCTTTGCCATTGTCCAACAGGTACGAGGTACCTGCTGACGGTTTGAATGAGAACCAAGACTGCAGGGAGGATGGGCAAATTGACGCCACCGTGGCACAGGAGACCAGTCAAGTGGGGGTAGTGAAAAGGAATGTGGTAGTGGTAGGGGAGAGTATAGATAAAGAGATTGATACTTTTCTCTGCAGCTGCGACCGATAGTCCCGAAGGCTGTTTTACCTGCCTGAGAGTTAAGGACATCTCCTCATGGCTGGGGAAGAACTTGGAGAGTGAGGGAGGTAGGATCCCATTGTTGTAGTTCACGTAGGAACCAACGACCTAGATAAAACTTAGAATGATGTTCTGCTGAGGGAGTTTGAGGAGCTAGGGTACAAATGAAAAAGCAGTAACTTAAAGATAATAATCTCTAGATTACTACCTGAGCCACGTGCAAATTGGCATAGGGACAAGCAGATTAGAGGTTTAAATGCATAGCTGAAAGAGTGATGGAGGAAGAAGGGGTTTCAGTTCATGGGCACTGGCACCAGTACTGGGGAAAGAGGGAGCTGTTCCATTGGGACAGACTTCACTTAAACGAGGCTGGGACCAGTGTCCTGGCAAATAAAATAACTAAGGTGGTAGATGGAGTTTAAACTAATAAGGGGGAGGGTGGGTTCGGGTAAGTGTAATTCTATAAATCTGAAGAGAAAAGTCAAGGCTGCAGAGCAGAGTAGCGATTTGGGTAAAAAAACAAGCAGATTGTGTCAGGACGGGACAGAGAGTTTAACAATGGTAATAGGACAGTAGCGATTAAGATCACATCGGGGAAAAACAGTAAAAAGTTAAAATTAAAGGTGCTATATATGAATGAATGAACAAAGCATTCTTAACAAGATAGATGAATTAATGGCACAAATAGAGATAAATGGGTTTGAGCTAGTAGCCATTACAGAGACGTGGGCTGGAATTTCCCCCTAACAAAAGGGTGGGTTTGGAGCCAGGGGGCAGTTAAATTGTAAAAATGGGATTCCCAACCTGACCCCGCCTCCAACCCACCCACTTCCGGTTTTAACGCAGGCGGGATGGGGGCGAGTGACCAACCCACTCCCAGGGGGCGGTACCTTAATTTAAATATTGTAATTAGGCATTTTTTCACCTCAATTTTGAATTTAACTGCCTGTGGACGGGTTTCACACAATTCGTGAAACCCGGCAGTTAAACCGAGGTGGGGACTGCTGCATCCAGGAGGTAAGTGGCTTTATACCTACCTCCTGGATCCAGGGTCCCTACCTAACCCACCCCCCGCCATCGGAGACACTCTCCCGAGGCCTCCGATCAATGCCCTAGGCCCCCGACCCCCACCATGAGGCCTTCTGCATCACCCCACCGATGATGCTGAGGTCGGCCACAATCCTTCGGTGGCTGGCCCCGATCCTCCCTCCTCTCCCCCCTACCGATGCTCCGACCGAACCCCCACCTGTCAACCCCCCGTGATCCCTGACCCCCATCGATCCCAAACCCTTGCCGATCCCTGATTCCTCCAATCCCCGGCCGAATTCCCCTCCCGACCCCCAATCCACTGCCGACCCTTCAACCCCCTTCCGATCCCCGATCGATCCTCCAACCCCCTTACAATCCCTGATACCCGGCTGACCCACCCTCCACCGATAACCGACCCCCCCCGATTCCCCAACCATGCCTATCACTTAGCCCCCCAATTCCCCAACCATTCCAACCCCCTGATCATGCCATCCCGACTATGCCGCACCCCGACTCCCTCACGATCCCCGACCATGCTGATCCTCGACCCCCCCACGATCCCCGACCGTGCCGACCCCCAAAGACATCCATGATTCCTGAACATGCCACCCCCGACCCCCCACGATCCCCGACCATGCCAACCCTGCAATTCCATCCCCGGACCAACCCCTCGCATCTGAAGCCTACCCACCCGCAGCCAACCAGCCTCTCAATCTGGCTGGCTGTGGGTGGAAATCCGAGGCCTCACATTCGGCCTGCGGGAAACTTGGCCTCCCATGTATCCCGCCTGCCTCGGAGGCCCCCCACCCCCAAACTGCCTCATATGAACATACATACGAACATACGAATTAAGAGCAGGAGTAGGCCACTCGGCCCCTCGAGCCTGCTCCGCCATTCAATAAGATCATGGCTGATCCGATTACTCCACATTCCCACCTACCCCCGATAACTTTTCACCCCCTTGCTTACCAAGAATCAATCTACCTCTGCCTTAAAAATATTCAAAGCCTCTGCTTCCACCACCCTCTGAGGAAGAGAGTTCCAAAGACTCACGACCCTCTAAGAAAAAATTTCTCCTCATCTCTGTCTTAAATGGGCGACCCCTTATTTTTAAACAGTGACCCCTACTTCTAGATTCTCCCACAAGAGGAAACATCCTCTCCACATCCACCCTGTGTCCAGACCCCTCAGGATCTTATATGTTTCAATCAAGATACCTCTTATTCTTCTAAACTGCAGCGGATACAAGCCTAGCCTGTCTAACCTTTCCTCATAAGACAACCTGCCCATTTCAGGTATTAGTCTAGTAAACCTTCTCTGAGCTGCTTCCAACGTATTTACATCCTTCCTTAAATAAGGAGACCAATACTGCACACAGTACTCCAGATGTGGTCTCACCAATGCCCTGTATAACTGAAGCATAACCTTTCTACTTTTGTAGTCAATTCCCCTCGTAATAAATAATAACATTCTATTAGCTTTCCTAATTACTTGCTGTACCTGCATAGTAACCTTTTGCGATTTATGCACTAGGACACCCAGATCCCTCTGCATCTCAGAGCTCTGCAATCTCTCACCATTTAGTTAATATGCTTCTTTTTTATTCTGCCTGCCAAAATGGACAACTTCACATTTTCCCACATTATACTCCATTTGCCAGATCTTTGCCCACTCACTTATCTATATTCCTTTGTAGCCTCCTTATGTCCTCTTCACAATTTACTTTCCTACCTAGCTTTGTGTTATCAGCAAATTTAGCAACCATACCTTCGGTCCCTTCATCCAAGTCATTTATATAAATTGTAAAAGGTTGAGGCCCCAGCACTGATGCCTGTGGCACATCACTCGTTACATCTTGCCAGTCAGAAAATGACCCATTTATGCCTACTCTCTCTTTCCTGTTAGCTAGCCAATCTTCTATCCATGCCAGTATGTTACCCCCTACACCATGAGCTTTTATTTCCCGCAATAACCTTTGATGTCGCACCTTGTCAAATGCCTTCTGGAAATCTAAGTACAGTACATCCACCAGTTCCCCTTTATCCACAGCACATGTTACTTCCTCAAAGAACTCCAATAAATTGGTTAAACATGATTTCCCTTGCACAAAACCTGCCTGATTACTTTTCTAAATGCCCTGCTATAGCGTCTTTAATAATAGCTTCTAATATCTTCCTTATGACAGATGTTAAGCTAACTGGCCTGTAGTTTCCTGCTTTCTGTCTCCCTCCCTTTTTGAATAAAGGAGTTACATTCGCTATTTTCCAATCTAATGGAACCTTCCCCGAATCTTGAGAAAATTCCGGCTATGGTTGCAGGATGACCAAAGTTTGGTTCTAAATATGCCAGGGTACTTGACTTTTAGGAAAGACAGGAAAAATGGAGATGGGGTAGCCCTGATAATAAATGATGAGATAAAGGCAGTAGGGAGAAAGGATCTTAGCCCAGACTATCAGGATGTGGAATCAGTATGGGGGGGGGAGGGGCTAAGAAATAACAAAAGGCAGAAAACACTGGTGGGAGTAGTTTATATGCCCCCAACAGTAATCATAGTGTTGAACAGAGTATAAATCAGGAAATTAGAGGAGCATGTAACAAGGGTAATGAAAGAATCACCATGGGGAAGATTAACCTTCATAAAGACTGGCAAACCAAATTGGCAAAATTAGCTTGGAGGACTCATTCATGGAATGCATTCGAGACAGTTTTGTAGAACAATATGCTGATGAACCAACTATGGAACTGGCTATTTTAGATCTAGTTTTGTGTACTGAGACAGGGTTAATTTGTAATCTTATAGTAAAGGATCGTCTGGGGAAGAGTGATCACAATATGATGAATTTCAGATTAAGTTTGAGAGTGATGTGGTTAATTATGAAACTAGTGTCTTAATTTAAACAAGGTATGAGAGGCAAGTTGTGTGAGGTAGATTGGGAAATTAGATTAAAGGATATGACGGTAGATAAGCAATGGCAAACATTTAAAGAAATAATTCATAATTCTCAATGAATATACATTCCCTTGAGGAATGAAAACTAGAAAAGCGGTACAACTGTAGGTAACTAGAGAAGTTAAGGATAGTATTAGATTAAAAGAGGCTTAGATAGTTGCCAAAATGAGTAGTGAGCCTGAGGATTGGAAGCGTTTTAAAAATCAGCAAAGGATGACCAAGGAATTGATAAAGAGTGAGAAAATAAAATATGAGTAAACTAGCAAGAAATATAACAACTGATTGTAAGAGCTTTTACAAATATGTAAAAAAAAATTTAGCAAAAGTAAATGTGGGTCCCTTAGAGGCAGAAACAGGAGAAATTATAATAGGGAATAAGGAAATGGCAGAGATGTTAAACAAATATTTTGTATTTGACTTCACAGTAGAAGACACAAAGAACATACTGGAAAGTATGGGAACCAAGTGTTTAATGAGAATGAGGAACTTAAAGTAATTAATATTAGCAAAGAAAAAGTACTGGAGAAATTAATGGGGCAAAAAGCTGACAAATCCCCTTGACCTGATGGCCTACAGTCTAGGGTTTTAAAAGAGGTGGCTGCAGAGATAGTGGATGCATTGGTTGTGATCTTCCAGAATTCCCTAGATTCTAGAACTGTCCCCGTGGATTAGAAGGTAGAAAATGTAACCCTGCTGTTCAAGAAAGGAGGGAGAGAGAAAACAGGGAATGAGTGGGACGTGGTAACAGGGCACCTGGAAAATCACAATATGATTAGGCAGTTTTATAAAAGGGAAATCGTGTTTGACAAATCTGTTAGAGGTTTTTGAGAGTGTAACTAGCAGGGTAGATAAGGCGCAACCAGTGGATGTAGTATATTTAGATTTTCAGAAGGCATTCGATAAGGTGCCACACAATAGGTTGTTACACAAGATTAGGACTCTTGGGATTGGGGGTAATGTATTAGCATGGATTGAAGATTGATTAACGACAAAAAACAGAGTAGAAATAAACAGGTCATTTTCAGGATGACAGGGTGTAACTAGTGCAGTGCCGCAAGGATCAGTGCTTGGGCCTCAGCTGTTTCCAACCTATATCACTGACTTAGATGAGGGGAACGAGTGCAATATATCCACATTTGCTGATGATACAAAGCTAGGTGGGAAGGTAAGCTGTGGGGAGGACGTAAAGAGGCTGCAAAGGGATATAGACAGGTTAAGTGGTTGAGCAAGAACATGGCAGATGGAGAATAATGTGGGGAAGTGTGAAGTTATCCACCTTGGTATGAAGAATGGAATATTTTTTAAAAAGGTGAGACTAGTAATTGCTGTGATTCAGAGGGATTTGGATGTCCTTGTACACAAATCACAAAATGTTAACGTACAGCAAGAAATTAGGAAAGCAAATGGTATGTTAGCCTTTATTGCAAGGGGGTTCCAATATAAGAGTAAGGAAGTCTGGCTGCAATTATATACGGCTTTGGTGAGACCACACCTGGAGTACTGTGCACAGTTTTGGTCTCCTTACCCAAGGAAGGTTATACTTGCCTTAGAGTGGGTGCAACAAAGGTTCACTAGATTGGTTCCTGGGATGAGAGGGCTGTCCTATGAGGAGAGATTGAGTAGAATGGGCCAATAATCTCTGGAGTTTAGAAGAATGAGGGGTGATCTCATTGAAACATATAAAATTCTTAATGGGCTTGAAAGAGTAGATGCAGGGAGGATGTTTCCCCTGGCTGGAGAGTCTAGAACTAGTAGTCATAGTCTCAGGATAAGGGGTCGACCATTGAGCACTGAGATGAAGAGAAATTTTTTCACACAGAGGGTTGTGAATCTTTTGAATTCTCTACCCGAGGGCTTTGGATGTTCGGTCGTTGAGTATATTCAAGACTGAGATTGATAGATTTTTGGGCACTGGGAGAATTGAGGGATATTGGGATCAGGCGAGAAAGTGGAGTTGATGTAAAAGTTCAGCCATGATCTTATTGAATGACGGAGCAGGCTCGAACGGCCGTATGGCCTACTCCTGCTCCTATTTCTTATGTTCTTATGAAACAGAATCTCAGCATCTACCCTGTCAAGCCCCCTAAGAATTTTATATATTTCATTTAGATCACCTCTCATTCTTCTAAACTCGAGGGAATATAGGCCCTTTCTACTCAACCTCTTCTCATAGGACAGCCCTCTCATCCCAAAAACACTGATGTAGTCGTGTCCTGGATGAGTGCGTATACTCTCGGGCTCGCTTGGGCGTTCAGAAGTCTTAGTTTGGATCTCTGCGGGACGCCGGATTCTTCCAGGTAGGATTCGAAGCAGTCCAGCCAGTGTTTGAAGTTGAGGGCTGAGTTTGCTGCCTGTGGGTTTAGATCCAGGTACGGTGGTTTGAGGGCTTGCAGCCAAGCCGGCTGGCGTGGCTGGTGTAGCCCGGTGTCTGAAGGCTGCTGTGGCTGTGCTTCTGGGAGGGCTTCTGGCTGGTCAGTAGCAAACATCTTTAAAATTTAGTCAATAAAATTGATATACCTATCAATTCGTCCAATAAAAAGCGACGAGTTAGGAACGTAACTAAAGGTTTTTATTGACTAAATAACAGAGCCCACCCTCGTGGGTGATCGGGTCCAACAAGGAGGAATACCAGCCAGTCGACTACCTTTATACCTGGGCAGGTAGGTGGAGCCATGGGCGGAGTCGGATGTGGTCAGCCCAGGTATAACAGCGCGACAAGAGGCGACCTCGTATAGTGATACAACAGTGAGAACGGTGATAACAATACAACAGTGATAACTATAGTGTAACGATAAAAGTGGTTTACCACAAGTAATAAGGGTAAAAGAAGCCACAAAAAAAATCCCCAAAAATCTCTAAAAAAAAATCTGAAAATTAGGGAACTGCATTCATTCTCACTAACTTCAGAACTTCTGCCTTCTTCTAACTTTGAAAGCAGAAAGGTTCCTCAATCCGTCCACAGAGAAGGTGATTCTCTGGGCCAGAAATATTAATCTTTAAGAAGCATCTACAGCCAGTGTGCTAAAGGATGATTTGATGATTTAATTCTTTGCTATGCTCTATGCCCAAGGTGAGAAAAACAGAATTCAATCAAACCCCTTCAGGTCTTTCACCTTTGTTATGGCATACACTTGGCCAAACTGATGTAGTTATTTTCCACTCCAAATACAGAGTTGATAAATATAATGCTAAGATTGCTAAACTGGTATCAAGGGATTGATAACAAAATCACTATATAATGAATTAAATTTTGGTGTACTATTCATTTTTTTATTATATTTCTCTTCCCCTCCAGGGATAGAGACAATGATTGTGTCTCCTCTATGCCTTCCTCAACATTTTTTTTTCCATTAATTTTCTCTCATACCCACTTCTCTTGAAAATATGATTTTTTGCTGGAGTATGGTCCCTTGGGTACCAACAATGCTCTATTATCGCATCCAAGTTGCTATTATTCATGTATGAACCTTGAAGAGTGTTTGAAGCCTCTTATGGGAGGCATCACACACCATATGGGCATTGCTGGCAATCCCAGCATTTGTTGCCCATCCTTAGTTGCCCTTAACAAGGTGGTGGTGGGCCTTCTTCTTGAACCACTGCCGTTCGTATGGTGAAGTTGTTCATAAAATGCTGTTAACCAGGGAGTTCTTGTTATTCTTTGTAGCAATTTGATACAACTGAGTGGCTTGTTAGGTCACTTCAGAGGGCAGTTAAGAGTCAATCATTTTGGTGTGGGACTGGAGTCATATGTAAGCCAGGCCAGGTAAGGTTGGCAGATTTCCTTCCCTAAAGTGTATTTGTGAACATGTTGGGTTTTTACAACAATTTGACAGTTTCATGGTGACTTTTACTGATACCAGTTTTTATTTCCAGATTTTTTTGTAAACTGGCTTTAAATTCTCAAACTGCCATGGTGGAATTGAAACTCACATTCTCTGGATTATTTGTTCAGGCCTCTAGATTACTAATCCAGTAACATAACCACTGCACTGCCATACCTTTAGCAATGGGATCAATGTACTGTAAAGGAAAATCGGCTAGGTAGAAAACAAGCTGCTCATTTCCCACCCGGCCGGAACAGCTAAAATCAACTGCCTAATTGCTGAAGGGGCAATCTTTGGAAAAGAAAGAATAAAAGATCGATCTTGGGGGAGAAATTCAGTATTGCCCTGTTTGGGGCGCAATTATTGGCTGGGCGCAAAGTTTAGCGCCTGGCACTAATTATCGCCTCTCACTGCAAACTTGGCTTCTATCGCCCCTGGAGGTGATTGGAGCGCTAAATCAGGCGCTACACACCTACCTTAAGGCGCTAACGCCAAGGAGTGAGGCGCTATCTCAGAGTGCTGGCTAAGCTCATGTGATGTCAGTCAGCAATGGAACACAGACACAATGGCGCTGGCCAGTTCTTAAAGGGGAGGGTCGATCTTGCTCTCCATCCACACCCTGCTCATTGCAGCCTTGAATCTCGGCCTGGAGAGACCTGTACATCAAATCTGCTGGAAAGAACAATGGAAAGGCCCAGCGAAAGAGCTGAGTGCAGCCCCCATAGTCTCTTCTAAATTGATGCAAGGAAGATCAAATCAAAATGAACCTGCAAAGTGCTGCTCAGTACCCAAAACTCCTCAACACAGTGTTGAATATCTCTAGAAGTCTCTCTCTCTCTGAATGCATGGTGCAAAAATGTTGCTGAAAAAAAAGGCAGGAAGCGGTCACCTTTAAATAGCACTCCCCCAGTCCCTTCCCGACTGCAAAATGCTCCCCTCAACCTGTTGTTGCTAGCGGCAGGTGGTAAGGCAGGGAGCGCCACTCAATATCCGGTCCAGTGTGCTACTAGGGCACTGCACGCTCGACTGATGTCACGATCTGCGGGTGCAGGAGATCGTAGCGGTAATATTTAGCGCCGCCGCAAAATGTCTGGTCAATTTTGCGAGTGTCGCAAACATCGCCGCGCCCGGGCGCTACTTGCTTTGCGCCCTATCAGCGCCCTCTTAAGGCGCTAACGGGATGCGCAAACCAACCAAATCTTTCCCCCCTTGTATTTATAGAGTGCCTTTCAACACCTCATTATATCCCAAAGTGCTTCACAGCCAATGAAGTATTTTTGAAGTGTAGTCACTGTTGTAATGTATTGTAATTCAACATTTGAAGTCAAAAATAATTTATTATGGAATGGTTTTTTATATCTATTTTAAATATTGTTCCGACTTACAATTGGCTCTTGATTTTTGCACCACCAGTCGCTAATATTCAGCCGCTGGGAATTTCCTCCAGATTCTCCCAATCGACCACCCTAACTTTAGTGGAAGATTGGTGAAGAAATGTCGGATAAGTGCATAAATGCAGTTTCCATCAATCTCCTGCTGAAGTTATGGCAACCAATCGGGAGAATCCCAGAGGAATATCCGATGACTGAGGTGTACAAGTGCCATAGCTGAGTGAAATAATAAAGGAAATAATCTGTAGGCTTATTTAAAACATCATAAAATTACTGAAGCAGATATAAATAATAGAACATTTTTAATTCGAAAAGCGTTGATGCAAATAATATGACAACTTGTATTTCTAAAGTGCTCTTCAAGTGCAGGAAGAAATCTCATTGAGCTTTAAGTTAAGAAGGAAAAAAGCATTTCAATTATGACATGAGAGCACTTTTAAACTTTTCAACAATCATTATCCCACTTCCAACCCTCCAGCACCACACTGTACCAGTTGACAGTAACAGGTAACACAAACGGGTCCCAAGCCCATACACAGAAGAGGTGAGCCACCATGGTTTATGGAGGAACTTCAAGTGAGCCCAAATTTAGCTGTATTCCGGCCACAAGCGTGTAATCATTCTGTGAACCTTCTGGCGCACTTACTTACTGCGAGACTGCACAGGGAATATAGCAAATTTTTGACCTTCATATCTCTAATGTCTTAAAAAAGTCAAGGAAGTTTATCAGGCTGTATATTTCTCTTCTGAATACATTTCAGCTGTTTCTTATTAAGTTCTTGGTATTGATACTTTTCCAGCTACCCCTTAGAATAGTTTGAACTTCCATTTATATAGTGCCTTTGGTGACCTCAGGGTGTCCCAATATGCTTTACGTCCAATGAATTGTAATCACTGTTATGGTGTACGTAAATGTGGCATCCTAATTGCACACAGCAAGGCCCCACAAACATCATGAGGTAAATGACCACATAAACTGTTTCAGTAATGTTCCCTGCTCTTCTTTGAATAGTGCCATGGGATCTTTTATGTCCACCTGATAGAGCAGATGGTGCTTTCATTTAATGTGTCACGTGAAAGGCGGCACCTCCGACAGTGCAGCACTCCGGGGGGTGCACTTTTGACTTTGAACGGAAGTGTAAAACGAGAGATAGCGAATCAGCAGCCCATTTTACATCTCTCATGATCTTGGGAAAGATGTAACATGAGCTGTTGATTCATATCACCCGTCTTACACTTTTGCACAAAGTCAAAATTACTCCCCCCTCACTACTGCACTGGTGTGTGCTCAAATCTCTGGAGTAGGACTGGAACCCTCAGCCATCTAATTCAAAGGCAAGAGTGCTACCACTGAGCCAAGGCTGACACTGGTAAAGCTGATGGATAAAATGGGCAAGAGAAAGAAAATAAATTAAAAAATAAAATTAAATTGTATTAGTAATAACAACTGTGTCTAAATCAACTTGGTGCTGTTATCCTCAAATCAAGCAGGCAATGTGGATAAACAGTCAAGAACAATATTGTGCAGTCATGTTCAAAACGGAAAGCACTGTTGAAGGTACCTGAGGTAATCACTGTCGATATGCATTCTAACATAATTGTTCACTTTAGTTTTAGAAGAACTGGCAAGGCTTGATGATCAATGCACAAGGTACATTCTCTCCCAATCTCTGTAACCTCCTCCAGCCGTACAACCCTCCAAGATCTCTGCATTCCTCCAATTCAGGTCTCTTGTGCATCCCCAATTTTCATCGCTCCACCATTAGCGATCATGCCTTCAGCTGCCTAGGCCCCAAGCTGTGAAATTCTCTACCACAGAAGGTAGTGGAGGCCAATTCATTAAATATATTCAAGAAGGAGTTGAATATATTTCTTAAGGCGAAAGGGATCAAGGGATATGGGGAGAAGGCAGGGACAGGGTACTGAAATTGGATGATCAGCCATGATCTCATTAAATGGCGGAGCAGGCTCAAGGGGCCGAATGGCCTACTCCTGCTCCTATCTTCTATGTTTCTATGTAAACCTCTCTTCCTCCTTTAAGTCCCTTGTTAAAACCTATCTCTTTAAGCAAGCTTTTTGTCACCTTTCCTAATAGCTCTTTGTGATAAATCCAGAAAGTGGAACAAGGAACTCAAAGAGGCTAGATGTTAGAATTAACACGAGTACTTTATTAACAACTGGGAAACACGTTTACAGACAGCCTGCATCAGCATCCTGGCATTCCACCTTGTGTTGACCTATACAGGAAGCAAACCTCTGACCTTAGTAGCAGCATTGGCTACAGCACCACCTGGTGGATAACCTTAATCATAACATCCCAGATTACTATACTCTTCATGTGACTCGGTGTTAAATTTAGTCAGATAATGCTCCTGTGAAGCACCTTCGGACATTTTTACTATGTTAAAGATGCTATATAAAAACAAGTTGTTGTAGTTGTTGTTACCCTGTTACTACATATGCCACTTTTCTGTTGCCCACATGCAAGAGCTTCTTTTTTCATTATTTTTCTTTTCTGTGTCAATTAGTCTGCGGGAATTGAAAATAACTGTACTATCCCTCCTCATGAATGTGAATAAGAACAGCATTTAAGAAGTAAGTTCCCAACTTTGCACCTCCATGGGGAACCTCGCCCTCTGGGTGCATTTATTGGAAATTATTTTCTGAACATTTAAATTAATAAATGCATCGTAAGGTCTCAATTTCCAATATGCATTCCTCAGTGATCAAAGCTCACAGAACACAGCACAGAGTTAGAAAATTACCCTTTTTTGTACTCAAAATGTGAAGTGTTTGTGGACACAATAGCGTGATGCAATTGTATGACCAGTGATAAATGTGTCTGTAGGAAGCAGGCGTACATGCCATACAAGAACTGTAGGAGGGTACCAGATGTCACATGCAAACATTGACTGATCTTAAGAGATATTAATTGCTGGTTGCATAGCTGCAGACCTTCAAAGGACCTAAAGATCATTGAAGATTTTTACCTTGCCAAACCTAAGCCTGCACCCCTCTAATGCCGCACCAAAGTCCAGCAGCTCCACGGGCTGGGCACCACAGTAGCATCTTTACTGGCATAAGCAACCACCCCTATTATTCAGATGACTCCATCCTGACATTTTGGGCAGGTGGGCAGAAGTTCCACCCAGCCACATTTCTGTGGAATAGCAGGTTTTCTGGAATTTCAATGTCATTAATACCATCTGTAGTTTGCCTGGTTCACTATCATAGGACCTATTTGAATGTTTTTGTCAGTGTTACATGGTTTTCCAGAATCTTCACTTGCTTATAAACTGTATCTTTGACCAACAAAGGCAGATGCCTGAGTTTCTGTTGCACTAGTTTTATATCCATGTATGTTTTAACTTTATGCTGGAACTTGTTAGCACAGTTATACTGGTTTCCCTGTCCTGATTTCTGTCCACACATCAGTAGACTGAATCATGGTACTAGAAGAAGGTTCAAACCTACTTTTCAGAAATTTGTACTTGAAAAACAGACACGTGTTTAGTCCAAGAATATGTGAACTAGAGATCACAATATAAAAGCCCAATTTTGTTGTACATCACCATAGAGAAACAACCTATGGAATGTAACAGCTTCTATAAACATAGCACATTTGACCTAGGATACAGGCAAAACAGAACCCTGAAGGTGTCACAAATAAACATCCTCAACAACAGAGATATAGCAGCATCTGTATCTACCTATAATCCAAATGAAAGGTTTTCCTTTGGCAATACCAAAATAGTAGCATGGCCTTGCAGTTTTCCTTCACTAGATGAACATTGGCTCAATAAGTTCTGGTATAATCACTTCATTAACTGGATAGAAAGATAAAAATCAGACTATCGTAAAATATCCTGGTTTCCCACATAACTGATATTTAGCATTGCAAGCAGGACACAATAATCAATTTGCCAGAGAATATCAGGATTACTCCTAGTGCCACATACTAGAGAGAGTAGAAATAGGAGGATATGGCAGGTTAATGCGTGGCTAGAGACATGGTGCAGGAGGGAGGGCTTCCGATTCCTAGGACATTGGGACCAGTTCTGTGGCAGGAGGGACCTGTTCAAGATGGACAGGTTGTACATGAACAGAACTGGGATCAATATCTGTGCGGGCAGGTTAACTAGTGCTGTGGGGAAGGGTTTAAACTAATTCGTCATGGGGTCGGGCACCAATATGCAGTATTAAAAAGTAGAAACAAGGTCACAGAGGACTGGGAGAGACAGTTAGAGTTAGAAATAATACAGAATTAGGTGGGATTATAGAAAATACAAAGAGGTCTATGATAGGTTTGGAGTGCATATGCGTAAATGCACAAAGTGTAGTTAATAAGGTCGATGCACAAATAGCCACATGGGAAAATGATGTAGTGGCGATAACTGAGACCTGGTTCAAAAAAGGGGAGGATTGGATGTTTAATATTCCTGGGTACAAGGTATTCAGGAAAGATAGGGAAGGAAAAAAGGGAGATGGGGTAGCAGTTTTGATTAAGAAAAATATTACAGTGCTAGAAAGAGAGAATGTCCTTGAGGGGTCGAAGACACATCTATTTGGTTGGAGGTAAGAAACAATCAAGGAGCTATTACACTACTTCATATATTTCATAGGCCACCAAATAGTGGGAAGGAGATAGAGGAGCAAATTTGCAAAGGAATTACTAAGAGGGGCAAGAACTATAGAGCAGTGATAATGGAAGATTTTAACTAGCTGAATATTGAATGGGGCAATGATTGTGTTAAGGGGAGGAATTTCTGAAGTGTGTTCAGGAGAATTTTTTTGATCCGTATGTTTCCTGCACAATGAGGAAGGAGGCATTGCTGGATCTAGTCCTGGGAATGAAGTGGGTCAAGTGGAGATTGTCAAAGTTGGGGAGCACTTTAAGAAGTGATCATAGTACCATAAGGTTTGGATTAGTTATGGAGAAGAACAAGGAGCAATCTAGAATAAAAATACTTAATTGGAGGAGGGCTAATTTCATCGAATTGAAGAGGGATCTGGCCCAGGTAAATTGGAGTCAAAGACTGGCAGGCAGAAATGTAATGGAGCAATGGGTGGCCTTTAAAGAGGAGATGGTTCGGGTACAGTTGAGGTACATTGCCACAAGGGGGAAAGGGAGGGCAACCAAAGCCAGAGCTCCCTGGATGACAAAGGAGTTAGAAAGTAGGATGAAGCATGACATCTTTCAGCTTGATAATACAAGGGACAATCAGGCTGAATATTACAAGTATAGAGGACAAGTGAAAAAGGTAATAAGAGGGGCAAAGAGACAGTGGTCAGAATTTTCCCATAAAATAACAGGGGGTTTGGAGCATGGGGGCAGGTAAATTGTTAAAAATGGCATTCCTGACCTGATCCCGCCTCCAACCCGCGCACTTCCGGTTTTGCCGGAGGCGGGCAACAAACCCGCTCCCAGGGGGCGGTACCTCAATTTAAATTTTGTAATGAGGCTGGACGCCTCTATTTTCCCCATCATTTTGAAAATAACTGCCTGTGGACGGGTTTCACACAATTCGCGAAACCCGGCAGTTAAACCGAGGCGGGGACTGCTGCATCCAGGAGGTAAGTGGATTTATACCTACCTCCTGGATCCAGGGTCCCGACCATACCTACCCCTCTGTAATTAGAGATCACGAGGCTTCCGATCGCATTTCCAGGCCTCAACCCCTCTCCACCTTCCCTCCCCCCCCCACCAGGCCTCCCCCCAACGATGATGAGGAGGCCGATGGCTGGCCCTGATCCTCCGCCGGCCCCACCTGATGACCCTCCGATGCGGCCCCCCCCCCCCCCACCATCCCCTGGCCGACCCCTCCTCCATGATCCCCGATCCCCCCCCCCGCAATCCTTAGCCGCCCCCCCGGCGATTCCTGCTTGCCTCCCAATTCCCGACCACCCGCCATCGCCTGCCGATCCCTGACCTCCCTGATGCCTTAGTGATCCTGCAACCCCCGCCCGCCAATCCTCTCTCCCCCCTCCCGAACCCCACCTCTCGATTCCCAATCACCCCCGCACCCCAGCCGATTGCCGACACCCTCCCGTGATCCCTCCCCTGAACCGACCCCTCGCAACTGAGGCCTACCCGCCCGCAGCCAGCCAGCCTCTCAAGCTGGCTGGCTGCGGGCGGGAAACCGAGGCATCACATTCAAATTAGGCCCTGCCAGTAAAGTCGGCAGGGCCTGCAGGAAACCTGGCCTCCTGGGTTTCCCGCCCGCCTTGGAGCCCCGCCCCATCGCCCCCAACCCACCTCCGTGAAGAAAATTCCGGCCATTATGTGAATAGATTGGCGGCTAACATAAAAGGGAATCCAAAGGTCTTCTACAGGCATATTAACAGTAAAAAGGTTGTCAGAGGAGTGGCGGGGCCGATTAGGGACCAAAATGGAGATTTATTGGTGGAGATAGAAGGCATGGCTAAGATATTAAATGAGTACTTTGCATCAGTGTTTCCCAAGGAAGAGGCCTTTGCCAAAGCTATGGTAAACAAGGAGGTTGCCGGGAAACTGGATGTGATAAAAATAGATAAAGAGGAGGTACTAGAAAGGCTGGCAGTACTTAAAGTAGGTAAGTCACTAGATCCAAATGCTGAGAGAAGTATGGGTAGAAAACGCGGAGGAGTTGGCCACAAACTTCCAATCCTCCTTGGCTACAGAGGTGTTGCCAAAGGACTGGAGGATTGCAAATGTTACTCCCTTGTTCAAAAAATGGGAGCAGGATAAACCTGACAATTACAGGCCAGTCAGTTTAACGTCAGTGATGGGGAAGCTTTTAGAAACAATAATCCAGGAGAAAATTAACAGCCACTTGTACAAGCATGGACTAATAAAGGAGAGCCAGCACAGATTAGTTAAGGACAAATTGTGTTTGACTAACTTGTTGAGTTTTTTGATGAGGTAACAGACAAGGCGGATGAGGGCAGTGCAGTTCATGTTCTGTATATGGACTTTCAAAAGGTGTTTGATAAAGTACCACATATTAGGCAAGTTAGCAAAATTGAAGCCCTTGGGATAAAAGGGGGAGTAGCAGCATGGTTACAAAATTAGCTAAGGGACAGAAAACAGAGAGTTGTGATGAATGGCTATTTTTTGAACTGGAGGGAGGTATACAGTGGAGTTCCCCAAAGTTCAGTACTAGGACCACTGTTTTTTTGATATACATTAATGACTTGGACTTGGGGGTACAGGGCACAATTTCAAAATTTGCAGATGACATGAAACTTGGAAGTGTAGTAAACACTGAGGACGATTGTCATAGACTTCAAGAGGGCATAGACAGGCTGATGGAATGGGCAGACATGACAGATAAAATTCAACACAGAAAAGTCTGAGGTGATACATTTTGGTAGGAAGAATGAGGAGAGACAATACATGCTGAATGGTACAATTTTAAAGGGGATGCAAGGAGAGAGACCTGGGGGTGTTTGTACACAAAGGTGGCAGGACAGGTTAACAAAGCAGTTAATAAAGCATATGGGATCCTGAGCTTTATAAATAGAAGCATAGAGTACAAAAGTCAGGAAGTTATGCTAAACGTTTATAAAACACTAGTTCGTCCCCAGCTGGAGTAGTGTGTCCAAATCTGGGCACCACACTTTAGGAAGGACGTGAAGGCTTTGGTGATTGTATAGAAGAGATTTAATAGAATGGTTCCAGGGATGAGGAATTAGTTATGTGGATAGACTGGAGAAGCTGAGGTTTTTCTTCTTAGAGCAGAGAAGGCTAAGAGATTTAATAGAGGTGTTTAAAATCATCAAGGGTTTAGATAGAATAAATAAAGAGAAACTATTTCCAATGGCTGAAGGGCCAATAAATGGAAGGCACAGATCTAATGTGATTGGCAAAAGAAGCAGCGGTGACATGAGGAAAAGTCTTTTTGGTGTGAGAAGGATGTCGTGAAACTCCAGCACGATTTGGACAGGTTGGGTGATTGGGCAGAAACATGGCAAATGCACTATAATGTGGATAAATGTGAGGTTATCCACTTTGGTGGCAAAAACAGGAAGGCAGATTATTTGAATGGTAATAGATTGGGAGAAGGGGAAGTGCAAAGAGACCTGGGTGTTCTTGTACACCAGTCGCTGAAGGTAAGCATGCAGGTGCAGCAGGCTGTTAAGAAGGCAAATGGTACTCCTGCTCCTATCTTCTATGTTTCTATGTTACACAACGAGTGATTAGGATCTGGAATGCACTGTCTGATATGGTGGTGGATACAGATTCAATAGTAGCCTTCAAAAGGGAATTGGATAAATACTTGAAGGAAAAAAATTGCAGGGATATGGGGAAACAGCGGGGGAGTGGGACTAATAGGATTGCACTTCGAAAGAACCGGCGCAGACTCGCTGAGCCAAATGGCCTCCTTTTGTGCTGTACTATTCTATAATTCTATGTCCATAACTGATCCCTAATCAATTTATCTATTGATGGTCTCCAATTCTCATTGTATGACTGGGTCTACATAGTGGAGACTCACCAATAGGCTGTGATCATTTTCGACAAAGCTTCCCATAAAGCGTTCCATTGCTCTTCTTTTTGCTCCACATTTTAAAATCTTCTTCAACCCTATCGTTTTCACTAAGCTTTTGGTTCTTTTCCTAACTTTCGCAAAATTAGCTGACATCCACTACTTTTTATTTTTCCCCTTATAAAACACCTGAGGATACTTTTCTATGTTCTACAATACATAAATTGTCATTGAGCTATGAAATTGATCTTTCAATCAAAGAGTGCAAGTTTTAGTCCCTGCTTCAGGTCATTCAGCAAGCTGTAATAAATCGATTGGCCTTGAGCATGCAGCCAGTGCATATAAAGTGTGTTTCTTTTCAACAAGGAATTCATCTTCATCAATAATCCATAAGTAACTTTCAAACATTCTTATCTAAACTTTAACAGTGTTTTTTGGTTCCTTTGGACTTTTCCACAGGATAGGTTCAGATCAACGATAGAAAAGTATAACAAAGGAGACAATTCGACACTTCATTTCTGTGCTGGCTCTTTGCTAGAGCAATCCAAAACTAATCCCATTAAACTATGCTCTTAAATAATCCTGTGTCTTCTTCTGCTTCAAATATTTATTCAACTTTCCAAAATGCAATGGTTTCCGCCTCAACCACTTCCTGAGGCAATGTACTTCATGCTTCTTTGTAATTTTTTTTTAATCTAACTTCCCTCCTTATTCTCTTAGTAATAATTTTGAATTGATGATCTATCATCACTAACTCCTTCAACCAGAAGAAATAGTCTTTCCCTATTCAACCTGTCAGAACTCTGCATAATTCAAAACATTCTTATTAAATCTCCTTAGCCTTTTCTGCCCCAGTGGAAATAGTCCAACTATCACGAGTCTCTCCTCATAGCTATAGTTTCCATCCTGATGAATCTATCCTGTACATTCTCTATAGTGTTAATGTCCTTCTATAATGGTATGCCTAAAACTGCATACAGTACTCTAACCATGGCCAAACCCAATGCTTTGTACAAATTTTTCATTACTTCTTTACTCTTGTAATCAATGCTCTATATATAAAACCCAAAATGCTGTTGGTCTTTTTATGGTTTTATTTACCTGCACTCGTATAGTCAGAGAATTATGTCTTTGAACTCCTGGGTCTCTTTGTTCATCCACTCCCTTCAGTGTCTTTCCATTGAGTGCATACTCCTATTCCTTGTTTTTCTTCTCAAAATGCATTACCTCATACTCATCCCTTTACTCGTTTCTGCTCATTTCTCTAACCTGTCTCTGTTTTCCTGATGTCTGTTACAGTCCTGCTTGCTGTTTGTTTGATCAGCAAATTTTAAGATTGTGCTCCCTATGCCCAAGTCCAAATCATCTATAGAAAATGAGAACAAAAGTAGACCTATCACTAACCCCTTGGGTGCACCACTTCCAAACCTTCTCTAATTTGAGTAAGATCCATTTACTCTAACTCTTTGTTTCCTGATCGTCAATCACCTTTCTCTCCATGCTACTACATTTTCTGTTACACCATATGCATTCATTTTTGTAACAAGCCAAGTAAGATCCCTTACTGAAGAAGATGCTTCAGCCCATTTTATCTCATCCTTTCAGAATACCAACCCTACTATCTTCCTATTATAACATTTTCTGTTTCTTAAATGAATTCAATGCTATGGCTTCAAACCCTCACGCCCTCCTTTCCTTGAAACTTATTCCAACTATTGATCATCCTCTAGGTAAACAAATATTTGTTGACATCTATTCTAAATTTGCCTTTCACAACCCTGAACTTCTACTTTTCATCCCTGGCTCATCTGAAACTATTTCCTTTATCTATCCCATTAAATACCTTATATACCTTTAGAAGGTCGCTTCTGTGACATTCCTTTTATGCTGAAGACTTAGATAATTACGGTATTCCTCTTCATTCTTCTCTCTGACACCAGGGAACAGCCTGATTGCTCTTCTTTGCATTGCGTCCGAGGCTTAGATATCTTTATGTCACGGTGACCAGAACTCTATGTAGTGCTACAGTTATGCCCTGATCAAGGCACTGAACAGCTTCAACCTAATTTCTAGAGACTTGGGTCTCGATTTTAATCCCAGCCCTCGACAGAAGGGTTCCCAACCCTCCCACTTTGGGTAGGAGTTTACCGGAATGGAGATTGGTCTCACAAGCGTTGCTGGGGGAGACCCGGGAGAAATGGTCCTTGTTATGCGCGGTTCTCTGGCTATCGTGGCTTGCAACCATAATGCGTTGTCTAAGCTCTGCTGGTCTCCCTGTTATTCAGAACACCGGTTGGGAGGACAATAGCATTGGGGCCAACGAAAGTTGCCTGGAAACTCAATGAATCCTGAGAGAGCAACACAAACTGAAGGAGGGAGGGAAAGTTCATGTCGGCCTATGCTGTGCGCTGTTGTATAAGGTGTTTTATTACAGGAAGCAGGCAGCTTTGGCGCTGCTCCCTGAGGACTGAGCCTCAGCTCCCTGAAGCTGGATTTCTGCGGTGGTTTGTGGGTGTCAGTGAATTGAATTAGGTTTGGTTTTGGTTTTATTTATTATTTTTAGAACTTGCTGTTCATTGTCAAAGGTCATAAAATTGTACAAAAATGTAAGTTAGAAGTTATTTATATTGATGATGCTTTTGTTGAATCTGTGGTATTTACTTGGTGTTGTAGCGGTTCGTGTAGATCGCCACTAAATAAGAGAGTTTGATTTCGACGAACTATAAATAAGTTGTTTATTTACAGGAACAGGCTAATTACATCAGGTAAGATAGCAGGTAAGATGGCTGACTGTAGGAGCACCGTGGTGTAGGTCTTGTCCCAGCGGGGACTCCACGAGGACTGAGTTTGCAGTCCTGTGGGGAGCGTGATGACGTCATCGCGTTTGTGTTGTGACGTCATCACGGTGTTCGCGTTTCCCGCGCTTAGGGCGTCACGTGATGCACGTCGTTGCGTCGCTGGCCGTTGAGGCCGAAGACGCAAGGCCGGGCTGTGCCGGTGCTTGCCGCGGGAGCGGAAGATCGCGTCGCTCCCGTCGGCTGGCCGTTGAGGCTGAAGACGCTAGGCCGGGCTGTGCCGGCGCACGCACATCACGTTGTACGTGACGTGATGTCAGCGCGCTAGGGCGCGTCTTAAAGGGGCAATGGCCCCAACAGGTAAGTTAAAAGGGCAACGGCCCCAAAAGGTAAGTTAAAGGGAATTATGTGTCTCAATGTAAGGGACAACCAGTGGTACCGCCACATAGGCCCCCCCAGAATTCGCTTTAACGAAAGTCCAAGGATGAGATGGTCTGACGAGCTGGTGGTCACGGCGGTCGTGCTGTCTCGACTTGGTAGGCGAGGTATGAAGATGCTGCTCGTGAGTGGATCCTTACGCGCGTCGTGGCGAATAAAACGTATCCGCCAGGCGAAGGACCGTGGAGACGTGCGAAACAGCAGGCCTTGTCAGAGTGACGGGCAGGTTGGGCGGACGCGGGCGATGTCTCCGTTGGCTGGTGAGCGAAACCTTCGGGAGGCTGGAACGCACGGAACAGTGCGTGCCATAGTGCTACGACGTGAACACAACGGAGGGTGAAGAGTTGCTGCGTTGATCAGTGATCGGTGAGGTTAGCAACTTTCACGTGGCTGATCGCGGCCGCAGGATGCCCGTTGGACCCGTCCTCGATGTGTGCAGCTTCAGTCGACGTTTACGTTTGTTAAAGGGAAAACTGGAGAAAGGGCGGCAACGGTCCAGGTTGTTGTTGCTTTCAGGAGGGGTAACTCTGCCTGGAGGGCGGCAACACTTGTAACAGTTGTAGATTTAGGAGAAAACAGCCGGGAGGGCGGCACGCTTTTGTTCACGCCGAATCGTGTAGTAGGTAACACAACCAGCAAGCTGAAGGGCTGGTGCGTCGGCGGCGGAGAAGGAGTCGTCGGTGTTCACGAGGGATGGGTTCTCGTGGTTCACGAGGGATGGGTCCTCGTGTTTTGCGGGGGTGAGTCCTCGTGGTATCCCCGCGGAGCGTGCTCCGATCTTGTGGGCCCAAACATGCTGTACCCCGCGCTTGGAGAGATGTATACTTGCTGTTGCTTTGGACGTAGAGGCGGACGATCCGTGTGGCGGTAGAAGAGTCGAATACGGAGACCGTGAGCACGTGCGTGGTCTGTGCCGCATTGATGTTCTCGGCGAACAGGGCTTCTACCTGCATAAAGCACGAGGGAGACCGTGGCTCCCTGGATTGCGGTAGCGACAGCAGAACGGCTGATGCTTCCATAGCGTGCTTCGTTTGTGAAAGACGTTCACAAACCCACCAATTGTAGCGCTGGTGGATGACGGTTGCCGTTGGTCGTGCTCTACCTCTGTGACATCGTTCATGAAAAACGGGCTCACCTCCAAGCTGCGCTTCCATTGTGAATACGTACGCAAAGACGGGGTCGCTTTTGGTGGAATCGGTGTTAGGCGGTTGCTGTTCCGTGGTTGTTCGTCGGCTGTGCGTTGGTCGTCTTGAGTGAAGACGAGGTTCAGGCGCGCGTTGCTACCGTGAAAATCGTTCACGGATACGGGTTCACCAATTGTAGCGTTGGAATTGATGAGCTCCCGTACTCACGTCGTGGGGTCACCAATGTAGCGGTTCGTGTAGATCGCCACTAAATAAGAGAGTTTGATTTCGACGAACTATAAATAAGTTGTTTATTTACAGGAACAGGCTAATTACATCAGGTAAGATAGCAGGTAAGATGGCTGACTGTAGGAGCACCGTGGTGTAGGTCTTGTCCCAGCGGGGACTCCACGAGGACTGAGTTCACAGTCCTGTGGGGAGCGTGATGACGTCATCACGGTGTTCGCGTTTCCCGCGCTTAGGGCGTCACGTGATGCGCGTCGTTGGCCGTTGAGGCTGAGGTCGCGAGGCCGGGCTGTGCCGGTGCTTGCCGCGGGAGCTGAAGATTGCGTCGCTCCCGTCAGCTGGCCGTTGAGGCCGAAGACGCAAGGCCGGGCTGTGCCGGTGCTTGCCGCGGGAGTGGAAGATCGCGTCGCTCCCGTCAGCTGGCCGTTGAGGCTGAAGACGCTAGGCCGGGCTGTGCCGGCGCACGCACATCACGTTGTACGTGACGTGACATCAGTGCGCTAGGGCGTGTCTTAAAGGGGCAATGGCCCCAACAGGTAAGTTAAAAGGGCAACGGCCCCAAAAGGTAAGTTAAAGGGAATTATATGTCTCGATGTAAGGGACAACCAGTGGTACCGCCACAGTGTTTCTCATTGCGGTTGATACTGTAGAAACATCACAAAAGTAGTTTTTGTTTAAACATTACTTATCCTTAAATCTCTTCTTTTGTGTTCTGTCATTGATTTATAAATTATTGTTAATCATCTCACTAAAACAAAAATTCAAATATTTTATTGGGGTTTGGTGATATTGAACATTCAGCTAAGGTAAATGCAATAACATTTGCAAACAAATGTCACACCTTTGACTGCCATCTGAGCAAATGTCACATGATCACATCTCCAGAAATACATCAAACGAGAGTTGGCAACTTTGCCGGACAGGCGGGAGAAGGTCGGTGGGGGGTTAAAATATCAGGATTGGACATCCTGGACCCCAACATGGACTCCATTCCCGGCCCTTTAAATCTTAAAGTGCAAGAACCAGGCCATGGACGAGGTTCCTGCGAAAGTTAGGCGGGGGCCTAATTAACATGCCAAAGTTGTGGCCTGATGACATCATCGGCGCCCCACTTAAATTTAATGGTGAGAGGAAGGCCCGAGCTGTGATATTCCTGGCAGTTGATCTGAGGCGGGAGCTGCAGGCTCCCCAAGGTAAGTGGCTCTTTTGGCACTCCTTGTAGTGCCAGGAGGAGCAGCAATGCTCCCTCAAGGCCCCTCAAAGAAGCCTTTGGCCTCTCCCACCCTCTATTTCCTGCCCAGTGCCAGGGACCATCACCAAGGGTCCCCGGCTGCAGCCTCCTGCTGCTGGTGTTCTCTCCCACCCGGGTGTCTGGCGGGAGGTAGCCCGACAATATGTTAATGAGGCTCTGCCACTAAGATCGGTAGGGCCTCCACGTCGCCGGCCTTGCCGGGTTCCTCGGCTGATTTTGGCCACCCCACCCTCCCCGGCTCCCCGTTAATATCAGGGCCTTGAAGTCCACTAGATTGGCAATTTAGCCAAGCATCTTTTACACTTTTTTTGGTGCCATTTCACACTGTTTGGGACATGGTAAACAGCAAATCTTAAAACGTTTAACACCTCTGTTAAGTAATAGAGAAACTTGATACGAGGATGGTAAGTATTTCTCTAGATAGATGACAGTAACTTCAAGCCTCAAATGATTTGAATTTCTACAAAAGGTTGACTGGCACTCCACCTAATGGATAAACTGGTATTGCAGTATTTTCATTGCACTGACATGATTGTTATTCACAAAGGAGTAACATTATTTTAATTTTAAAAAGATTATGGAGCCAAATTAGCTTGGCCCATTCTGCCAGACTCCTGCCATGTTTCCAGTCCCGTGGAATGGCTTAAACAAAACCAGGACCTAGATGTACCTGATGTCAACCCATGTTGGAAAATCTCACTTGGCTTTGTAAGCGGCAGAGCTTCTTCCTATCCCTGGTCAGGCCAACCATGTCAGAGGGCATGAGGCCAGGGACAGGGACTCCTTACACTGGAAGATACCACTTGCCAGGCCAATAATTGAGCTAGAGCAGAACTAGAGGCCAGTATGCTGAGCCAGATAAGGTGTGCTGGCCTCCAGAACTATGGAAGTGGCCCCCACCGGTGGGTCTGAGCTAGGGAAACTAAACTGCCTGGACTCGTGAGAGGTAGAAAGTTTTAAAAAAAATGTTTCAGCATCAGTCCCCTTACACAGGGAACCAAGAAGGACAGAGAATGGGCACCTGCGCCCCCGGATAGCTGGCCGGGACCGAAGTATATGGCAGCAGGGGGCAGGCAGCAGAGTTACATCAGCAATGGAATGAATATCTGCTGGATCCATACTAATGATGTGCCCTCCCACAGACCCCACCTATTCTGGTGGGGTCAGGGCTTTGGCAGCCACAATGCTGGCACAACTACAGGGATTGTATCCTACAGATTTTCAGCCCCTTAATATAAATGCTGTAACATTGCTTCCACCTCCCACTTCTGGGAACTAAATATTCCAGGATACTTAATTTTTAGAAGAGATAGGCAAAATGGAAAAGGAGGAGGTGTAGCCCTGATAATAAAGGATGGGCATAAAGACAGTAGAGAGAAAGGAGCTTAGCTCCAAAAATCAAGTAGAAGAATCAGTTTGGTTGGAGCTAAGAAACAGGAAGTGGTGGGAGTTGTTTATAGGCCCCCAAACAGTTGTAATGTAGGACAGAGTATAAATCAGGAAATTAGAGGTGTATGTAACAAGAGTAATACAGTAATCACAGGGGACTTTAATCTACATATAGACTGGGCAAACCAAATTTGCAGTAATTGTGTGAAGGACGAATTTATGGAATGTATACAAGATAGATTTCTAGATCAATGTGTTGAGGATCCAACTAGGGAACAGGCTATTTTAGATCTAGTATTGTGCAATGAGAAAAGGTTAATTAATAACTTTGTAGTAAAGGGGCCTTTACGGAAGATTGACCATATTATGATAGAATTTTATATTGAGTTTGAAAGTGATTTAGTTAAATCCGAAATTAGGGTCTTAAATCTAAACAAAGCAAACTACGTAGGTATGAGGGGCGAGTTGGCTAAGGTAGATTGGGAAACTACATTAAAAGGTATGACAGTAGAGAAGCAATGGCTAGCATTTAAAGAATGAATACATAATTTACAACAAATATACATTCCTTTAAGGCACAAAAACCCCACAGGAAAAGTGGTCCAACTGTGGCTAACAAGAGAAGGTAAAGATAGTATTAGATCAATGGAAGAGGCTTATAATGTTGCCAAAAAGAGTAGTAAGCCTGAGGATTGGGAGGATTTTCGAATTCAGCAAAGAAGGACCAAGAAATTAATAAAGAAAGGGAAAATAGAATATGAAAGTAAACTAGTGAGAGACATAAAAACAGACTAAAAGCTTCTATAGATATGTAAAAAGGAAAAGATTAGTGACGGTAAATGTGGGTCCCTTACAGGCTGAGACAGGACAAATTATAATGGGGAATAAGGAAATGGCAGAGAAATTAAACAAATACTTTGTGTCTGTCTTCACGTAAAAAGACGCAAAAAACTTCCCGGAAATAGTGGAGAACCAAGGGTCTAGTGAGAATGAGGAACTGAAAGAAATTAGTATTAGTAAAAAAAATAGTACTGGAGAAATTAATGGAACTGAAAGCTGATAAATCCCCAGGACCTCACGGCCTACATCCTACGGTTTTGAAAGAGGTGGCTATAGAGATAGTGGATGCATTGGTTGTCATTTTCAACAATTCCATAGATTCTAGAACGGTTCCCGTAGATTGCAAGGTAGCAAATGTAACCCCACTATTTAAAAAAGGAGGGAGAGAGAAAACGGGGAACTACAGACCAGTTAGCCTGACATCAGTAGTAGGGAAAATGCTAGAATCTAAGGACGTGTTAACAGGGCACTTAGAAAATAATAATAGGATTGGGCAGAGTCAACGTGGATTTATGAAAGGGAAATCGTGTTTGACAAATCTGTGAGCTTTTTGAGGTTGTAACTAGCAGAATAGATAAGGGGGAACCAGTGGATGTGGTGTATTTGGATTTTCAGAAGGCATTTGATAAGGTGCCACACAAAAGGTTATTACACAAAATTAGGGCTCATGGGATTGGGGGTAATATACTAGTATGGACTGAGGATTGGTTAACGGACAGAAAACAGAGTAGGAATAAACGGGTCATTTTCGGTTGACCAGCTGTAACTAGTGGGGTACCACAGGGATCAGTGCTTGGGCCTCAGCTATTCACAATCTACATCAATGATTGGATGAGGGGACCAAGTGTAATATATCCAAGTTTGCTGATGATACAAAGCTGGGTGGGAATGTAAGTTGTGAGGAGGTTGCAAGGAGGCTTCAAGGGGATATAGACAGGATTAAATGAGTGGGCAAGAACATGGCAAATGGAATATAATGTGGAGAAATGTGAAGTTATCCACTTTGGTAGGAAAAATAGAAAAGCAGAGTATTTTTTAAATGGTGAGAGATTGGGAAAAGTTGGTGTTCAGAGGGACCTGGGTGTCCTTGTACACAAATCACTGAAAGTTAACATGCAGGTACAGCAAGCAATTAGGAAAGCAAATGGTATGTTGGCCTTTATTACAAGAGGATTTGAGTATAAGAGTAAAGATGTCTTACTGCAATTATATAGGGCCCTGGTGAGACCACACCTGGAGTAGTGTGTGCAGTTTTGGTCTCCTTACCTAAGGAAGGATATACTTGCCATAGAGGGAGTGCAACAAAGGTTCACCAGACTGATTCTTGGGATGGGGGGATTGTCCTATGAGGAGAGATTGAGTAGACTAGGCCTATATTCTCTAGTTTAGAAGAATGAGAGGTGATCTCATTGAAACAAAATTCTTACAGGGCTTGACAGGGTAGATGCAGGTAGGATGTTTCCCCTGGCTGGGGAGTCTAGAACCAGGGGTCACAGTCTCAGAATAAGGGGTCGGCCATTTAGGACTGATGAGGAGAAATTTCTTCACTCAGAGGGTGGTGAATCTTTGGAATTCTCTACCGCAGAGGGCTGTGGAAGCTCAGTCGTTGAGTATATTCAAGACAGAGATCGATAGATTTTGGATATTAAGTGAATCAAGGGATATGGGGATAGTGCAGGAAAGTGGAGTTGAGGGAGAAGATCAGCTATGATATTGAATGGTGGAGCAGGCTCGAGGGGCCAAATCGCCTACTCCTGCTCCTATTTCTTAGGTTCTTATGTTCTTCAGGATTCCCATTTCAAATGCAGATACTGCCAAATAATTCATGAGATTGTCTAACCTCTGGGATTTCTGGTGTATGTTCAAACTATAAAAAAAGTAGCTTACAAGATTCTTCAAAATTTTCAGAGGAAACATCCAGGATCTCACTGTTTGGAAATGAAAGTTGGGGAGGAGAGTGGGAGAATCAGAAACACAAGAAGGAAAAAGCATCGAAAAAGTAACAAGAAAGAAATGTAGAAAAAAAGCAGAGCTTAGAGAAAAAAATGCATCAAGGGGAAGCAAAAAGAATATTCAGTAAATTATACATTATAAATAAATCTATTTGAAATTCTATAGATGCTACTAAAAACAGAAAAAATATGAAAGTTCAATTCAATAATGATATGGAAATATTTTTTTTACCAAATTGCAAAAAGAGAAGGCATGCATATCATTGAGGAAGGGAAATGATTAAATAAAACTTCAAAGTACTTCTTCAGTGTGATTCTAGCTTTTAACATAGTTGTCACTTCTCAATTTTTCTCTGACTACACACAAATCCATTAACGTGTACTCTCCCGCAGTTTACTGTATAGAATATTAACCACAAATAGCTTTCATCACCGGTTCAGTGTCAAGCTGCAAACTGAAGATAAGTTCACTTTTGCATTATGTGAACCACTAGCAACAAAACATGAACTTTGGTCTTGTTTCACAAGCATTTTCAACATGGTTTCATAAATTAAATTGAGACATATTAGTGGTTTGTACAAATAAACACAGCTGTGGTAAATAATTATCGTAGTGCGAGAGAAATAATAAGCTTGTCCTGATTAGTAGGAAAATGTTAAGAGTGAGTAAATTGGTCACGAAAGAATATTTGTGTGCTTACATTCAGAAGGTTCATGCTGAGTGCACTTACAGAAAAATTGTTATTTAAATGTAAATGAGCCTGTATGTGGGAGTAAGAAACGACTCGATTTTAACTCCTGGGTGGGAACACGGCAAAGTGAGCGGTGTGCCCACCCGATACTAGCAGCAGGTAGGCTGCGCGATTTTAATGGACGGGCCTAATTAGCTTGCCGACTTCCTACCAAAATGGGCGGAGGCCACTGGGGAACCAGGGGTAAGGTAAGTGTTCGGGAGGGGAATCCTGGTCAGGGAAGGGGGAGAAAACCTGGGGCAGGGGAGGCCCAAGGATTCTTTATGGGGCTCGGTGGAGTGCTCCTGCTACTCTGGGCCCACTGCTCCCTCACTCAGGCCTCAAGTTAAAATGGCAGATCAAGCTCCAACGACATCAGAGCCCAAACTGCATATTTAAAGAGGGCATTGCTGGCTTCGGGCAGGTGTCCTTGCTGCCTGTAATTTAAAATTGCAGTTGGCCAGATAGGGAAATTTGAGTAGTCGTTTTCCTCTTTTACGGGATTTGAGAAAGTGGTCAGCTTCTTTTCTGTGGAAAGGTTGAAGACTGTGGATAAGGATTATGACATTACAGTATATGGTTGGATACCATCAAGTGAAGACGAGGAGTTATTAGATTGCCAATAGGACTGGCGTTGAACTGGTATTACTTGTTTGTTGAAGGAGTTTCGGGTTCTGGTTAAAAGTAGTATACTTGAAGTCTTAAGTGATTTTTTGATATGGTTGTGGGACTTTGTATATTGTGGTGTTATTTAGGGAAAGAGTGGGTAATTCTCCCACTCCATTTCAACTGGCCCCCACCTGGTTTCTGCCAGGTAGGAGGAGTTAAAATCAAGCCTGTTGCTTCACTTAAGAGTTGAAATGGCTAAATACATTTTGCTACATCTGTAGAACTTCTGGAAATAAATTGCTACACTTCTATTCCCTGCATACTGATGGAGCCAAGCTATGTAGCTAATGTAGTTAGACTACAAGATTAATTTTTTGAGTTGCTGCAAACTGGCTGAAGTTGACTAGTAGGGATAATTAACACCGAAGTGTGAACTCTGTCAACCTGGAGGTAAGAGGCCTACTTTTGACATTCTTAATATTAGCTCTACTGTGATTGACCCTACAGCCAATGTAGGAACCAAGACTTGATCCAACCTACATTTGTTCTGAGAGTTAAAAGTTACAATGGTCCACTGTACACAATTTAAACAACTAAGCTGGGGAACTAAGCGCAACTGCAGAGAGAGCAGGGTGGCAAAGTATGAAGTTCTCTGCAGCTATATAAAGGAAATCAAAGATGGACTAACGGCAAGATGGTCATCACAGGGGTTGGAACTATAGATGTAGATCTGGTAGTGGTCCCTCACAGTTTATGATCAGTAGGTTGTAGTATGTTAGACAGCCTTGTAAGAGGTCAAGTGTGAAATGGATGTCAACATTGCTTCAGGTAGCTCTGTGGATATGAATTTTAACTTATCAATAAATATTTGACCATTATCACAACATGAGGACAACTGGGATTATCTTAGTAAGATTGGTTTCAGTTTCAATAGCACCACTGAACTGAACCATTACAAGTTTTTTCCTTTTTCATAGTGTTTCTGTTGCCATTTAAGCAGAGCAGTGGGCAGTGTGGGTAAAAGCCAATTCAAAATCTGTTTTGGATTAACAGAAAAGACAAAAAAAGGCACTCGTATTTACCTGTGTTACATAGATTATGTGTAGCCAAGTCTGATATCAGGACTTTATAGATTCCCCATAATATTCTAACAGTTATACAAATATTTGTATTCTCTCCATTGTTGTAGAATCCTTACAGAGCTATTAAAATAGGATATTCACAATGATAGTTCTACCTCAATTAAACTTTTTCATAAAGGCAGAAAAATTACTCCTGCAACAGTTGTGTGGAAAAAGGGTTATTCATTTTTAATGATAGCTTATTGTAATGGATCTGACAAAGAAGCAATGGCATGTGTGATATTAGTTTGCCAGTTGCCCAGAGGGTTAGAATGGGCTAGCAGCTGGAGCATTACACTTTGTAAAATGAATTTATTATAGCATTCTTTTACTTTCTGAAACGATTTACTTATTTACATTCTTGGATTTGCTTAACACAAATTCTACCAGTACTTTGGAATAAACAACACCTCAGAAATGGGCAGAAAGGTGCGTTTTAATTCTCTTTCACATGGAATGTTTAGGTACTGGAAATATGTTAAATCCTTTCCCCTGTTTTCAGGTAGTAGTTGCTGGAGAGTGCAGCTTGGTTTGAATTGAGTTGTAGAACGTTCCAACTGGCAGTATCAATACTACTAGTGGAATATGAGTGTGCAAGGCCTTCGAAATTGGATGGCTATCGCTGTCACCTGGTCCCCATTTGAACACATGGCAATCATTTGGTCATTAAAATATTCAGAGCAGGTGCTTAATTTAGCATGCGTCCTAAATGCAAATGAGGTTTAGTTGTCCTGCCAAATAACCTGATCTTTGAGTAGAAGTAGTGCAGAATTAATTCCACTCATTTAGCGAAACACATCCTTGAGTGAAAATGGTGATGCTCAAGTGGCATCATGCTTTTAAAAGCAGGTTCCATGAGGATCAAATCCCAAGGCTCTACAGCTGAGGAACAATACAAGCTGGTCCTCCAGACAGCAAGTTCCTGCTCCTCCACTGCCGACACCACCTAATCCTGCTCGCATGCTCCGTCTATCATCTGGTGCACCCACCTCAAACTGACTAATCTAATTCCCATGAGGTGGAAGTAGCCATGTTGGTGTCTGTGGTGTGTGGCGCAGCAGGCTGAGAAGTGCTGGCTTCTAGGGGGCTACTAAAAGCTGTGACTGATTCTTGTGGGACACCTATAGAGAGAGAGAGAAGAGGACTGTATCTTAGAATGCTGGTTACATGCAACCCCTTCAAATATTGCTTACATGAGAATGTAGAATAAATTTAAATGCTCCCAGTGAGAAGCCACGAGTGTATGTCAGATAATTGGCACTGCAGTGATGTATCCCTACCTCTGATCTGCTCTCCCTTTGAGAGCGAATCCCCACTGGAGGGGCATGATTGGTTAACCTTAGATGTGTGATATGATATTGGCAGTCAGTGAGTCAGTCAGCAGGGAGAGAGAAAAGAAGATGAGAGAGATAGTATTCATCTGATCTTGGGGATAGCCTCACACTTCATCCTCCCACTGTCCCTCAATGCATTGTATACCAATGATTCAACAAACTATACGGCTTATTGTTAATGGGCCATCCTCCTGAGCATGCCTGCTCCTCTCTATTATACACCACCTTTTCCTGGGAGCAGAGTTCAGAGGTTGGAAGTGCCAGTAGCACATATAGTGATAGCCAAGTGGCCAATCTGCAGCTCAAGGTTGTTACAACATGAAAAAGCATCATACAGCTACATTTTGTTCGAAGGATGTTTCTGGCTGAAGCCTTTTAAGGATGTCAATGTGGCAAACATTTCATGTGTAAGTAGCAGCTGCCCTGCTACTGAATGACCATACATGGTCAGCATTCAAAGGTCTATAAGGTAATGAATAATGAATCAAGGACTGGAACTCACTAAAGTTAACATAAGCCATAAAATAGTATTAGAAAAAAACGACTGACAAATCCCCAGGACCTGATGGTTACCATCCCAGGGTTTTAAAGGAAGTAGGTGAGGAAATTGCAGGTGCTTTAGCCGTAATCTTCCAAAGCGTGCTCGATTCAGGAATTGTCCCTTTTAGATCGGAAAATTGCAAATGTAACTCCATTATTTAAGAAAGAGAGAGAATCCAGGAAATTATAGACCTGTTCGTCTAACAGCTATTGTGGGGAAGTTATTGCAATCTATAAGGGCAGAGTGACTGAGGATTTAGAGAAATTTGAGATGATTAGAGAGAGCCAACATGGATTTGAAAGGAGTAATTAAGGTAACAAAACTAATTTGAATTTTTGAAGAAGTAGCTAAAGTAGTAGATAGATGAATGTTTATGGAAGTAGTTTATATGGACTTCCGAAAGGCATTCGATAAGGTTCTACATTAGAGACTGGTAACTAAAATTAAAGCTCATGGAATTGAAGGCAAATTATTGATCGGGTTAGGAGATTGGTTCGGCGGAGTGTAGGGATAATGGGTGTATACTCGAATTGGAAGGAAGTGACTGGTGGTGTTGAAAAGGATCTATGCTGGGGCTTCAACGATTCATTATATTTATTATTGACTTAGATAACACAATATAGAGCCATATATCCAAGTTTGTCTGACACAAAGTTTGATGGCATTTTAAGTAGTGTAGACAGGAGCATAAAATTAAAAAGAGTCATTGTGTTACAGATGGATTTCAACAGTAAGGGGGTGATTTTGCCAGCCCTGGGAAGGTGGGTTTGGAGGCGAGACTACCGGGAATATGGCAGAAACTGGGAGCAGGTACTGAACCCGCCTCCGTGCCATCTTCCCAGGAGGCAGGTACCAGACTCACGCTGGGATCCGTCTCCTTGAGGCGGGAAGGGGATTACAGCCAGTTAACTGCCTGTTAACAGGTAGTTAGTTAACAGGCAGTTAAGAGGCTTATCCCCATTTTACCAACACAAGTGCGGGCTTCCTGACGTCAGTCTGCGGGGGTCAGAGGGTTCGAAAAGTGCGCTGCGGAGGTGAGTGTGGAGAGGTGAATGAAGTGTTAGAAATAGTTTCCTTACCTTTGTTTCTTCCTGCAGGCTTCAACCGTTGGGGAGGAGGCTCCTCATCTCCACGGCAGAGATGACCGAATGGCTGCTGCATTCTCCGATGCAACAGCCATCTGCTTTCTGCTCAGGAAAGAGGTTTGGTGAGTCTTGAGTACAAGGACTCACCAAAGAACAGAGATTGTCAGTGTTTGACAGCTTCTCAAAGCTGTGAAACGATGACAATTCATTTTGACAGATGAAACGTCATATGCTGATGTTCTCTGTCACCGGCTTTCCCTTAATTGGCCTGCTAAGCCCGCCCTGCGGGTCAATCAAGGGAAAATAGCGTGGGTTGGCCAGACGTCATTGGGGGCGGGACTGAAACCCGACAAGCAGCAGTCCCGCCCCCAACGCGCCCCCATTGATGAAATTCCCCTAGAAGTGTGAGTTCATTCATTGTGGACCAAAGAAGGATAGTTCCAAGTATTTTTTTAATGGTAAAGCTGGGAACAGTGGAAGTCTGAAGGGATTTAGGGGTCCATGTATATAGATCACTACAATGTAGTAGACAGATACAAATAATAATCACAAAGGCAAATGAAATGTTAGTCTTTATAACTAAAGGGCTAGAATAGAAAGGGGAGGAAGTTTTGCTACAGCTATACAAAGCTCTGGTTAGACCACATCAGGAGTACTGTGTACAGTTCTGGGCACCATACTTTAGATAGGATATATGGGCCTTGGAAGGCGTGCAGCGCAGTTTCACCAGACTGTTATCAAGGCTCCAAGGGTTTGATCATGAGGAGAGATTACATAAACTAGGCTTGTATTCCCTGGAATACATGAGGTTAAGGGGTGATTTGAAAGGAATTAATAGAGAAAAACTTTATCTGCTGACGAGGGAGTCTAGGAGAAGTGGACATAACCTTAAAATCAGAGCCAGGCCATTCAGGAGAGAAGTTAGGAAACACTTCTTCAGACAAAGGGTAGTAGAAGTGTGGAACTCTCTCCCACAAAAAGCAGTAGATGCTAGCTCAGTTGATCATTTAAAATCTGAGGTCGATAGATTTTTGCTAGACAAGGATATGGAGCCAAGGTGAGTGGATGGAGTTAGGATACAGATCAGCCATGATCTTATTGAATGGTGGAACAGTCTTGAGGGGCTGAATGGCCTACTCCTGTTCCTATGTATCTGAATGGGAGGAATCTGCTTGTGACATGCATACTTTGCCCAAATATTTGGTATAGGAAGTACTGGATAAACTTACCGTGATTAAATCCTCAAAACATAGAAACATAGACGATAGGAGCAGGAGTAGGCCATTCGGCCCCTCGAGCCTGTTCCACCATTTAATGAGATCATGGCTGATCATCCAAATTCAGTACCCTGTCCCTGTTTTTTCCCCATATTCCTTTAGCCTTAAGAAATATATCTAACTCCTTCTTGAATATATGTAATGAATTGGCTTTAACTGCCTTCTGTGGTAGAGAATTCCACAGGTTCACCACTCTCTGGGTGAAGAAATTCCTCCTCATCTCAGTCCTAAATGGCTTACCCTTTATCCTTAGACTGTGACCCTTGGTTCTGGACTCCCCCGCCATCGGGAACATCCTTCCTGCATCTAGTCTGTCTAGCCCTGGTAGAATTTTATAAGTTTCAATGAGATCTCCTCTCATTCTTCTAAACTCTAGCAAATACAAGCCCAATCGACCCAATCTCTCTTTATACATCATTACTGCCATCCCAGGTATCAGTCTGGTGAATCTTCGCTGCACTCCCTCCATGGCAAGAACATCCTTCCTCAGATAAGGTGACCAAAACTGCACACTATACTCAAGGTGTGGTCTCACCAAGGCCCTGTACAACTGCAGCAAGGCATCCTTGCTCCTGTACTCGAATCCTCTCGCTATGAAGGCCAACATACCATCTGCCTTCTTAACCGCCTGCTGCACCTACATGCTTACCTTCAGCGACTGGTGCACAAGGACACCCAGGTCTCATTGCACTTCCCCTTTTCCCAATCTATTGCCGTTCAGATAATAATCTGCCTTCCTGTTTTTGCCACCAAAGTGGATAACCTCGCATTTATCCACATTATACTACATCTGCCATGCATCTGCCCAATCACCCAACCTGTCCAAATCATACTGGAGTTTCTCTGCATCCTCCTCACAGCACACACGCCCACCCAGCTTTGCGTCCTCTGCAAACTTGGAGATATTACATCTAGTTCCCTCGTCTAGATCATTAATATATATTGTGAATAACTGGGGTCCTAGGACCGATCCCTGCGGTACCCCACTAGTCACTGCCTGCCACTTGGCAAATGACCCATTTATTCCAACTCTTTGCTTCCTGTCTGCCAACCAGTTCTCTATCCAAGTCAGTACCTTACCCCCAATCCCATGTGCCTTAACTTTACACGCTAATCTCTTATGCGGGACCTTATCAAAAGCCTTCTGAAAGTCCAAATACACCACATCCACTGGTTCTCCCTTATCTATTCTACCAGTTACATCCTCAAAAAATTCCAGTAGATTAGTCAAGCACGATTTACCTTTTGTAAATCCATGTTGACTTTGTCCGATCCTGTCACTGTTTTCCAAGTGCTCTGCTATTACATCTTTTATAATGGACTCTAGAATTTTCCCCACTACCGATGTCAGGCTTACTGGTCTATAATTCCTCGTTTTCTCTCTACCATCTTTTTTAAATAGTGGGGTTACATTAGTTACCCTCCAATCCATGGGAACTGTTCCAGAGTCTAGAATTTTGGAAGATGACCAGCAATGCATCTACTATTTCTAGAGCCACTTCCTTAAGTACCCTAGGATGTAGATTATCAGGCCCTGGGGATTTATCGGCCTTCAATCCCGTCAATTTCCCTAACACCATTTCCCTACAAATACTGATTTCATTCAGTTCCTCCCTCTCATCAGATCCTATGTTCCCTGACATCTCCTAGGAGGTTATTTGTGTCCTCCTTTGTGAAGACAGAACCAAAGTATGTATTTAATTGGTTTTCCATTTCTTTGTTCCCCATTATAAATTCCCCTGATTCTGACTGGGAACCTGTGCATGGGATGGAGACAGAGGAAAGGGAAGCAAGGATAGAAGCAAAAGACAGGAATGAGAAAAGCAAAAGTGGCAGTCAGGTAAATCAAACATGGCCACAGTAAATATGTGAATTTGCAGCCAGAAGTTGGAAACGGCATTTACTCACCACACACTTGTACTGCTAGCCCAGATGGACCTTTTACTGTTGCATCCACAAAATTTGGAGATCTTCCATGCCATTGCTCAATTGTGTTGATGTTTTCAAAAAGGTTTAGGGGGCAAAATTCCACTCGTTTGCACCTCCGGTGGGAGGTGTTAATGGGGCGCGAATGGCTTTGACCCCCCCCCACCCCCAAGTTGATAACCACGGGAGGTTAGTGGTGGCGCTACTGGGTAGCACCCTGATCTTCTACACCCGGGGATCATGATGCCATCCCCAGGCGTAGTGCCTCGGAAGAAAAATTCGCAATTGCACCCCGCAGCAGCACCAGACAATGTTACCGACTGCTGCAGGGGTCATGAACACTGAGGCTGGCCGCTCACGAGGCACAACTTAAAGGCGCGGTGGGCGGCAGGCCAAAAAATCTGCCGATTTTTAAAAAATATTTATTTTTGGCCACCGGTCTGCATGAGTGCCAGGCTGATCGCACGACACTCCCACTCCCCACATATCTAAAAAATAAACCTGCAGAGCTCGCAGCATGGGGTCCTTCCCTTTAATGCAGGGAAGAGCCCCTGCAAAGCAGCAACACCATGCTTGGCCACTTGTGGCGCTGCTGAGCACTTCGCCCCAGATCGGGACATTCCCCGCCTCTGGCGCTCCGAGTGGAGCACTTGATTTAGCGCTCCACTTCCCTCTTGGAAGAAAAAATGAGAATTTAACTAATGTTTGCAAAGGTTAGCACATGACTTTCCAAATATTTTTTACTTATCGTCCCAAACGGCCCTCTAGGGGAATTTCACCCCCTTAATGTTTTGCCTATCAAAAATATTTAACTTGATGTTTCAGAGCTCGAAATCCTTGCAGGGTTCCTAAATACCTCGTTTCAAAAGAGTGGTTGCTCAACATCTACATTGGGAGCTTGCTTTTCATGGACAAAGAAGATGGATCCCAATAGAATCAGCAGCACCAAAAGTATGGAAGCTGGTAGCTACAACAAGGTTCCATCCGGCCCCAGTTGGCCATTGAAAAATGGGGCCTGTAAAGTGTAACATTGGGGGGAATTTTAACATAAAAAACGGGTTTGAGGGTGAGAAACTTGGGTCTGAAACTAGTGACCTAATCTTAAATAAAGGCAATTACAAAGGTATGAAGAGTAGTAGGCGCAGGCAGGTAGTGCAGGAGTCCCCTGTGACCATCCCCCTCTCAAACAGATATAACACTTTGGATACTGTTGAGGGGATGGCTTATCAAGGGAAGGCAGCAGCAGCCACTTCCTGGCACCAGGGATGGTTCTGGACGGGACGAAAAAGAGGGGTAGAGCTATAGTAATAGGGGATTCTATTGCAAGGGGAATAGATAGGCATTTCTGTGGCCGCAAACGAGACTCCAGGATGGTGTGTTGCCTCCCTGGTGCAAGAGTCAAGGATGTCTCAGAGCGGCTGCAGAACATCTTGGAAGGGGAGGGTGAACAGCCAGTTGTCGTGGTGCATATAGGTACCAACGATATAGGAAAAAATGGGATGAGGTCCTAAAAGCTGAATATAGGGAGTTGGGAGGTAAATTAAAAAATAGGACCTCAAAGGTAGTAATCTCAAGATTGCTACCAGTGCCACATGCTAGTCAGAGTAGAAATAGAAGGATATTTCAGTTGAATACTTGGCTAGAGGAATGGTGCAGGGGGGAGGGATTCAAATTGCTGGGACATTGGAACCGGTTCTGGGGGAGGTGGGACCAGTACAAACCGGACGGTTTGCACCTGGGCAGGACCGGGACTGATGTCCTAGGGAGAGTGTCTGCTAGTGCTGTTGGGGAGGGTTTAAACTAAAATGGCAGGGGGTTGGGAACCTGAGCAGGGGGACAGAGGAAAGGGAAACAAGGATAGAAGCAAAAGACAGGAAGGAAAAGAAACAAAGGTGGCAGTCAGAGAAATCAAGGGTTTAAACCAAACATGGCCACAGTAAATAATAATTCTAATAGGTCTAAGAGCATTAAAAAAACAAGCCTGAAGGCTTTGTGTCTTATTGCAAGGAACATTCGTAATAAGGTGAATGAATTAGCTGCGCAAATAGAGGTAAACGAATATGATATGATTGCGATTACGGAAACATGACTCCAGGGTGGCCAAGGCTGGGAACTCAACATCCAGGGGTATTCAATATTCAGGAAAGATAGGCAAAAAGGAAATGGAGGTGGGGTAGCATTGCTGGATAAAGAGGGGATTAACACAATTGTAAGGAAGGATATTAGCTCTGATGATGTGGAATCTGTATGGGTAGAACTGAGAAATACCATGGGGCAGAAAACGTAAGTGGGGGTGGTATATAGACCTCCAAACAGTAATGCGGAGAAGCGTGCAATAAGGGCACAGCATTTATCATGGGTGACATTAATCTACATATAGATTGGGCTAACCGAATTAGTAACAATACTGTGGAGGAGGAATTTCTGGCGTGTATACGGGATGGTTTCCTGGACCAATATGTTGAGGAACCAACTAGAGATCAGGCCATATTAGACTGGGTATTATGTAACGAGAAAGGATTAATTAGCAATCTTGTTGTGCGAGGCCCCTTGGGTCGGAGCGATCATAATATGATCGAATTCTACATTTAAGATGGAGAATGAAGTAGTTGACTCAGAAACTAGGGTCCTGAATTTAAATAAAGGAAACTACGATGGTATGAGGCGCGAGTTGGGTAGGATGGATTGGGGAATGTCACTCAAAGGGTTGACGGTGGATAGGCAATGGCAAACATTCAAAGATCGCATGGATGAACTACAGAATTTGTTCATCTCAGTTTGGCATAAAAGTAAAACAAAAAAGGTGACTCAACCGTGGCTAACAAGGGAAATTAGGGATAGCATAAGATCCAAGGATAGGACATATAAATTGGCCAGAAAAAGCAGTAAACCTGAGGATTGGGAGCAGTTTAGGATTCAACAAAGGAGGACAAAGGGATTAATTAAGAAGGGGAAAATAGAGTATAAGAGTAAGCTTGCAGGGAACATAAAAACTGACTGTAAAAGCTTTTATAGATATGTGAAGAGAAAAAGATTGGTGAAGTCAAGTGTAAGTCCCTTGCAGACAAAATCAGGGGAATTTATAATGGGAAACAAAGAAATGGCAGACCAATTATATACATACTTTGGTTCTGTCTTCACAAAGGAGGACACAAATAACCTCCCAGAGATGTTGGGGAACATAAGGGCTAATGAGAGGGAGGAACTGAAAGAAGTCAGTATTTGTAGGGAAATGGTGTTAGGGAAATTGATGGGATTGAAGGCCGATAAATCCTCAGGGCCTGATAATCTACATCCTAGGGTACTTAAGGAAGTGGCCCTAGAAATAGTAGATGCATTGCTGGTCATCTTCTAAAATTCGATAGACTCTGGAACAATACCCATGGATTGGAGGGTAGCTAATGTTACCCCACTATTCAAAAAAGGTGGTAGAGAGAAAACGGGGAATTATACACCAGTAAGCCTGACATCAGTAGTGGGGAAAATTCTAGAGTCCATTATAAAAGATGTAATAGCAGAACACTTGGAAAACAGTGACAGGATCGGACAAAGTCAACATGGATTTACAGAAGGTAAATCGTGCTTGACTAATCACTGGAATTTTTTGAGGATGTAACTGGTAAAATAGATAAGGGAGAACCAGTGGATGTGGTATATTTGGACTTTCACAAGGCTTTTGATAAGGTCCCACATAAGAGATTAGCGTGTAAAGTTAAGGCACATGGGATTGGGGGCAAGGTATTGACTTGGATAGAGAACTGGTTAGCAGACAGAAAGCAAAGAGTTGGAATAAACGGGTCTTTTTCCGAGTGGCAGGCAGTGACTAGTGGGGTACCACAGGGATCGGTCCTAGGATCCCAGCTATTCACAATATATATTAATGATCTAGACGAGGGAACTAGATGTAATATCTCCAAGTTTGCAGATGACACAAAGCTGGGTGGGCGTGTGTGCTGTGAGGAGGATGCTGAGAAACTCCAGCATGATTTGGACAGGTTGGGTGATTGGGCAGAAGCAAGGCAGATGCAATATAACATGGATAAATGCGAGGTTATCCACTTTGGTGTCAAAAACAGGAAGGCAGATTATTATCTGAATGGCAATAGATTGGGAGAAGGGGAAGTGCAACGAGACCTGGGTGTCCTTGTGCACCAGTCGCTGAAGGTAAGCATGCAGGTGCAGCAGGCGGTTAAGAAGGCAAATGGTATGTTGGCCTTCGTAGCGAGAGAGTTCGAGTACAGGAACAAGGATGTCTTGCTGCAGTTGTACAGGGCCTTGGTGAGACCACACCTTGAGTATTGTGTGCAGTTTTGGTCGCCTTATCTGAGGAAGGATGTTCTTGCCATGGAGGGAGTGCAGCGAAGATTCACCAGGCTGGTACCTGGGATGGCAGGAATGACATATGAGGAGAGATTGGGTCGATTGGGCTTATACTCACTGGAGTTTAGAAGAATGAGAGGGGATCTCATTGAAACTTATAAAATTCTAACAGGACTAGACAGACTAGATGCAGGAAGGATGTTCCCGATGGCCGGGGAGTCCAGGACCAGGGGTCGCAGTCTAAGGATAAGGGGTAAGCCATTTAGGACAGAGATGAGGAGGAATTTCTTCACCCAGAGAGTGGTGAACCTGTGGAATTCTCTACCACAGAAGGCAGTAGAGGCCAATTCATTAAATATATTCAAGAAGGAGTTAGATATATTTCTTAAGGCTAAAGGGATCAAGGGATATGGGGAGAAGGCAGGGACAGGGTACTGAATTTGGGTGATCAGCCATGATCTCATTGAATGGCGGAGCAGGCTCGAAGGGCCAAATGGCCTACTCCTGCTCCTATCTTCTATGTTTCTATGTAAGAGAGAGTTGGCTAAAGTGGACTGGGAAAATTGATTAAAGGGTAAGACGGTAGATAAGCAATGGCAGACATTTAAGGAGATATTTCATAACTCTCAGCAAAGGTGAGAAAGAAAGACTCTACGAGGAGGATGAACCATCCGTGGCTAACTAAGGAAGTTAAGGATGGTATCAATTTGAAAGAAAAGACATACAATATTGCGAAGATTAGTGGTAGGTCAGAGGATTGGGAAATTTTTAGAAACCAGCAAAGGATGACTAAACAAATAATAAAGAGGGAGAAGATGGATTATGAGAGTAAACTAGCAAAAATATAATAACAGACAGTAAGCTTCTACAGGTATATAAAAAGGAAGAGAGTAGCTAAAGTAAACACTGGTCCCTTGGAGGATGAGACTGGGGAATTAATAATGGGGAAACAGGGAAATGGCAGAGACTTTGAACAAATATTTTGTATTGGTCTTCACTGTAGAAGACACTAAAAGCATCCCAATAATAATTTATAATCAAGGGGCTATATGGAGAGAGGAACTTAAAACAATCACAATCACTAGAGAAGAACAATCACTATCACTAGAGAAGAAGTACTAGGCAAACTAATGAGACTAAAGGCTGACAAGTCCCCTAGACCTGATGGTCTTAAAAGAAGAGGCTGCAGAGAAAGTGGATGTGTTGGTTGTAATCTACCAAAATTCCCTGGATTCTGGAGAGGTCCCAGAGGATTGGAAAAGCACAAATGTAATTCCCCTATTCAACATGGTTTTATGAAAGGGAAATTGTGTTTGACAAATTTACTAGAGTTCTTTGAGGATGTAACGAGCAGGGTGGATAAAGGGGAACCAGTAGATGTAGTGTATTTGGGTTTCCAGAAGGCATTCGATAAGGTGCCATATAAAAGGTTACTGCACAAGATAAGAGCTCATGGGGTTGAGGGTAATAAGAATATAAGAACATAAGAAATAGGAGCAGGTGTAGGCCATTCGGCCCTTCGAGCCTGCTCCGCCATTCAATGAGATCATGGCTGATCTTCTGCCTCAACTCCATTCACCAGCCATTTCGCCATATCCTTTGATGCCCTTACTAGTCAGAAATCTATTCACTTCTGTTTTGAATATACCCAATGACTGAGCCTCCACAGCCTTCTGGGGTAGAGAATTCCAAAGATTCACCACTCTCTGTGAAGAAATTTCTTTTCATCTCAGTCCTGAATGGCCTACCCTTTATCCTGAGGCTGTGGCCCCTGGTTCTGGACTCCCCAGCCAAGGGAAACATTCTCCCAGCATCCACCCTATCGAGCCCTGTAATAATTTTGTATGCATCAATAAGATCCCCTCTCATTCTTCTGAATTCAAGAGAATACAGGCCTAGTTTATTCAATCTCTTCTCATACGACAGTCCCGCCATCCCAGGAATCAATCTCGTGAACCTTCATTGCACTCCCTCTATGGCAAGTATATCCTTCCTTAGGTAAGGAGACCAAAATTGTACACAGTACTCCAGGTGTGGTCTCACCAAGGCCCTATATAATTGAAGTAAGACTTCTTTACTCCTGTACTCAAATCCTCTTGTAATAAAGGCCAGCATACCATTTGCCTGCTGGCCTTTGCTTGCTGCACCTGCACATTCACTTTCAGTGACTCATGTATAAGGACACCCAGGTCCCTTTGAGCATCTGCATTCCCCAATCTTTCACTATTTAGGAAATACTCTGTCTTTCTGTTTTTTCTACCAAAGTGGATAACATTATACTCCATCTGCCATGTTCTCGCCCACTCACTTGAGCCTGTCGAGATCCCCTTGAAGCCTCTTCACAACTGACACTGCCACCTAGCTTTGTATCATCAGCAAATTTGGAAATGTTACATTTAGTCCCCTCATCCAAATCATTGATAGATTGTAAATAGCTGGGGCCCAAGCACCGATCCTTGCGGTACCCCACAGCCTGCCATCCTGAAAGACCTGTTTATCCCTACTTTTTTTTCTGTCTGTTAACCAATTCTCAATCCATGCTAGTATATTACCCCCAATTCCATGTGCCCTAATTTTGTTCACCAACCTCTTGTGTGGGACCTTATCCGAAGGCCTTCTGAAAATCCAAATACACCACATCTGCGGTTCCCCTTTGTCTACTCCACTAGTTACATCCTCCAAGAACTCTAATAGGTTTGTTAAAAAGGGTTTGCCTTTCATAAATCCATGTTGACTCTGCCCAATCTTACTATTAGTTTCTAAGTGCCCAGTTATATTAGCATGGATAGAGGATTGGCTAACGAATAGGAAACAGAGAGTTGGGATAAATTGGTCATTTTCAGGTTGGCAAACTGTAACTAGTGGGGTGTCACAGGGATCAAGGGGTATGGGGAGAGAGAGCGGGAATATGGTATTGAGATAGAGGATCAGCCATGATCATATTGAATGGCGGAGCAGGTTTGAAGGGCCGAATGGCCTACTCCTGCTCCTATTTTTCTGTTTCTATCAGTGCTGGGACTTCAACTATTTACAATCTATATTAATGACTTTGATGAAGGGACCGAGTGTACTGTAGCCAGATTTGCTGATGATACAAAGCTAGGTGGGAAAGCAAGTTCTGAGGAGGACACAAAGAGCCTGCAAAGGGATATCGACAGGTTAAGTGTGTGGGCAAAAATTTGGCAGATGGAGTATAATGTGAGAAAATGTGAGGTTATCCACTTTGGTAGGAAGAATAAAAACGCAAATTATTATTTAAATGGAGAGAGACTACAAAATGCTGTGGTACAAAGGGATCTGGGGGTCCTCGTACATGAAACAAAAAAAGTTATCATGCAGGTACAGCAAGTAATTAAGAAGGCAAATGGAATGTTGGCCCTTATTGCAAGGGGGATGGAGTATAAAAGTAGGGAAGTCTTGCTACAATTGTACAGGGTACTAGTGAGACCACATCTGGAGTACTGCGTGCAGTTTTGGTCACATTATTTAAGGAGAGATATACTTGCATTTGAGGCAGTTCAGAGAAGGTTCACTAGGTTGATTGAGATGAAGGGGTTGTCTTATGAAGAAAGGTTGAGCAGGTTGATGCCTATACTCATTGGAGTTTAGAAGAATGAGAGGTGATCTTATTGAAACATATAAGATTCTGAGGGGGCTTGCTTGACAGGGTAGATGCAGGGAGGATGTTTCCCCTCGTGGGGGAATCTAGAACTAGGGGGTAAAGTTTCAGAATAAGGGGTCGCCCATTTAAAACGGAGCTAAGGAGGAATTTCTTCTGAGAGTCGTGAATCTTTGGAATTCTCTACCCCAGAGAGCTGTGGAAGCGGAGTCATTGAATATATTCAAGGCAGAGCTACGGGGGAGTCGAGGGATATGGGGAGCAGGCGGGAAAGTGCAGTTGAAGCCAAAATCAGATCAGCCATGATCTGATTGAATGCGGAGCATGCTCGAGGGGCCAAATGGCCTACTCCTGCTTCTATTTTTTATGTTCTTATGGGTATGTTGGAGGCGGGGGAGAGGTGAAGTTAAAATTTTAAAAATCTGAAACCCGACCCCAACCCGCCCACTTACACCTTATACTCAGGCAGGACGGGGGTCAGGCAGCCAACCTGCTGCCAGGAGGCAGGTTGGCATTTTTAATATTATGATGAGGCTTGAAGCCTCTGATTTAACCTGTTGTGAAGGTTTAACTGCAGGCGGCCAGGGATTCCCGGTAGCTACAGCGAAGCGAACACAACCTCGGGGAACACTTCTTGTGGGCCTGGAGGAGCACGAGTGCTTCCTCCCTCAGACCCCCTCCCCCTGAGGTCATGGATCGGACCCCCAGGGATCGATCTCACTCCCCACGGGGTTGGGGATCTCGTACACCCCCTGACCCCGGAGTCGGGGATTGGAGACCCCCCACCACCACCCAACCCAGGCTTGGAACCTGCACCTACCTGGTCCTGCAGCGTCCTGGTCAGCGTTCCTCGCCCGACTGGAAGTCAAGCCTGTCAATCAGGCTGGCCTACAGGCGGTGAACCTGCCAGTGACGTCACACGCACACTGTGGAGTTAAAACCCCATCTCCACTCTGAGCGGGTGGGAAACTACAAAATCCAGCCCAGTTTGTTTTGTGCTAATATTTTCTAGAGTTATGAAATGTTAATATAAGGAAATTCTTATATAAATGGTTTTCACAGTGACACACTGAAAAGGTCACAATTATTTCCCATTCAAAGCACATAAGATCGTTGAATGAATTGCAAATGGTTTGGCAGAAAGCTGAATTTGTGGTTTATCTCCTTTTACCCTATCTTGTCTGAAGCCAGAGATTCAAAACCACATTACAGTTCCACAGTCACAAACAGCACCCTGAGTCTTTATCTCAAGTGATAAGTCTTCATGCATGAGGGTGGACAAGTGTCACCAAGCTATTTAATTGTCAGTTGGATTGGACATTTCTCAATTTTTAAGATGAAATTTAGAGCAATCTATTATTAAAATGAATGGAAACTAGCAAAGAGCTGTGTAGAATAGTGGCAATCCATTTATTAAAACAAGTGAGTAATTTTAACAACCCAGTCAATGGGAAGTAAAATCAGACAGGGTGTAAAACGAAAGCTTGATCTAATCCTGTCAGTTTTCCACCAAGCAAAGTTAAAATTACCCGAAGGTATATCAGTATTCATACGGCCCAAAAGGCATAACTTGATTTAAGGTTCCTTCTCCCCTGCAGAGCCGAAATCAGCTGATCAATAATTCAACATGTGTTACCATAGTTACGAAGACCACAATTTTCTCTGAATGTTAATTTTCATGAAAATGTCAGGTGAGTAATTCCAGTAGAAAGCTGTAAAGTCTGTTATTACTTTAACTCTTGCTCACAACCTGAGAGGGCGGTAAGGAACTTATAAAAAACAAAGTTACTTGTTAAGAACTGAAAGCCTTGTTAAACATGCAATAAAATTATGGTGGCAGCTATATTGGGTGCAGGAGCAGGGCAGCACGTGGTGCTCTCTCATTTTTGGCCCACTATAGCCCCATTCTCACCAGGCCCTGAAGATTGGAGCCACTTTCTTTCATTGTCATCTCTGTATGTGTGATTTTCTTCCTCATTTTTCCTCGCTCCTTTCTGTAAGACTCGTCTTTCCCACTGTAGCAAACACGTGCATCTTGTGTTGCTGAGGTAGAAAAGAGAAATGTGGTCTAGAGTGTTGTAGTGGTAGGGTATAGTATCGTTAGGGGGATAGATAGAGTTCTTTGCAGCCGAGAGCGAGAGTCCCGAAGGCTGTGTTGCCTGCCCGGTGCCAGGGTTAAGGACATCTCCTATGGACTGGGGAGAAACTTGGAGTGGGAGGGGGAGGATCCAGTTGTCGTGGTCCATGGTACCAATGACATAGATAGGACAAGGAAGGAGGTTCTGTTAAAGGAGTATGAGCAGCTAGGGGTCAAATTAAAAAACAGAACCTCAAGGGTAATAATCTCTGGATTATTACCTGAGCCACGAGCGAATTTGGCTAGGACAAATAAAATTAGAGAGTTAAATGCGTGGCTCAAAGACTGGTGTGGGAGAAATGTGTTTTGCTTCCTGGGACACTGGCACCAGTACTGGGGCAGGAGGGAGCTGTTCCATTGGGATGGGCTTCACTTGGCCAGTGCTGGGACTAGAGTCCTGGTGGATCATATAACTAGGGCTGTAGAGAGGGCTTTAAACTAACTAGTGGGGGGGAGGTTCCCAGAGAGCAAATAATAAAAATGACAACAGAGAAGGTCATAGACTTAGGTAGCAGTGGGGAAATTAAAAACCAGAGCGTGTCAGGAAGGGGCAGAAGGTATGGAGTAAAAGGTAAAGTAATAAAAAGGGCAAAAGCAGGAACTAAGTGTCACAAAACATCTTTGAAAGTTCTCTATCTGAATGCACGTAGCATTCGTAACAAAATAGATGAGTTAATGGCACAAATAACTACATATGGGTATGATCTTGTGGCCATTACAGAAACATGGCTGCAGGGTGGCAACGCCTGGGAATTAAACATACCAGGTTATTTAATGATCAGGAAGGACAGGCAGGAAGGAAGGGGAGGTGGGGTGGCTATGTTAATAAAGGAAGGAATCACTGTAATACAGAGAAATGATATTGGGTCAAAAGATCAGGATAATGAAACAGTTTGGGTGGAGGTAAGGAATAATAAGGGGAAAGAAACACTAGTGGGCGTAGTCTATAGGCCTCCGAACAGTGGCAACTCTGTTGGACGGAGTATCAATCAGGAAATAGTTGAGGCTTGTAATAAGGGAACATCTATAATTATGGGGGATTTTAACTATCATATTAATTGGACAAATCAAATTGGGCAGGGCTGCCTTGAGGATGAGTTCATTGAGTGTATTAGGGATGGGTTTCTTGAGCAGTGTGTAACTGAACTGACCAGGGGCAAGCAACCTTAGATCTGGTCCTGTGTAATGAGACAGGATTAATTTAAAATGTCCTAGTAAAGGATCCCCTTGGAATGAGTGACCATAACATGGGTGAATTCCATATTCAATTAGAGGGTGAGAAGGTTGGATCTCAAACAAGCGTGCTAAGCTTGAATAAAGGAGACTATGAAGGTATGAGAGCGGAATTGAGTAGAGTGGATTGGGAAAATAGATTAAAGGGTAAGACGATACATGATCAGTGGTGTACATTTAAGGAGTTATTTTACAACTTCCTAAAAAAATATATTCCACTGAGAAGAAAAGGGTGTAAAAGAAAAGACAGCCATCCATGGCTAAGTAAAGAAATTAAGGATAGTATTCGACTAAAAACAAGGGCATATAAGGTAGCCAAATCTAGTGGGAGGATAGAGGATTGGGAAAACTTTAAAAGACAGCAAAAAATAACAAAAAGATTGATTAAGAAAGGGAAGATAGATTATGAAAGTAAATTAGCAAAAAATATAAAAACAGATAGTAAGAGTTTTTATAGTTATATAAAAAGAAAAAGGGTGGCTAAAGTAAATGTTGGTCCCTTAGAGGATGAGACCGGGAAATTAATGGTGGGAAATATGGAGATGGCAAAAACACTGAATGAATATTTTACATCAGTCTTTACAGTAGAAGACACTAAGAATATCCCAACACTGGACAAACAGGGGGCTAAAGGGGGGGAGGAGCTAAACACAATCAAAATCACTGAGGAAGTGGTACTCGGTAAAATAATGGGACTCAAGGCGGATAAATCACCTGGACCTGATGGCTTACATCCTAGGGTCTTGAGGGAAGTGGCAGTAGGGATTGTGGATGCATTGGTAATAATTTTCCAAAACTCCCTGGACTCGGCAAAGGTCCCGGCAGACTGGAAAACTGCTAATGTAACACCCTTATTTAAAAAGGGCAGTAGACAGAAGGCTGGAAACTATAGACCGGTTAGCCTAACATCTGTGGTAGGTAAAATTTTGGAGTCCATTATTAAGGAGACAGTAACAGGACATTTGGATAATCAGAATTTAATAGGACAAAGTCAGCATGGTTTTATGAAGGGGAAGTCATGTTTGACAAATTTGCTGGAGTTCTTTGAGGAAGTAACATATAGGGTGGATAAAGGGGAACCAGTGGATGTAGTGTATTTAGACTTCCAAAAGGCATTTGACAAGGTGCCACACAAAAGATTATTGCTTAAGATAAAAAATCACGGGATTGGGGGTAATATTCTGGCATGGATAGAGGATTGGCTATCTAACAGAAGGCAGAGAGTTGGGATAAATGGTTCATTCTCAGACTGGCAATCAGTAACTAGTGGTGTTCTGCAGGGGTCAGTGCTGGGTCCCCAACTCTTTACAATCTATATTAACGATTTGGAGGAGGGGACCGAGTGTAACATATCAAAGTTTGCAGATGATACTAAGATGGGAGGGAAAGTAGTGAGTGAGGAGGACATTAAAAACCTTCAAGGGGACATAGACAGGCTAAGTAAGTGGGCAGAGATTTGGCAGATGGAATACAATACTGGAAAGTGTGAGGTTATGCACTTTGGCAGGAAAAATCGTAGAGCAAGTTATTATCTTAATAGCAAGAAACTGGAAAGTACTGAAGTACAAAGGGATCTGGGGGTCCTGGTGCACGAAACTCAAAAGGTTAGTATGCAGGTGCAGCAAGTGATTAAGACGGCCAATGGAATGTTGGCTTTCATTGCTAGGGGGATAGAATATAAAAATAGGGAGGTATTGCTTCAGTTGTACAAGGTATTGGTGAGACCGCATCTGGAATACTGCATACAGTTTTGGTGTCCATACTTAAGAAAAGACATACTTGCTCTCGAGTCAGTACAAAGAAGGTTCACTCGGTTAATCCCGGGGATGAGGGGATGGACATATGAGGAGAGGTTGAGTAGATTGGGACTCTACTCATTGGAGTTCAGAAGAATGAGAGGCGATCTTATTGAAACATATAAGATTGTGAAGGGGTTGGATCGGGTGGATGCGGGGAGGATGTTCCCAATGATGGGTGAAACTAGAACTAGGGGGCATAGTCTTAGAATAAGGGGCTGCTCTTTCAAAACTGAGATGAGGAGGAACTACTTCACTCAGAGGGTGGTAGGTCCATGGAATATGCTGCCCCAAAAAGCTGTAGAAGCTACATCATTACATAAATTTAAAACAGAAATAGACAGTTTCCTAGAAGTAAAGGGAATTAAGGGTTACGGGGAGCGGGCAGGAATTTGGACATGAGTCTAGGTTTGGATTGGTCATGGCCCTGTGGGTAGCGGAGCGGGCCCAGGGGCCGTGTAGCCTGATCCTGCTCCTATTTCATGTGTCTAATTCTGTTAGATTCAGGAGATGGTTCTGTGACAGTAGATTGGCGGTTAGGATCAGATCAGCCATGATCTTATTGAATGGCGGAGCAGGCTCGAGGGGCCGATTGACCTACTTCTGCTCCTATTTCTTATGTTCTTATGTTATGTTCTTATGCAGTAGGCAACAGAGAGGTCAGGATGGATAAATATTCCGTAGTCTTTTTTTGTTACTTATGGGAATCAAGGGTTACTAACGCAGTCCTTTCTCTCAGCAGATTAGAAGTATGGAGTAGTATCTATGATGGGGCAGATTGTGCTTTTTCGCATTTCATGCTTTACTCCCACAGAAGTAGCAAACCATTAGAAAATGCTGCACCAAGCATAGGCCTGGTATGACTATTTTAAATGGACATTAATTAATTTTACTATGGTACTCTTCCCTTACTCAATTATAGATCTAAGTGCAATGGGAAATAATGCACCAGGTATGTCAAAGACTGATATTTGATTAAATTTATTGCTGATTCAACATCATGGTGTATTAGCTTTAAACTGTCTTTTTAAGGTGATCCCTCATAAAGCCTAAAAGGTCCCAGGATACATTAGCAGAATAAGGGTTAATGCATAATGCAGTAAATAACACTGCTAAGTAACTTCTTTCAGGCAGCATTCACTCAGACGAATCTCATTTCTGCCTTCTATACACTTAATGTAGATGGCAGGCACCTGCACCACTGGAGAACATCTCAGAGAAAGTTACTGGTGTTAGTTCCCCACACCTCCCCCTCCAACTCTACCCCCCAACCCCAACCCCACTCCTCCGAAAAAAATAAGGAGTCCTATCGAGCCTCAGAAACCCCTAGCATTGGCAATCCTGGCCTCCTCTTGCAGCAATGGTATTGCTTGAGGCGGGCAGAGGTTCCACCCCAACAGGCCAATCAAACTCCAGAGCAAGGTCAGGGCCCAGCATATCCAGGTCCTGACCTCATTTGCAGCCCTTTCCCACTGGAATTACAGCAGGAATTACACTGGGATTACAGTGTGCTGGAGTGCATTTTTCATAACTGCGTTTTATGTATATCTTAATATAACAGTGTGCTTTCTCTGTGTGTCCAGTTTTGCTTTACCAATGAAGTTACTTGCACTGAAATTTCCCCCAGAGAATTCCAGCATTCTGCCTCCAACCTTCTGATAGCAGTATTCCTGAACAACACCACCACATGCCTGATGTTGGAACAACTGAATGGCAACATATAGCAACACTGGAACAATTACTTATTTTTCGATTGAAAAAATATAAAGGAAAGTAAAAGGACACACTTTTTCAAGGAATTATAAAAATTATTGGGCTAGAAATTACTCCCCTCAGCGCCACTCCATAGCGCCATTAAATGCTGCTAAAATGCCGGCTGCTGCTCTTTTGCCAGCTGGTGGCGGGTCCCGCAGTGTTTTCATGCTTACCTTTGCGCTGCCGGTAACTGGCAGCGCCAGGCTGGAAAAAATGGCAGCATGATGACGTCAATCAGTGTGCAACGCCGACTTAATGCCACTAACGCAAACTTCGACCCTTGGTCCTAAGCATGCCAGGTTAACCTGGGAGTGCTGCTGGATGCTTGCAGGGGCTCGGATGGTAAATGTAGGCCTTTGAGAAGACGAAAATGCTGCAAATACCTAGTAGGTGAGGCAAAATTCGTGGAGAAAAAAAGAGTTCACGTCTTGGGTCGAGATGCTGCCTGACTAGCTGAGCATTTTAAGTATGCTGTCATTTCAGATTGACAGCATCCGCTTGAAGACGGAAGAGGAAGAAGACGGAAGAGGAAGAAGACGGAAGAGGAAGAAGACGGAAGAGGAAGAAGACGCATCCCAGACAGCCCCTTTGTGGCCGGGATATGTGGGATGGTGACCACAACCCCAATTCCCCTTTCAACGTTAGTCCCACACGTTGCCTTCCATCTGTTACTGACCATCATAATGTCCTCTTGGCCACGATGCTGAAATAAAAGCCACCACAAAGCAAACTTTCCAATCCGCTTATATACGTCTATCCATCCAATGTGACATCAAGAAATCAACTCATCACCCTTATGCATTCCCTTATTAACTGCCTTGTGTGTGCCTTTGCCAATCCTACTGATGTCACACAGTGCTACCCCAGTGGCTGCAGCATGGCTGGTGGAAGACTGCTCACTTTCAGTGAGGGACACTGCAAATGGCCTTGCTGGTTGATCTTGAGGAACTGGTGGCTGGGAGTGACTGCATTCTTCTTCTTCACTCTCCTCTCCCTTGGAGCGATCATATGATCGAATTCTTCATTTAAGATGGAGAATGAAGTAGTTGACTCAGAGACAAGGGCCCTCAATTTAAATAAAGGAAACTACGATGGTCTGAGGAGCGAGTTGGGTAGGATTGATTGGGGAATGTCACTCAAAGGGTTGATGGTGGATAGGCAATGGCAAACATTCAAAGACCGAATGGATGAGCTACAGAATTTGTTCATCCCAGTTTGGCATAAAAATAAAACAAAAAAGGTGACTCAACCGTGGTTAACAAGGGAAATTAGGGATAGCATAAGATCCAAGGAGAGGACATATAAATTGGCTAGAAAAAGCAATAATCCTGAGGATTGGGAGCAGTTTAGGAGTCAACAAAGGAGGACAAAGGGATTAATTAAGAAAGGGAAAATAGAATATGAGAGTAAGCTAGCAGGAAACATAAAAACTGACTGTAAAAGCTTTTATAGATATGTGAAGAGAAAAAGATTGGTGAAGTCAAGCGTAGGTCCCTTACAGTCAGAATCAGGGGAATTTATAATGGGAAACAAGGAAATGGCAGACCAACTAAATACATTCTTTGGTTCTGTCTTCACAAAGGAGGACACAAATAACCTCCCAGAGATGCCGGGGAACATAGGGTCTGATGAAAGGGAGGAACTGAAAGAAATCAGTATTTGTAGGGAAATGGTGTTAGGAAAATTGATGGGACTGAAGGCCGATAAATCCCCAGGGCCTGATGGTCTACATCCCAGGGTACTTAAGGAGGTGGCCCTAGAGATAGTAGATGCATTGCTGGTCATCTTCCAGAACTCAACAGACTCTGGAACGGTACCCATGGATTGGAGGGTAGCTAATGTTACCCCACCATTCAAAAAAGGTGGTAGAGAAAAAGCGGGGAATTATAGACCGGTAAGCCTGACATCGGTAGTGGGGAAAATTCTAGAGTCTATTATAAAAGATGTAATAGCAGAGCACTTGGAAAGCAGTGACAGGATCGGACAAAGTCAACATGGATTTACAAAAGGTAAATCATGCTTGACTAATCTATGGAATTTTTTGAGGATGTAACTGGTAAAATAGATAAGGGAGAACCAGTGGATGTGGTGTATTTGGACTTTCAGAAGGCTTTCGATAAGGTCCCACATAAGAGATTAGCGTGCAAAATTAAGGCACATGGGATTGGGGGCAAGGTATTGACTTGGATAGAGAACTGGTTGGCGGACAGAAAGCAAAGAGTTGGAATAAACGGGTCGTTTTCTGAGTGGCAGGCAGTGACTAGTGGGGTACCGCAAGGATCGGTCCTAGGACCCCAGCTGTTCACAATATATATTAATGATCTGGACGAGGGAATTGGATGTAATATCTCCAAATTTGCAGACGACACAAAGCTGGGTGGGAGGGTAAGCTGTGAGGAGGATGTCGTGAAACTCCAGTACGATTTGGACAGGTTGGGTGATTGGGCAGAAACATGGCAAATGCTCTATAATGTGGATAAATGTGAGGTTATCCACTTTGGTGGCAAAAACAGGAAGGCAGATTATTATTTGAATGGCAATAGATTGGGAGAAGGGGAAATGCAAAGAGACCTGGGTGTTATTGTGCACCAGTCGCTGAAGGTAAGCATGCAGGTGCAGCAGGCGGTTAGGAAGGCAAATGGTATGTTGGCCTTCGTAGCAAGAGGGTTCAAGTACAAGAACAAGGATGTCTTGCTACAGTTGTACAGGGCCTTGGTGAGACTGCACCTTGAGTATTGTGTGCAGTTTTGGTCACCTTACCTGAGGAAGGACGTTCTTGCCATGGAGGGAGTGCAGCAAAGATTCACCAGGCTGATACCTGGGATGGCAGGAATGACGTATGAGGAGAGATTGTGTCGATTGGGCTTATACTCACTGGAGTTTAGAAGATTGAGAGGGGATCTCATCGAAACCTATAAAATTCTATCAGGTCTGGAGAGACTAGATGCAGGAAGGATGTTTCTGATGGCCGGGGAGTCCAGAACCAGGGGTCATAGTCTAAGGATAAGGGGTAAGCCATTTGGGACTGAAATGAGGAGGAATTTCTTCACCCAGAGAGTGGTGAATGTAGTGTATGTGCCTTTAAGGGGAGAACTACTTTTTACAGCTCCTGTATACTGTAGTACCGGCAGTGACCACACCTGTATATAACCCTGAGTAGGGATCTGTACTGTTTAGTTTTAGAGCAACCCTCATCCAGTAAACACCTGTTGATTGTTCCTCTGCAGTCTCTGTCGATTATTTGAAGGACACACTACCTAAAGATTCACGGATTCAACATTGGCGACGAGGTGATTCGAACCTACCTGCAACTCTGCAGAAGGCCGATTCCATCAGTGCGGGCGTCGACCATCCTGAGAGGACTTGAGCAGGCAGAGGAGGCTGTGGAGAGCTGGGCTTGGTTCTCCAGCCGCGACGATCCAGCGCAGCGGGCTGGCTGCAGGTACGGCGCAGACCCTTCCCGGACAGCGGCGGCGGGAGCCGACCGACTGCACAGAAAAAGGCCGAGCAGCGTCGATGGGTAAGAGAGAGGGTAAAGCGCACAGGGCGCAGCCGGGGCTGAAGACCGAGCAGCGTCAACGAGAGAAGCGCGCAGGAAAACGCGCAGAAACATACATAGAAACATAGAAACTAGGAGCAGGAGTAGGCCATTCAGCCCTTCGAGCCTGCTCCGCCATTCAACGAGATCATGGCTGATCATCCAAACCCTAGCACCCGGTCCCTACACCGACAGCCATCCCACCCAGGCTCTATCCCGTAACCCCGTAACCCCACATATTTAATCCCCCCTAACACTAAGGGCCAATTTTTTATCATGGCCAATCAACCTAACCTGCACATCTTTGGACTGTGGGAGGAAACCGGAGCACCCGGAGAAAACCCACGCAAACACGGGGAGAATGTGCAAACTCCACACAGACAGTCACCCAAGGCCGGATTTGAACCCGGGTCCCTGGCGCTGTGAGACAACAGTGCTAACCACTATGCCACCGTGCTGCCATGCTGCCAGAGCGCGGCCGGTGTTCAAGGGCTGAGCAGCGTCCGCGGGGGAAGAAAAGAAAGCGTGGGAGACGCCATTTGGGCCGCAGTGGAGAAGAAAGGGAAGCGCGGGAGACACCATTTTGAGCCAGCGTAGAAGAAGGGAGAGCGCGGGAGATGCCATTTTTAGCCAGTCTAACCACACCCAGGGATGCAGAAGAGTGGCAGGGTCACAGCGTTCGACAATGAAGTCGAAGATTGGGCGACATATGTAGAACGCATAGAGGTGTACTGCAAAGCGAATGAAGTGCCAGATGCCAGGAAAGCACTGGTATTGTTGAATTCCATGGGTGCAAAAACGTACGGCTTACTGCGAAACCTAGTCACCCCAGAGAAGCCAGTGGAAAAGGATTTTGAAAGCCTAGTGGCAATCCTACAGGACCACTTAAACCCCACACCGCTGCTGATAGCAGAAAGATTTAAGTTTCACAAAAGGAACCAGCATAAAGACGAAAGTAATGCTGAGTATTTAACGGAACTGCGCAAGCTATCGAAACACTGCCAGTTTGGAACGGGACTAGCAGATACTTTAAGGGACAAGTTTGTGTGTGGTCTTCAAAGTGAAGGAACCCAGAAACGGCTTCTATCAGAAAAGGATCTTACGCTGGACAAGGCTTTCAACATGGCAGTATCACACAAAGCAGCCGCACGGGGCGCTGCAGAGATACAACGGAGACCGCAAGAATATGGCACAAATGAAATGTCATATGGAGCAGTGAAGTGTTATCGCTGCGGCAGAACAACACATGACCATAAGGATTGTTGGTTCAAGGACCAAGGGTGCAGACAGTGTGGAAAAGTAGGACACATAATAAGAGTCTGCAGGTCGGGAAAGAAAACCAACAGCAAGAAACCTCCACAGGAGAAGTACAAAAAGGTACATAAGGTGACAGAGAGTAGTTCAGATGAACAGAAAAGTGATACAGACTCCGGAAGCAAGGAGCTGGGTTGTCTGAAACTACATAATGTAACCAAAATGGAGGATCACCAAACTATCTGGGTTACGCTCAAGATGGACGGAGTCTAAGTGAAAATGGAATTGGACACAGGATCAGCCCTAACAGTCATAAACCGAAGGGACTACAAGCGGCTATTCTCACATATACCCTTGAGAGATACAGAGATTATCTTGAAGACGTACATGGGGCAAAAAGTCTACCCCAAAGGAAAAATAAGGGTGAACGTGATCTACACCGGCAAGGAACCACCAAAAATTGACTTATATGTATTGCCAGATGGAGGACCACCACTACTAGGATGTGAATGGATCCGGAAGATACAGTTAGATTGGCATGCCATACAAGCACTGACGGTAGATGCCAAAAAGGATGATGACGTCACACCTGGACGACTGTCAAAAATGCTAACTGACGCACAAGAAGTGTTCCAGGAGGGACTCGGAACACTAAAAGGCATAACAGCGACGATCAAAATAGAGGAAAATGCAAGCCCAAAGTTTTTTAAGGCCAGACCGGTGCCTTATGCGATCCGCCCAGCCGTCGAAGCAGAGCCGTGAAGATTGTCGGACAGGAGGAATGGTGGAAATGGAATGGCGGCGCGCACCGACGCAGCGGCTTTGCTTCTCCCAGTCATGGGAGCTTGCAAGATCACATTTCGTTGTTCATGTACTTGTGCAATGACAATAAAGTTGAATTATTATTATTAGCTGGAAGGTTTGGAACGTTCTGGAGTACTGTCCAAAGTGGACTGGAGCGAGTGGGCTACACCCATCGTTCCTGTAATGAAGAGGTCGTTGAGTAATACGCCTGGGGAAACAAAGAAGATTCGCATCTGTGGGGACTTTAAGGTGACAGTGAACCCAGTCCTTCACACGATACAATATCCGCTTCCGAGGATTGAAGATATTTTCGCCTCACTATCTGGAAGAAAACGCTTCACTAAGATTGATCTGGCCCAGGCGTACCTGCAAATGGAGGTAGAAGAAGCCTTGAAACAGTACCTCACGATCAACACTCATAAAGGTCTCTACCAATACAACCGGCTGGTGTTCGGGGTAGCATCAGCTCTGGCTATTTGGCAAAGGGCAATGGATCAAGTCCTGCAAGGGATTCCAGGGACCCAGTGTTATTTGGACGACATCCTGGTCACGGGCGAAAATGACAGTGATCACCTCGCCAACCTGGAGCAGGTGCTCACTAGATTGAAGGAATATGGGCTCCAAGCTAATCGCCACAAATGCGAGTTTTTCCAGAAGCAGATCTCGTATTGTGGCCACGTTATTGATGAAGAGGGGTTACATAAGTCCCCTGAAAAGATTGAGGCAGTAGTCAAGGCTCCAGCACCGGAAAATGTGTCACAACTGAGGTCGTTCCTCGGGCTGGTGAACTACTATCCTAAGTTCTTGCCAAATTTGTCTACGTTACTACACCCACTGAACACCCTACTGCAAACGGGGGTACCTTGGAAGTGGAATGACGAATGTAAACGAGCTTTCCAGAAGTGCAAAGAATTGATCACATCAAAAGAGGTGTTGGCTCATTTCAACCCAGCACTACCAATTCGGTTGGCGTGTGATGCATCACCCTATGGCATTGGAGCGGTGCTGTCGCACAAAATCCCGGAAGGCTTGGAGAGGCCAGTAGCCTTTGCGTCTCGGTCACTAACCTCAGCCGAGCGTAACTACGCCCAGATTGACAGGGAGGCCCTCAGCCTAGTGTGGGGAGTGAAAAAGTTCAACCACTATCTGCATGGGCAGAAGTTCACCTTGCTGACTGACCACCAACCACTTGTCTCCATCTTTAATCCAAAGAAGGGCATTCCGGTGATGACTGCGCAACGGCTACAAAGATGGTCCCTTTTTCTAGGGGTGAACCAATATGAAATCGAGTATAAGGGCACGAAACAGCATGGAAACACTGATGGGCTATCATGCCTGCCACTGCCTACTGCGGAGGAAGCACCAGCAGTGGACCCTGTCGAAATATTTTATTTGACTACAATTGAACGCTTGCCAGTAACTAACGCGGATATAGAGCAGGAGACCCGAAATGACCCGACACTGTCTCGGGTATATGATTTGACGGTGAAGGGATGGCCAACACATGGCAACTCACTGTTGCCAGCATTTTCATCCAGAAGAGAACAGCTGTCAGTATGCCAGGGGACCTTGATGTGTGGATCCCGAGTGGTAATTCCACCCAAGTTAAGGGAGAGAGTGCTCAATGAGCTTCACGAAGGCCATCTGGGAGGGGTGAAAATGAAAAGCCTTGCTCGGGCTTATGTGTGGTGGCCGGGGATCGATCAGCAAATCGAGGACCTGACAAAGAGCTGCTCAGGATGCCAGAAGGTCCAAAATGCACCACCACATGCCCCTCTACACCCAGGGGAGTGGCCCTCCTCTCCATGGCAACGGGTGCATACTGATTTTGCTGGTCCATTCATAGACTCAATGTTCTTAATAGCCGTGGATGCGCACTCGAAATGGCCTGAGGTGATCAAAATGTCCTCCACCACCACGGAGAAAACGATTGCAGTCCTACGGACCATATTTGCCAGGAACGGCTTGCCAGAGCAGATTTGCTCTGATAACGGACCACAGTTTTTGTCCGAAGAGTTTCGGAAATTTATGAAAAGGAATGGGGTAAGGCATTACACATCCGCCCCATATCATCCAGCCACAAATGGATTGGCTGAGAGGTTCGTACAAACCTTTAAAAAGGCCGTAAGGGCCATGTGCGATGACGACATTCCACTGCAGCATAAAGTGGACAATTTCCTGTTAGCCTACAGAAATGCAACACATGCAGTTACCAACCAGACCCCGGCCATGATGTTCTTTAACCGAAGGTTGAGATCTCGTCTGGATTTGCTCAGACCAAATGTACAAAGAAATGTTGAGAATAAGCAATTCCAGCACATCAATGAGAAGCCGACAAGGAGCTTCAATGTAGGGCAACCAGTCTTGGCCCGCGACTACCGAACAGAGAAATGGCAACCAGGAACGATATGCACACTGCAGGGGCCACTAATGTACACAGTGAATGTTGGGGAGAACATTGTGAGACGCCATGTCGACCAGATCCTAGCGTCACAGGAACGAGTCAACCCCATGTCTCGCGTACCTAGTAATGAACCCGACATACAGGTAGCATCTACCCCAGAAACAGTAGTATCGGAAGCTGATGAACCAACCGACGACAGGGGGCCAGAATCGCCTCCGCACCAAGAGCAAGACACTCAGGAAAGGCGCTATCCAGAAAGGATCAGGAAGCCGCCCCAAAGACTGAATTTATAAATGGACTATTTTCAGTTAATGTTGCATGTTAAAAGTGTTAATTGTTAAATGAATGTTATGGTACTGTTAATCTAAAAGGGGAGGAATTGTAGTGTATGTGCCTTTAAGGGGAGAACTACTTTTTACAGCTCCTGTATACTGTAGTACCGGCAGTGACCACACCTGTATATAACCCTGAGTAGGGATCTGTATTGTTTAGTTTTAGAGCAACCCTCATCCAGTAAACACCTGTTGATTGTTCCTCTGCAGTCTCTGTCGATTATTTGAAGGGGACACTACCTAAAGATTCATGGATTCAACAGTGGACCTGTGGAATTCTCTGCCACAGAGGGCGGTGGAGGCCAGTTCATTAAATATATTCAAGAAAGAATTGTGTTGTATCCGTGTATTAATGGAGACACGGAATGCAGGAGTTGGTTTAACAGGTGTTTACTGAACAAAGTCTGGAGGTGAACTAAAAGATACAAGACACTATACAGGCTTATATGCCCGAGTGGTCACTACCGGTATTACAGTACACAGGGGCTCTTAAAGGTACATACACTACAATTCCTCCCCTTTTAGATAATTAGTGCATAACATTTTAAGTAATCATTAATTAACATGTTTACAAGAACAATAATCTACACATTTGCTGCAGTTAATCAATTATAAGTCAGTCTCTCTGGAGGCTTCCTGACTCGGTCCGGATAACGCCTCGGTGGTGTAGTAGTTTTCGGTGGTGTAGTAGGTTCTTTTGGCAAGGTCAATTCGGCTTGAATGCCAGTGTCGGGTTCATCTGGTTCCAGTATCACCGGATCGGAGGTAGATACTATGGGTATCTCTGCTTCATCATTAGGCGTATAGAGTTGTGGTGTAGGTTGTCCCTTTTCGGATGACTCTATGATCTGGTCAGCATGGCGCCTTATTATGCTTTCTCCAATGTCCACGGTATACATCAGCGGTCCTAGTCGTGTGCTAATATTTCCAGGCTGCCATTTCTCGGTACGGTAGTCCTGGGCCAAAACTTGTTGACCTATCTGGAAGGTTCTAGTTGGCCTTTCATTCATGCCTTGAAATTGCCGGTTCTCTACGTCCCTTCTGATGTTTGGCTTGATCAAATCCAGCCGGCATCTTAGTCTTCTATTGAAAAACATCATGGCGGGAGTTTGGTTTGTACCCACATGTGTTGCATTCCTGTACGCAAACAAGAAGTTATCTACCTTATGTTGTAGATTTATGTCTTCATTACCCATGGCCTTTATGGCCTTCTTGAAGGTCTGGACAAACCTTTCAGCTAATCCATTGGTGGCGGGATGGTATGGGGCGGACGTGTAGTGCTTAACCTCATTGTTTTTTAAGAACTTCCTGAATTCTTCGGACACAAATTGCGGTCCATTATCAGAACAGATCTGTTCAGGCAGCCCATTCCTGGCAAATATGGTCCTTAATACTGTGATGGTTTTTTCCGTGGTGGTGGAGGACATCTTTATTACCTCCGGCCACTTGGAGTGTGCATCAACCGCGATTAAGAACATTGAGTCCATAAATGGACCAGCAAAGTCGATGTGTACCCTTTGCCATGGAGATGAGGACCACTCCCATGGATGTACAGGGGCTTGTGGTGGGGCGTTTTGGACCTTCTGGCATCCTAGACAGCTCTTGGTCATTTCTTCGATGTCTCCATCGATACCTGGCCACCACACAAACGCTCTGGCTAGGTTCTTCATTTTCACTCCACCCAGATGCCCCTCGTGAAGCTCCTTTAGCACTTTATCCTGGAGTTTGGGTGGAATCACCACTCTGGATCCACACATCAAGGTTCCTCGGCACACTAACAGCTGTTCTCTTCTTTGCGAGAATGCTGGCAACAGTGGTTCGCCATGTGCTGGCCATCCCTTCACCGTTAAATCGTAGACTCGTGAGAGAGTCGGGTCATTTCTTGTTTCCTTTTCAATGGCAGAATTTGTTACTGGTAGACATTCCACTATGGTTGAGTGGAACATCTCCACTGGGTCCACTGTAGGTGCCTCTTCTACCGTTGGCAACGGTAGGCGCGATAAACCGTCAGCATTCCCATGCTGTTTTGATCCTTTGTATTCTATGTCATATTGGTGTGCCCCTAGGAAAAGGGACCACCTCTGTAGCCTTTGCGCTGTCATAATGGGAACACCCTTTTTAGGGTTGAATATGGAGATGAGGGGTTGATGGTCAGTCAACAAGGTAAATTTTTGTCCGTGTAGGTAATGGTTGAATTTCTTCACTCCCCATACCAGGCTAAGTGTTTCCCTGTCGATCTGGGCATAGTTACGCTCAGCTGAGTTCAATGAGCATGACGCAAAAGCTATCGGCCGCTCCGAGCCATCAGGGAATTTATGCGATAATACTGCTCCTATGCCGTAAGGGGATGCATCGCATGCCAGTCTGATTGGCAGTGATGGGTTGTAATGAGCCAAAACTTCCTTGGACGTGATCAAGCCTTTGCATTTATGGAAGGCACGTTTACAGTCTTCGCTCCATTTCCAAATTACTCCCGTTTGTAGCAGTTCGTTAAGAGGGTGCAGAAGAGTTGACAAGTTCGGTAAAAATTTATGATAGTAATTTATCAATCCCAGGAACTACCTTAATTGTGAGACATTTTCAGGTGCTGGGGCTTTTATGACCGCTTCAATTTTTCAGGTGACTTATGCAACCCTTCCTCGTTAATTATGTGGCCACAATATGATATTTGTTTCTGGAAAAATTCGCACTTGGGGCGATTTGCTCGTAGGCCCGTTCTCTCAGCCTAGTGAGCACCTGCTCCAAATTGGCAAGGTGCTCGTTGTTGTTTTTTCCTGTTACAAGGATGTCGTCTAGGTAGCATTGAGTTCCCGGAATCCCTTGGAGGACTTGCTCCATAGCTCTTTGCCAGATAGCTGGAGCTGATGCTACTCCGAAAACCAGTCGATTATACTGGTACAGGCCTTTGTGTGTATTTATCGTGAGATACTTTTTAGAGGCCTCTTCAACCTCCATCTGTAGATATGCCTGAGCCAAGTCAATTTTGGTGAAACGTTTTCCTCCGGATAGAGGCGAAAATATCTTCCATCCTCGGGAGAGGATACTGTACCGTGTGAAGGACCGGGTTTACAGTCACCTTGAAGTCCCCACAGATGCAAATTTTTCTCTGTTCTTCAGATTTATCATTATTCAACGTTTTCTTCATGACCGGGACGATGGGTGTTGCCCACTCGCTCCAATCTACCTTGGATAACACGCCTGCCTTTTCCAAATTCTCCAGCTCTGCCTCGACTGCTGGACGAATTGCGTATGGCACCGGCCTTGCCTTAAAAAACTTGGGAATTGCCACATCTTCTACTATTATTGAGGCGGTGACGCCTTTCAAGGTTCCTAGTTCCTGTTGAAACACTTCTTTGGCGTTGGCCAAGATGTCTTTTAATCGTTCAGGTATGACGTCATCAGCATTTTTTTTCTTACTGGTCACCGTCAGTGCCTGAATGGAGTGCCAGTCTAAACATATCTTCCTGATCCATTCACGTCCCAACAGCGGTGGACCACCATCTTGTAGAACGTATAAATACAACTTCTGTATTTCCTTGCCGTTGTATACAACAGGCACCCTTATTTTCCCTCTGGGGTATACTTTCTGCCCCGTATATGTCTTCAAGATAATGGATGTGTCTTTCAAAGGTATATGCGGAAATAGCCGCTCGTAATCCCGTCGACTTATGATGGTCAGAGCTGATGCTGTATCTAGCTCCATTTTAACTGGGGACCCCGCTATCGTGAGGGTAACCCAAATGGTCAGGTAATCTTCTTTGGCAATTACATTATGTAATTTGAGACAGCTTAGTCTCTTGTTTCTGGAGTCGCTATCGCTCTTCTGGTCTTCGGAGCTACTGTCCGTCATCATTTGTACCTTTCTGTACTTTTCCTTATTGATTTTATTTCTGTCAGTGGATTTTTTGTTTCCAGATCGGCATACACATGCAATGTGTCTCATCTTTCCGCATCGCCTGCATGCTTTGTCCTTGAACCAGCAGTCCCTCTGGTCATGGGTGGATCTGCCGCAGCGATAACATCTCTCTCAACCCGTGTCATTTCATGGGTGCCGAAGTCCTGTGGCATTTGCTGTATCTCTGCAGCTCCTCTTGCTGCTGCTTCGTATGATACAGCCACACTGAAAGCCTTGTCCAGTGTCAAATCTCTCTCAGGAAGTAGCCTTTTCTGTGTTCCTTCACTTAGGAGACCGCAGACGAATTTGTCTCATAGAGAATCTGCCAGTCCTGCCCCGAATTGGCAGTGCTTTGACAGCTTTCTTAATTCGGTGAGGTAATCAGCGTTACTTTCATTCTTGTGCTGATTTCTCCTGAAGAAGTTGAATCATTCCGCTATCAGCAGCGGTGTTGGGTTTAAGTGCTCCTGTAGGGTATCAACAATCTCCTTAAAATTCTTGTCCATCGGTTTGGCTGGAGTGATTAAGTTTCGTAACAGCCCGTATGTCCTTGCGAACATCAGATTTAGAAGTACCGATGCCTTTTTATCATCCTCTACTTCATTCGCTGTACAGTATACCTCCACTCTTTCCACATGTGGTCCAATCCTCTATATCACTATCGAAAGCAGTAATATTGCCAGTCTTAGGCATCCTGAAAATCAAAAATGGCGCCTCCCGCGCTTTCCTTTCTTCCCTGCCGAGAAAAAATTGCACCTCCCGCGCTTTCAAGCCGCTGCCGCTGCTGACAACGCTGTTCTCCGCGGTTTTTATTTACACAGATATTTTTAATAGTTGGAGACTCGTTCCCGCCAGACTCTCTGGGACTTTTCCCTCCCTCTGCTTGGTCCGAACGCAGACCTGCTTTGCAGCGCCGGCCGTCTCCCGAGTGCTGCACCCTCCGTCTCTGTTTGCCTCCGCCTTCCGACTCGCTGCTCGGCCCCGCTGCAGAGCCACCCGATTGAGCCCCAGCCCGCTGCCCAGGAAGGATTAGTGCAGTACCTGCCACCAGCCCGGCTAGCTGGTGAAACCACAGTTTGTTTTTTTTTCTTCGACCTTCGTCTGAGGAATCGATCTCCTTGAGGTGCTGCCGAATTGCAGGTAAGTCCGTTTCCAATTCGTTGCCACTGTTGTATCCGTGTGTTAATGGAGACACGGAATGCAGGAGTTGGTTTAACAGGTGTTTACTGAACAAAGTCTGGAGGTGAACTAAAAGATACAAGACGCTATACAGGTTTATATACCCGAGTGGTCACTACCTGTATTACAGTACACAGGGGCTCTTAAAGGTACATACACTACAATTTGGATATATTTCTTGAGGCTAAAGGGATCAAGGGATATGGGGAGAAGGCAGGGACAGGGTACTGAATTTGGATGATCAGCCATGATCTCATTGAATGGCGGAGCAGGCTCGAAGGGCCGAATGGCCTACTCCTGCTCCTATCTTCTATGTTTCTTGGTTACCCACTGGCTGGGCAGGCTGCATTTCTTGGGTGTGTGAAATGAGGAAGACACAAGGGTGGAGTTGTGAGGGGAGAGCAGAAAAGCATGAGATGCTTGCCAGAAGGAGGGTTACGTATTAGGATACCAGCATCCTTTATCCTTTCAGCCCTGCCACTGGCCAAGGGCTCAGCCATGCCACTGGCCAAGGGCTCAGCCATGCCCCTGCCAAGAATGGCCTGCACCATCTCCTCCAAGGGGGTGAGATGAGGCTAGGAATGGGAGATGTGCCTTGTGATTGGTGCAGATTATTGGGAGTGGGAGTCATGCATTGAGCAGTGTGTGAGGCTAGTGGTGCAGTTGGTAGGAGATGGCTTTTGAAGATGCATTCACTGACCTTGACCAGTGGTCTGAGGTCATGAAGCTTCTTTAGGCACTGGAGCCAGGTAATGGGGGTGACACTGCTGGCAGTGACGGCCTCGGTGATGTGGTCCCACATAATTCTTTCTGGAGGGCCTCCTGGCCCCTGTGGGTAGATGGCCTGTCTTGCAGTGTTGACCCCCTGCACAAAGCTGGAGCGCTGCGTGTGAGCCCCTGGCTTGTTAAGCCATTTGTTAGTGTGGAGATTTTTTCCTATTTTTTCAGGTTAGGAAGGGAATTCAGCTTTAAGAGCTGAATATTCATATTTGGAACTTCTTTTAAATGTTAAATAACCTTTTAAAAGGCTGAAAACTGCATTGTTTCACTTCATTTTAATTTGTATTGCTTCAGTGTGCATGGCCCCTTTTAATTCTCTGACCTCTTCATTGCCCACAATTCCTTGCGTGTTCCACAGTCTCGCTTCCAGAGGCTGTGGGAAGCTGAAATGCCGGACCTGCACACAAACTTCACCTCAGATGCCTCCAGCAATGCCACTAGGACATCGTTGCATGGCAGGTAAGCGCTGTACCAACAATCTCCATCCCCAGATGAATTTGGCCCCGTTGGCGTTGCGGCCATTTTCAGTGGCCATTAACTCCGGCAACTTACCTGGCTAAAACGAATTTCTCCCCCAAAATGTTTTACAGCGCATACTTCATTTCCAGAACTCTATGTAGCAATTGTTACCGAGGGAGAGTTCTAATCCAGAGGTGCCTTACATATTTAATAACTAATTATTTGTTATTTTGTCTTTATTTGTCCTGATGTCAAAACATTCATGGATTATTTATACCCAAAATAATCAACCCCTTTTTGCTCAGTGCTTCAGGTAAATTCTATTCATGTCTCATTTAAAGGAGACAAAGGCCTAGGTTTTCTCATTGTAAAAATCACAGTACTCCATTCCTTTTAAGTGGGGTACCATCAGCATTATGATTGGAAAATCTGGCTTCGGGTACAATTTACAGTTGTTTTGCTGAGAGTGCAGTAACATCTTGGAAATGCTGATTACGTGTCCCACAAAAATATCTAAATTTTTCACCAAAATAAATAATGCTGAAGGAACTAACAATATTTCACATCAATTAAAATTGCAACAGGAATCTAAAGATAGTGGAGGCGCTGTTGGATAAGATGGGTATGAGGAGGGTTGCCCTGCAGGGCACTCTCCCCAGAGGACATCAGTGTAGCATGCTTTGAAGGAGGTGAAAACCAGACTCAATATTGTAATATAGTACCTGCAAGACCTGGGATCTGATGCAGAAGAAGATAGGACAGTACCATATACCAGGTAGATAGCCAAGAGTAAGCATGCCACAAAATGTTGCCTGCCAACCTGCAACACCTTTACTGCTGATTCATACCAAGCCCTCAAAGAACGTTATGGCCTAGAAATTCGGTTTTGGCGCAGCGAGGGCTTTAGCGCCGGAAGTTAGTGCCGGCGCTAAGTCCCCCTGCGCGCGCCAAAAATTCAGTAGCGCCGCGCCCAAACGGCTGCCGGCGCTACTGAGGGGTCTCAGCGCCTCAAAACTGGCGCCACGCGCCGCATTGCGGCGCTATTCCGGCGTTGCGGCGCCCGCTGCGGTGCGGCAGGCTCAGGAAGTGCAGGCCTCCTCCTTCTGTTAAGGAGGAGCTGCCTGCACCCGGCCGCGGCCCGCGATAATCTTTTTAAAAATGAGCCCGGCACCTCGGACAAGTGTCGGGCTTGCTTCTGTTCCGGGGGGGGGGGGGGGGGGGGAAGTCCGGGGAGGGAGCTGCGGCCAGGCGGCCGGCGGGAAAGCGGCCGGCCGCTGCGGGGCCTTTAATGCGCCGGCGCAAAGTTCTGTAAGGCACCTCTGCCAGAACGTTGCTTGCGGCTGCCACGGGCGAGGCGGCCGCAACTCAATTTCCGAGTTCGGGCGGGTTACCATGGCAACCGGGACGCTGCGCACACCGATGACGTCATCGGTGCCGGCGCAGCGCTACCGGCCTAACGCCGATTTAGGGCCCCTGTCAATTTCTAAACTGGCCATAACTTCGGCGCTAGGCCCTCTAGCGCCTCAAAAGCGGCGCTAAGGCCAGTGAATTTCTAGGCCTATAGCTCTTTTGCTGCTTATCATACATGCACATACTCCAACAGGGCACACATTTAAGGTGCAATTGAATGCAATTACAGTTGAAAGCTCTGACATCTTAAGAGTTTGGCAGAGCAAATCATTGTAACACAACCTACCTGCATGACATATGGTCACTCTCTAGCACATTGGATGGGCTGCAGCTTGGGCATGTCTGTCCCTGTATGTGCTCATTCAACTTGCAACAAGGTTAGACACTGCTTGCAGGACAGGATAGTGACTAATGCAAGGGAAGAGATTTGAACTGGAAGAGGGTCCAGACATCTCAAACGCTAGACTCCCACTGCAGGCATCTTTACCTATAAAGCATTGAGGAATAGGGAAAGGTTCAGGCAGAGGCATCCTCCAAGCTAAGGGCTAATTCTATCCTGACCCCATTCCCACTCAGTCACACACTCACAAGCAAACATACAGCAACACCAATTTTGCAACTCAAGTTCTGTTGGAAGGTGTTTTCCATCACACTCCTGACTTTAGTCTTGTCGATAGTGGAGAGACTTTGCGAGGTTATGATGTCACTTGTCACAGAGCACTCAGCCTCTGCCATACTCTTATTGCCAGGATGTTAATATGGCTGGTCAAGTTCAGCTTATGGTCAGTGGTGACCCTCAGGATGTGGATAGTGGGGCACGGCGATAGTGGTGTTGTTGGTCAGTGGGAAATGACTGGGCTTATTTTTGTTGGAGATGGTTATAACCTGGCACTTATGAAGTGTGGATGTTACCACTGATTGTCAGGCCAAGCATGCATGTTCTTCAAGCCCTGTTGTAGGCTCATATGGGTTGCTTAATTATTGGAGGAATTGCGAATGGAGCTGAACACAGTGGAATCATCAGTAAACAGCCCCCACTCCTGACCTTATGACCGAGGGAAAATCATTGATGAAGTAGCTGAAGATGGTTGGGCCTATGATGTTTCTCTGAGGAACCCCTGAAGGAAGTCTTGGATTTGCAATGATTGATGTCCGACAACCACAACCAACTTGCCTTGTGTCGGGTATGACTCTAGTCACTGGAAGGTTTTCCCTGACTCTCCATTGACCTCAGCTTTGTTAGAGCTCTGTGGTGCCCTACTTGGTCGAATTCCACCTTGATCTTGAGGCCATCTATTCTCGCCTCTCGCTGGCATTTAGCTCGAGTGTCCATGTTTTAATCAAGGCTGTGATGAGGCTAAGTGATTCTGCTGAAATCCACACTGAGTATCAATGAGCAGGTCTTTGAGTAGATGTCGCGTAATGAAAATACTGATGACTACTTCCCTCACTTTACTGATGATATGGAGGAGGCTGATAGACTTAACCTGTTAGACAAGCCTGGGGCATTGTTGGGTAGATGCCAGTGTCATAGCTCGGTTGGAAAAGCTTAGCCATGGGGAGTGACTAACTCTAGTGCACAGGTCTGTCCATATTCTTTCCCACTTAGCTCAGCAGTAGTGCAAAACTACACAAAGTCTTGACTGTAGAGATGAGACTATCTCTACAAGGGCTGTGTGGTGGTCACTTCTACCAATGCTACCTTGAACAGATGTGTCTGCAACAGGTAGGTTGGTGGGGGCGAGGTCAAGTTGATTACTTACTTATGTTGGTTCCCTCACCACCTGAGGCAGGACCAGTCCAGCTCAGACAGTGATGGTACTGCTAAGCCACTCTTGGTGATGGATGTTGAACCCCAACCAGACTACATTCTATGTCCTTTGCTTCCCTTAGAGCTTCCTCCAAGTGATGTTCAACATGGAGGAGTAGTGGGTTGTGATTAGCTGAAGGTTTCCTTGACCTTATTTAAGTTAAAGCCACAAGACTTTGTGGGGCCTGGAGTCAATGTTGAGGACTCCCATGGCCACTCCTACCTGACTATACATCATTGTGCCCCAGCTGCTGATAGGTATATCCTGCAAGTGGGACAGGACTTACCCAGGGATGGTGATGGAGGAGTATGGGATACTCTAAATGAAGTTGCAGCATTAGGCCCAGATTTTGCAGATAGCAGCGAAGGAATGGCACTCGCCAATCTGACAGCTGCCCACAGACTTTTTGAGGGCTTTTCAGCGGCAACTTACTGTTATCAGGCATCTGATCCAGTGCAGCACCCTCTACAGGGTATCTGTGGCGTGTGTGAGCAGGTCAAGCAACAGCGTGGCTCTTCAACCAATCAGTTTGAAGAATCCTCACTGAGACATGTAGGCCTAGAAATTGGATATGGCCCAAAAACGGAAGGTGTCATGGCCCAGCACTATTAAGCTGCGCCGGGTCAAACTGGTTTAGGTAGCATGCAAATTTCATGCTCAGTCCTCATTAACATGATTATAGTGCTGCTCTCAGCACTAAAATTGCTGCCCATTGGCTTACCGTTCAACAGGTGAGCCAACATCGGGTGTAGTCTAATTCCCAGTCATGTTTGGCACAGGCTTCATTCAGTATTTAAAGGGGAAGTACATTGATGCAACAGCACCGCATTGTCATTCCACTTGGAACTTCACCTGGAAGCAGACGCTACTACAAACAGATGGCTGAACCTCAGCACAGGGAGAGAGCAAAAGATTCTCAGACATGGCTCTGGAGGCACTGGTGGTGGCTGTGGCGAGAAGGTAGGCTGTCCCCTTCCTGCAAGCTAGCAGGAAGCCATCGGCCCATACATCCATAAGGCTGTGGTGGGAGATAGCCGATTATGTGATGGCCACTAGTGTAGTCCCCAGGTCCTCCGTCCAATGCTGCTAGAAGTTTAATAACCTCACATGGCAGGTCAAGATGAGTGAAGGCTTCAGCAAATGCCATATCCCACCACCTGCACCACAAGCCTCACATGCTGTTCAATGCACCACACCCCCTTCACTCACCTACCAATAATATCTACCTTTCACCACTCAGACCTCACAATCGTAGCTTCACCTCACTCTCACAACCTTACTAATGCTGCAACACTCACACCCACATCTCACACCTTGCACACACTGACAACTATTCAACTATGACAGACACATCACCCCAATACATTGCACCTCACTCACACACTTCCCTTTTTCTTGCAGGCCAAGGTGCTGCATAATTGCCAGGAGCAGCACCAGACAGGCGGTCGGTGGGGGGTGGGGTGGGGGTGGAAGCTACCATATAGGACCTGAGCCAACTGGAGGAGCGAGTGCTGGACATCATTGGCTGGGAAGTCATGGAGGCCATGGCAAAGGGCGAGGTGGAAGCCCTTGGGGACAACCATGGTATGGTCATTCCTAATCCTTTTTCTCACATCCCACTTCCACCTCATCCCACAATCACTTCTCACTTACAAGCTGCTGATGCTGTATGCATGCATAGCTGGCCCCTCCCCACCCCCCTCCTCCCCTCACCATAACCCAACTCTTCTACCTTTTTGTTTTTAGATAATCAAGGCCAAGTAGCAGCTCAGCCTGTCCCTGAGGCGATGGAGGACAGCGAGGGGGTGGAGAAGATGACGACACAGCATCACTGCATCTGTCACTCGCAGACACCAGCTCAGAAATTGGCACTGCATGTAATTTAGAGGCTAGTGTCGAAGCGGAATCTGCACTGGGTGATACACTGGGCCTGAGTGGGCTGCAGCAAAGTCATGGGGAAAGGGTAGCTCGGGGGCCAGCTTGCCGGAGGGAGAGTTCTGCTGCACATGACTCACATGAGGACCTCGATGGGCAGCCTTCAGAAGAAGGGTGATGGGCGTGCATACCGAATTGCTAGGTGGAATGGCAAGCCTGCCAGAAAGCCTCTTGGCAATGCCAAGGAGCATGGAGGAGTCTGCCTCCAACATTGGCTGGGGCTTTGTGTAGAGCTTGGAGCCCAGGATTTCCAGGCTGGAAATGATGGAAAACTCCCGGAGAGACAATGTCGACCCAGACATGATGCTGTGTGTGATGGTCAATGTCGTGGCTGCCATTGCTGCACAGGCGGAAGCAACCCAATGTCTTAATGCAGCAGCGGAAGCGCAGACCGCTCTCGTACAGTCTCAGCTTGCTGCCATGCAAGATCAGTCTGCTGCCATCGTGGTTGGGTTTACCACTGTCGACCGGGGATTGCAGAGTGTCGCAGCAGGACAGCAATCTGTCCTATCATCAGATTTCTAGTAATGCTGAGGTGCTGCCCTGGGGGAGTGGTAGTGGGTCAGTGAAGCAGGATCCTGCTGTTCTCTCTCAGAATGACAACATTCCTGTTCCGACCACTGCCACTCCACCATTGCCCTTGCTGCTGCCTTGTGAAGGAATGAGCCATAAATCCTATTCAGAAAAAGACACCATTCTATGAAAAATTCTGGCATTAAAACATGACAAACTGGGTCTGGAAATCTAGAAGCCCAACGATGGAGCAGCTGTATTGTTAACCGCATTCTGGCTATGGGGATGGGATGGTTGTTGACACTGAATCAATAACCTTATTGAAGTGGAAGATTGAAGGCTCCCGACAGTCTGAATCTTTGGGAGCAGACAATGGTACATCCTGGTTAAGGTGTTCTAAATTACACTTCGTAAAGAAGCAGAAACATAGGCCTTCGTAAAAATGACATCAAGTAAAAGAAACACCTGACGTCACACCATTTTTGTGTTAAGCTTAAGACACCTACACAGGAGACATAATTCTGTATTGCAACCAGCTGAGGTGACTAAGAATTGCATAGATCACCCTGGTTGGGGTGTTCTAATTTACACTTCCTGAGGTGGTCCCGCAATCCCTGCTGACGAGGGCTGCGCTCTCATGATGGCCAAGTTGTGAAGCATGCAGCAGACCACCACAAAATGGGACACCCGCTCCGGCGAGTACTGGAGGGCTCCACCCGAGCGGTCAAGGCAGCAGAACCATTGCTTCAGCATCCTGATGATGTTCCTGGTGGCACCATGGCTCTCATTAGATGAGTGCTGGGCACATGTGGTGCGGTTGCAGAGGGGAGTCATCAGCCAGGTGTAGAACGGATAGCCCTTGTCTCCGAGTAGCCACCCTCGGGTTTGAAGTGGTGGCTGGAAGTTTGCTGGCACATCAGACTGACGCAGGATGAAGGCATCATGGCTGCGGCCAGGATAGCAGACATTGACCACCAGGAAGCACTGGGCGTGGTCGCACAACAACTGCACATTAAGTGAGTGGTAGCCTTTGTGGTTACGGAAGATCTCAGGATTGTTATGTGCCGCCCACAAAGACGTGTGTGCAGTCGACGGCACCCTGCACCATGGGGAAGCCTGCTATCCTGACAAAGCCACATGCCCACCCCTCCTGCTTCTCTCTGCTCAGAGAAAAGAAAACGTCGTCCCTTCTCCTAGCCTCAGTGACCTCCCAGATGCAGCAATGGACCACTAACTGTGAGATGTTACCTATGTCACCTGCTGCAGTCTGGAAGGATCCGCTGGCGAAGAAATTGAGGGCCACGGTGAACTTGAGGGTTGCTAGGAAAGCCGTAGTCACCCTGCTCTCAGACTGCAGGTCTGGTTGCAGGAGGTGGCAGAGTTATGTGACCATCTCCTTGGTGAAGCGGAGCCTCCTAATACACTGCTCCTTGCTTAAGTGGATACAAGAGAATTGCTCTCTGAAGACACTAGGAGGATAAGGCCTCCTGTTGAAAGCCCTGATGGCCCTCCTCCTCCTCCTCCCTCTGCACGCATCTTCTCTTCTTCGCTGCTTCCGCTTCCTCTCCCTAAGATACTCAAGCATGAGGGGGGCTGCCAGTAGAGCCCCCATGACTGTGAGCAAAAGCTTTGAAATAAGAATGAAGGCGTTCTCCACTTGCCCCAACACTCCCTGTTACCTTAGGACCTTGAAAGATGTTTATAAAGCTGCTGGAGTTGCAGAATGTTCCACAGAGCCATTCAAACTGAACAAACATGTCAGCTGCAAGTAGTTGCTGATGATTCCTTTAAATAACACTGCTGGAGCCTCCTTCCTGCTTGTCGATGCTTGCTCAGCTGGTTGCACTTAAGGCCTGCCGGTATGGGAAGCGGCGAAGTTGAAAATGGCAGATCGGGTGTCAAATGAGCGTTGCACACTCACGATCTGTATCATCTACGTAATTCTCGCGAGCGCGGACATTGGCAGCACTGCTGCTCAGCCAAAAATGGCACCCACCACGGGACCCGCCAGCAGCGGGTGGAAGTGCAGTGGCCACCATTTTTTTCCCCGAATCGGGCGGTAACGGGTGGCGCTAAATCCCTGAATTTCTAGCCCGCAGAGTCTAAACCAGAAAGTATAAAGCAATAGGTATAAATTAGAATTAAATCATGTACAGAAAGCGAAATAAAGAGAGGGAAAAAAAGATGGGATTAAGAGAGAGAGCTAAAAGAGACACAAAGAAAATTCTCTAACACTAATTAAGTTCTGAAGGAATGAAACTCTACAATTTTAAATTTAATTTTCAGTGCCGGAGAGGTTGTTTGGCAGTAATTATACATAAGAACATAAGAAGTAGGAGCAGGAGTAGGCCATACGGCCCCTCGGGCCTGCTCCGCCATTCAATAGGATCATGGCTGATCCGAACCTAGACTCACGTCCACTTCCCTGCCCGCTCCCCGTAACCCCTAATTCCCTTATCAGCTAGGAAACTGTCTATCTCCTTTTTAAATTTATTTAATTATGACTTATCACACCGTTACAAATTCACTTACACCTGAATGCACCAGCCCTAACTTTTTCTGGCATGTTTAGTGGGTAAGTACAGTAACTTCATGCCCGTACATGGATTTTAATGCTGAGTCTATCGGCGAGGTACTGTGGAGCGTAGCCTGTGGAGGAACAGGGTAACTCGGACAGCAACTTCTGGAATTTCGTGCTTAACTGCGCGTGTGCATACTGCGGAAGTTGCTGTCTGATTTACTCCATAATAATAGCTTCACCATTATTCTCAATGCAAATCCGAGCCCTAATGTTTTTCATGATTCTGTTGATTAACTAGCATTTGGCCAGTCTTTGCCATCAGATTCCAAAAACTACTTTTTAATCAACTGAAAACTTGGACAAAAATTTAACCACCACAGCACTGGAAGACATAGTGGTTACCTAGATATTCTCCACCCAGTAAATATCAGGTAAGTTACTAGAGACAATACATGAGCTGGACAATTAGGGCTAGATTTTCAGTTGCTTGCGCCAGCAGTTAGCGCCTTAAGAGAAGTGATTTTCGGGCGCTATTCGTGTAGCGCCCGGGCGCAGCGCAGTTTGCGCCCCGCCCCAAATTAAGTTGCCCGTTAGCGCCGGCGCAAAGTTTAGCGCCCGCCTGGATGCGCGCGCAGAAAATGACGTCACATCCTCGTGCAACGCCCTTTGGCCGCCCCGAATCCAAACTTCAGTCGGACCGCCCCATTCTCCGGCTGGCGTCCAGAGCGTTTGTAAAATGGAACGCAACACACCCTGGGGAGCGCAAATTAAAGGGCACTCCTCCTGCACTATAAACGGCAGTCTGCATGTGTTGTGTGGAAGTATCCAGTGTGTTGTTGTGAACGGTGTATTTATGTCCTCCTCCTCCTCCTCCTCCTCCTCCTCCTCCTCATCCTCATCCTCATCATCCTCCTCATCATCATCCTCCTCCAAAAACAGATGCACCCTTCCCCTTTAAGAGCTCACTGGCACCAGAGTGTCTGCCGTGCGCTGCGCCCGAGCTCGGGCGCTGCGCTCTGCACCGCCGGCTTAGCGCCTAAAGATAGTAGTGGAACGCCTCTTTTAGCGCTCCACCAACCTCTTAGGGCGAAGCCACTGAATTTCCGGCAACGGGGCGCTACTTTGGGGCGGGCGCTAACTTCGGGCGGGCGCTAAGGTTAGCGCCCCAAAACTGTCTATACTGAAAATCTAGCCCTTAGAGTTTAATGACTATTCAATGGGATAACCTTCAGAACAAATTAGCTTCGACCTGTCAGAAGTTACTGCTCTGAAAAAGAATGAATACCATACTCTATTGCTAAAGAGGCACTGACTTAATCAAAATGTGACAGCATCTTTTTGCTACAAGCAAAATGACTATGTAAATCAAATCAAACAATGTCATCATGTTTCACTCAGCAAGCTTCATTTTAAGAGGATATGATCCTAGAATACATATTGATGATGCAAAGAAAGAATACACTTGCTATGGACTTGTTCAAAGTTATGTCCTATCTCAACCACAATCTTTCATTAGATCTGGAAAGCATTAAAATTAGACTGCCCTCTCCATCCTAGAGGACCATATGGTAGTTAGCTGCCATCTCCATTAACATATTTAAGAATAATTGCAAATAGTTCAAAGAGTCACTGAAGAAAATAAGAGTGTCAAAACAATTGCACCATTTGAAAAAAAAATGCAGCTTCTGTTGAGCATGAAAACTGGCGTTCATCAACAAAACACTAGCACAATTATGGAATGACTGGGACCTTCCAGCACCCTCCAAGCTGGATAATGTGTGCAGTCTGTCACTACGAGTGCCCATCATTACAAGATATATAAAGTTATAAATACATATATATTCATGTGATCATTAATAGTCAGTCCTCTGGGTGTGCTGTGTAGGTATGTCATTACTGTCTTGAAATCAAAAAATGATAAATCTCCACATCAAGGGTATGAATTCCCATGCAGACAAACTATGACTCCAGGCACTGTTTGAGATATTCTCGGCTGAGTAAATAGTAATGATCTTATTTACATCAATGCATCACAATCCCACGGTGGTGTTGGGAAAAATGATCTTGCATGTTGCAGCATGTCTACTGACGCTGTTTTGCTTTCAACATTAAAAAAATAAATAAATGAATGATTTTATTTATAACATGCATCTGAAACTTTATAAGATGCACTGAGAACATCCCACATTCCAAAGGGTGGTATGGCCCAGGAGAAGTATTGTCTTCTTATTGGTATATGCAATGTTTGGGTTCCTGTCCCTAGGAGCTCCACAAAAGAAATGATCTGCAGCACATGAAGGTGGCAGAAGAAGCCAAATGAAATGATTCACAGTAAAATGTATTACATTATGAAACGCAGCTCAAGTGTATATTATTGCTGCAGAGCAAATGCAATGAATTCTTGTATGACATCTAGAGCAAGCTCCTCAAAACTTACAACTAAATGGAGACAAAGAAGCCGTTAGAAACTGCAATTCCAAGTTAAAATGAGATACTATCAAATTGAAAACGAAGGCATACAATGTTGCCAAGATTGGTGGGAGGCCAGAGGATTGGGACATTTTTAAAAACCAGCAAAGGATGACTAAAAAAAATAAGAGAAGATGAATTATGAGAGTAAACTGGCAAAAAATATTAAAACAGAAAGTAAGAGCTTCTACAGGTATATAAAAAGGAAGAGAGTAGCTAAAGTAAACATTGGTCCCTTAGAGGATGAGAATGGGGAATTAATAATGGGGAACAGGGAAATGGCAGAGACTCTGAACAAATATTTTGTATCTGTCTTCATGGTAGAAGACACTAACAACATCCCAATAATGGGTAATCAGGGGGCACACAGAGGGGGGAACTAAAGACAATCACTATCACTAAGGAAAAAGTACTTGGTAAAATAATGGGACCAGATGGCCTGCATCCCAGGGTCTTAAAAGAAGTGGCTGCAGAGATAGTGGATGCATTGGTTGCAATATACCAAAATTCTCTGTACTCTGGAGAGGTCCCAGCGGATTGGAAAACCGCAAATGTAACACCCCTATTTAAGAAAGGAAGGAGACAGAAATCAGGAAACTATAGACCAGTTAGCCTAACATCTGTCGTTGGGAAAATGCAGGAGTCCTTCATTAAGGAAGCAATAGCAGGGCATTTGGAAAATCATAATGCAGTCAAGCAGTCAGCATGGTTTTATGAAAGGGAAATCATGTTTAACAAATTTGCTGGAGTTCTTTGAGGATGTAACAAGCAGGGTGGATAAGGGTGAGCCAGTGGATGTGGTGTGTTTGGATTTCCAGAAGGCATTCGATAAGGTGCCACATAAAAGGTTACTGCATAAGATAAGAGCTCACGGAGTTGGGGATACTATATTAGCATAGATAGAGAATTGGCTAACTAACAGAAAGCAGAGAGTCGGGATAAATGGGTCATTTTCCGGTTGGCAAACGGTAACCAGTGGGGTGCCACAGGGATCGATGCTGGGGCCTCAACTATTTACAATCTACATTAAAGACTTGGATGAAGGGACCAAGGCCTAAAAATTCGGTTGCTTTGCGCCTCCCGTTAGCGCCCTAAGAGGGCGCTAACAGGATGCAAAGCAACTAGCGCCCGGGCGCGGCACTGCCCATGCCTCCCGCAAAATTCAGCAGGAGGTTAGTGGTGGCGCTAACCGGTAGCGCCCTGAGGTGTTGCGCCGCTGGCGATGACGTCATTGGTGTGCACAGCACCCTGCTCACACCCCGGCCATGATCTTCGGAAGTGCCCCCTGACTTACCACCGGACGCTATGTCCGACGGAGTCAGGGGGGGGGCTACCTGCGGCCAGGGAGGCGCAATTTAAAGGCGAGGTGCAGGGCAGCCATTTTTGTTGCTGGCCGCCTGCCAGCACCTGCCTGCGCTCCTGTCCCAGACCGCCTGAAATGCCGCCCCCCCCCGCGGAGTGCTGGCTGCGCTCCAAGAGCCCGGCACTTCTCTTGAGTGCCGGGCTCTTTTGCCTGCACTTCCGATCCCCGGGGGCCCAGATGGGCTCCAGGTCGCGCTGCACAAGGCCCCTCCCCTTTAAGAAGGGGAGGAAGGCCTGCAGTACCGCGGCGCGACGTGCCACAGCGTGTGGCACATAACGCCGCAATATTGACTCACAGTGCCCCAAGAGGGATGCGGGGCACTTCCAGTAGCACCCCGCTTCCTTCTTGGGGCACAACCACTCAACTTCAGGCGCGGGGATGCTAATTTTTCCAGGGCGCCACTTTTAGCGCCCCGGCGAAGTTAGCGCCCCAATTGGGGCGCTGCTCAATTTTTAGCCCCAAGTGTAATGTAGCCAAGTTTGTGGATGATACAAAGATGGGTGGGAAAGCAAGTTGTGCAGAGGACTCAAAGAATCTCCAAAGGGATATAGATCGGCTAATTGAGTGGATAAATATTTGGCAGATGGAGTATAATGTGAGAAAGTGCGAGGTTATCCACTTTGGCAGGAAAAATAAAAAAGCAAATTATTTAATTGGAGAGAGGTTACAAAATGCTACAGTTCAGAGGGACCTCGGGGACCTTGTGCATGAAACACAAAAAGTTAGCATGCAGGTACAGCAAGTAATCAAAAAGGCAAGTGGAATGTTGGCCTTTATTGCAAGGGGGTGGGAGTATAAAAGCAGGGAAGTCCTGCTACAACTGTACAGGGTATTGGTGAGATCACACCTTGAGTACTGCATACAGTTTTGGTCTCCTTATTTAAGGAAGGATATACAGTACATGCATTGGAGGCAGTTTGGAGACGATTCACTCAGTTAATTCCTGAGCTGAGGGGTTTGACTTATGAGGAAAGGTTGAGTAGGCTGGGCCTATACTCATTGCAATTTAGCAGAATGAGAGGTGATCTTATTGAAACATAATTGATACTGAGGGGGCTCAACAAGGTAGATGCAGAGAGGATGTTTTCCCCTCGTGGGGAAATCTAGAACTCGGGGGCATAGTTTCAGAATAAAGGGTCGCCCTTTTAGAACTGAGATGAGGAAGAATTTCTTCTCTCGGGATCGTAAATCTATGGAATTCTCTGCCCCAGAGAGCTGTGGAGGCTGGGTCATTAAATACATTAAAGGTGGAGATAGACAGATTTTTGCAAGATAAGGGAGTGAAGGGTTATGGGGTGCGGGCAGGGAAGTGGCTTTGAGCCCAAGATCAGCCATGATCTTATTGAATGGCGGAGCAGGCTCGAGGGGCTAAGTGGCCTAATCCTGCTCCTATTTCTTATGTTCTTATGTTCTTACGCACTTTGCTTTTTGGGTTAAATTCATTTTGTTTTGCCTGATACAGCACATTATTGTTTTTTGTAATTAAACACATTGGCCTAGAAAGTCGATGCCTTAACCCCGGCCGTTAAGGCTAGTTTTATAGAAAAAAAACTGGCGGCCGCCTCGATGCTCACATCCAGCACGGAACATGGTGGCCACCATATTGGGCATTGCCCGCGCTCACCACAAGTATTTTAATTAGCAAGAGCGTGATGTCAATCAGCGTGCAACACCGAATTGATGCACGCTCATCCATTTTGGAGCTCTCCTCTCCTCTTACTGCCCTCTCCAAAGCACGCCCGTGCGTGCAGCATTAACAGTGCGGAGAGGTGGGAGAAAGCAGCGGTGAGCTATAAACCGTACAGTAAACAGCTGCTGAGATAACTGGTAACTATGGAGAGCTCTAACTATGGAGAGCTCAGACTGTAATTGGAGTGAAAACTGCTCCGGTGAGATGCATCAAATCTCCCCCCCGGTCAAACATTACAGGAGGTAAATCCTTTTAAAATAAACGATACTGTACTACAGTTGTAAGAATCTCAGGAAGGAAAAATCAAAGCTGCATTTGCTTAAATTTTATACATTGGGTTTTCTAGTTTAGGGACTGATAAAATAAGACACAGGCCTAGAAATTCACTATGGCCCCGCCAGCTGGCTAACGGCCAAAAGTTAGCGCTGGGCGCGGAGCCATGTGCGACCGTCCGATATTCACTTTTTGCACCCCAAGTCGGAACCGGCCGCTATTCCAGGGTGTGCCCGCCCCCGCTTGGGGCGCTGAAACTGAATTTCTGCGCTGTAGGCCCCGCTGCGCCACCCGCTGCGAAGCGGCAGGCTGCGGTACTGCAGGCCTCCTCCTTCTCTTAAGGGGGAGGTGCCTGCAACAGCGAGATCGCCGCTGGATTGTGCCGGCAAATGAGCCCGGCACCACGGAGAAGTGCCGGGCTCGCGGAAAGCAGCCGGCAATGCCGCGTGGAGGAGGCCGGGGAAGGAGGTGCGGGCAGGCAGCCGCCGAAAAAGCGGCCGGCCGCACCTCCACCTTAAAGTGCCCCAGTAGCGCAGCAGTACGGCCCAGTTTTTCAATCGCTGTTTGCGGCCGCTGCAGAAGAGGCGGCCGCAACTAAATATGGGGTTTGGGCCGGAAGCGGGGCGGAACCGGGGCACTGCGCACACCGATGACGTCATCGGTGTCGGCGCAGCGCTACCGGCTACCGCCGCCATTACCGCAGCGCTGAATATCAGCGCACCCTCTTACACTGGCGCAGAAACCCTATTTGGGCGGTAACTGGGTGCAAAGCCCACTGAATTTCTAGCCCAGTTTGGAAGTCTGTTTTAAAAGGCTTAATGCCCTGTTCTCACCAAGAGTTCTTCAAAAGTCTGCTGTTGTTAAAAATGTAATTGAACTTTCTTCTGCACAATTTACACCAGTAAACTCCTGACCAAGAGGTTCATGTTACTCCTTTTTTCAAAATGTATTTCAATTGATTTCTCATGCAACAATTTAAGGACATCTATGCCACAGTCTTTATGTGGTGTTTTCAGTCACAGTCCCTCCAGATCTGAGCCAGTGCCTTAAGAGACATTCACCAGGGAGTGAATCCCCTGTGTGATATGCAGTCTAGTGCATGGCCACTGCTAGCTGCAAGTCCCCCTCCCACTCCCTCTCCAGCACCATGGTGGAGCACAAACCTACACACAGCAAACATCTGGGTGAAACATCTGTGGACCTATGGCAGCAGCGAAGGTGGGAGGACCAGGCAGTCCGGTACCCACTTGTGGACCGCGCACAAGACACAGACAAATCTCCGAGAAAGTAAGAGGGGAGCCGTGGACAATCAAATGTCTCTAATGTGCTATAATGGACAATGCTCCAACCCTACATGGGCCATCAGTGGACTCGATACATCCAGATGCAGCAAAACCCAGGAGCTGTCACCAAATTATCCCAAACAGCACATTGCCCGAGAACTGAACCTTCAGATGCGACCTTCAGCCTCCTGCTGATGTTACCACCGGAAAGAGCGCATTGCACAAGAGATTCTGCGCTCTGCTCATGTAAATCAGCAGGCACCACCAGAATACCGTGCTGTCTGCACTTTTTTTGCGGGCGGCCATTAACCTCGGCCCATGGTGGCACCGGCCATTTTTCTGGCCTAATCAAATTTCTAGGCCACTGATTTTCAACTGGAGCACACATCTGGTGGGCGGGGCATGTGCTACACCTGCCCTATGGCTCCACCGAGGAACCCAAACTACTTTCATGGCCCTCATCTAACCTTCAAGAGAGTGCACACAGGCAGTTCACCACTGAGGTGTGTGGGGGGTGGGGGGGGAGGTGGCAGAGAATCATGCTTCTCCTGACCCCAAAATAATCACTACAAAATCTTTTGGGGCTGTTTTCTGACCTGTTTAAGTTGCTTAATGCCTGGTACCAATGGGCAGAGCGCGTGCCATGCACGCTCCACCCATTGGTTCACAAAAATGGCTTTGGGGTTCTAAAACCAATGTAGGATCCAAATTCAAAATATTTTAATAAGCCTGTTGCAGGCACAACGCTAGCCACTCATTTTGCATTGAGTGGACAATGGGTGCTTTCTTTTTTTTAATTTTCAACTGCCGGACTTGCAGTTTTTCAGTGGAAACAGGGCAAGCAGAGTTGAAAAATCATCCCCAATGAATTGGTGGCATTGAATTTAAAACTATCAGCACAAACTAAGACATGCCAATTACTGTCTGGAAAGTTTTAGAAATTATTGTCAGTAGACCCATGCTGTTCACAGACATCACTGATGTGCAACAGACAGATCTGTAATTGTCTTTGGAAATTCTAATGTAGCACATACAAAAACTGCATTAAAATTGATCAGAAACAATTTTAGTCACAAAATGAAATGCGCATTACAGGAAGTTATGCTGAATAACATAAAATTAATAAAATGAAATGAAGAAACTCACTGAACCACATAATATATTCATATTTTCAGTGCTCTGGCACTAAATGGGAAACTTGCAATCTTGTTGCAGGTATATTTGAAATTCAGGTGCAGTAATACTGGTATACTCTTCAAAAGGCTTACCCTATAAATATAAAATGCTAAAACAAATTACTGCAGATGCTGGAAATCTGAAATAAAAACAGAAAATGCTGGAAATACTCAGCAGGTCAGGCTGAATCTGTGGAGAGAGAAACAGAGTTAACGTTTCAGGTCGATGACCTTTCGTCAAAACTCGTCAGAAATATAAAATGCTGCTTGATATTAATTATCTATCACAGGTCAGTATATATGTAGATATGTATTGGTCAATACAGATCCAAAAATACATGGCAACAAATTATTGTGAGTAATGTTATTAAGTAAACACAAATTCCCCTTTAAGCAGGCAGTAACCTATCTAAAATAATGCATTAAAGTCTTAATTAAACCAGCGGAGAGATGAATTTGACACGTGTTAAGTGTCTCAGTCATTTCCAGCCTAAGTTGTTTTTGTGTTAAGTGAATGACAAACCATGAGGCCAATTTTCGGCCCAGCTCTCTGTCCCACATGTCGGGTAGTGTGCCATTTGCATTAGCCTGACATAAACAATACTGAAACACCTGTATTTCCAGGTTCAGTACATTTGCATACGATGGGATGGTTAGACTGTTTGCCCATTAGTGGGCTAGAAATCATGTGATGGTTTGCAGTTTCTTTTACAGGACATTGTTCAAAGTTACAGCTGAGTGACAGTGTTATCTTCAAGCATTTGTGGGAGCAGATGGGGCAATTAATTTTTTGCTGGAACAACTGTGAGGAGAAAAAAGTAGCTCTTTCACATGGATGGTCTAAGAGTAGGTCAGGGTGTCTGGCAGGAAGTAGCTGATGATGGCAATGCGAAGAGCAGTGTAGTGGTCATGGTGGCAGTGCCACAAGTCATTTAGTGGCCTAACCAGTGGTGCCAAAGTAGGAGACCATACTGCAACCTCATAGTAATGCAGTACGTTAACTGTGAATGGCATGAGCACTTCCCTCCCGCACAGACACACACAGGTAAATTTTCATCTTCATCACATGGGTTATCTGTTGGAGTGGATCCCCAGCTCCGTTATAGAATCTGTTCTATCTTCATTCCATTGAAATAAATAACAAGTTCTATAATGAGTGGGCGATCCACTCTGCCAAGTTATCACCAATGTGGTGAAGATGGAAATTACCTCACAGTCCTACAGTATTTTGATAGCATCCCACGATTGGCCATTATGCATCAAGTTAGACTTCTCTACCAACTCCCTTTCTGAAATATGCATCCTTTGATAACTTTGCTAATTGCTGCTCCCCCCAAGAATAGAGACTTAGAGGAAGCAGATGGGGGAGAAGTATAAGGCTTGACTTGAACTCAGTTTGTCCAAAACTTAGTCTTAATTTTCCCCATGCTATTTAGTCACACACTCACTGGCATTGAAGCGTCCAATCAAGGACAGTTTCCCGTTACTGAATTTTGCTTTAGCTGGATGCTGCAGGGCTAACTCTGTGATCCGGCTCTTCCTGCAAGTGCTGCTCCCACTGGCAATATTGGATCACAGAATTGCCCCTTACGTCTCATCATAATACTGTAACACATATGCTTCTTCTCTTTCCATAGTTTTCCACAGGAGCTCAGGTGGAGCCGGAGAAATAAAGCAAACTTATACCTCACAGCACTTTGCACCTCTTGATCTAACCCTGCAACGTAAGTACATCAATCGGGGATGCAGACAATTTTGAGGAGAGTGCATTGGGCGACATACAGAGCACTTGTGAGCAGCAGCAAGTGGTGGTGACACAGAAACTTGCTGTTCGAAGGGTCAGCCCCTATCCATCTTCAGCCGATGAGGATGTGGATCCAGCCCTCAGCGATTCTGCTGTTAAAAGGAAGATGTATTCCAACCATGAAAGATTGCCGCAGCCATTGGCGAGTGTGCCTAGTAGCTCTGAGCACATGGAGACCAGTGTGGAGTAGATCACAGCTCTCATTGTGGTGTGCTGATGCACAGGATAGAAACTCACAATTTGCAGAGAAGCACCCATTGTACATACCCAAACACCTGTCTTAAGAACTTCTATGAATGATCAGACTGCTTCTATACCGGCACTGAGCTCCCTCATCTCCACCTCTCTGGGCTGACTTGTAGATGTCTTGGTGACAGCCATTGATAGGGGTTTCACTGATCTCAATGCTGTCATTGGGTATGCTGTCATGCAGCTCAGCAATGTATGTTCAGATCATGCCCATTAGCTGTGACAAGCATGGAATGGCCATGGAGGATGTCGCTGTGTCTCTGGATGACCATATATCTGCACCTTTCCACCACTCTTATCCAATGATTGCACATGTGCTAAAATAAAAGGCTTGCAGGACCAGGCGGCTTCTGAAGCTGATGAAGTGGTACAGCTGGCAGCCAGGCCATCTCAGGCCCTGTTCACAAAAGTCAAGGGCTGCTTCATTATCTGTACTGTGTCCAAAGAGTGTTCTTGCCATGTTATTAATCATAGGGTGACTGAAATAATATGCATCATAGTTCTGTAGGTGTTGGCACAAATGAAGGTGAGGATACATTGGCTGAGGCTATGGTGAAGATGTAGGGAGGACGATTCAATCAAGGGATAGATGATGTAATTGATAGAATCATAGAATGGTTACAGCACAGAAGGAGGCCATTCAGCCCATGTCGGCTCTCACTTCAGCTAGTCCCTCTCTCCCGCTCTTTCCCCATAGCCCTGCAAATTTTTTTCCTTCAGGTACTTATCCAACTCCCTTTTGAACATCACGATTGAGTCTGCCTCCACCACCCTTTCAGGCAGTGCATTCCAGATCCTAACCACTTGCTGCGTAATAAAGTTTTTCCTCATGTCGCCTTTGGTTCTTTTGCCAATCACCTTAAATCTGTGTCCTCTGGTTCTCAACCCTTCCACCAATGGGAACAGTTTCTCTCTATCTACTCTGCCTAGACCCCTCATGATTTTGAACACCTCTATCAAATCTCCTCTCAACCTTCTCTACTCTAAGGAGAACAACCCCAGTTTCTCTAGTCTATCCATGTAACTGAAGTCCCTTATCCCTGGAACCATTCTCGTAAATCTTTTCTGCACCTTCTCTAAGGCCTTCACGTCCTTCCTAAAGTGCAGTGCCCAGAATTGGACACAATACTCCAGTTGAGGCCGAACCAGTGTTCTTTAAAGGTTCATCATAACTTCCACGCTTTTGTACTCTATGCCTTTATTTATGAAGCCCAGGATCCCGTATGCTTTTTTAACCACTTTCTCAACCTGCCCTGCCACCTTCAACGATTTGTGCACATATACCCCCAGGTCTCTCTGTTCCTGCACTCCCTTTAGAATTATACTCTTTAGTTTATATTGCCTCTCCTCGTTCTTCCTACCAAAATGTATCACTGCGCACCTTTCTGTATTAAATTTCATCTGTCCGCCCATTCCACCAATCTGTCTATGTCCTCCTGAAATCTACCACTATCCTGCTTACTGTTCACTATACTTCCAAGTTTTGTGTCATCTGCAAATTTTGAAATTGTGCCCTGTACACCCAAGTCCAAGTCATTACTATATATCAAGAAAAGCAGTAGTCCTAGTACTGACCCCTGGGGAACACCACTGTATACCTTTCTCCAGTCAGAAAAACAACCGTTAACCACTACTCTCTGTTTCCTGTCACTTAGCCAATATCGTATCCATGCTGCCACTGTCCCTTTTATTCCATGGGTTTCAACTTTGCTGGCAAGCTTATTATGTGGCATTTTATCAAACGCCTTTTGGAAGTCTGTGTACACCACATCGACCGCATTGCCCTCATCAACCTGCTCTATTACCTCATCAAAAAACTCAATCAAGTTAGTTAAACATAATTTGCCTTTAACAAATCCATGCTGGCTTTCCTTAATTAATCCACACTTGTCCAAGTGATTGTTAATTTTGTCCCTGATTATAAGAAGATCTCTTCAAACAGCTCTCAATGCTGGCAGAGGAAGGTCACCAGCAGCATCCTCAGCCTCTAGCGCATTGACAAGGCTCAGGTCCCTCCTGCTCTGGATACTCCATGTTGAATCCTTACTGCATAGCAAAGTTATAGAGCATGCAGCAAATTGCAGTGGTCCAAGATACTTTGGCTGGGCTATATTATAGGACACCTTGGACCCGAAATTCCAATTGGGCCTAGTGTGCAACTCAGGGTGAATCACCTAGTGGGGGCCAGAATTTGGGGTGGAACCAAGTTTCACCAGGTTTTTTGCCGCTTTTCTGCAGGCCAGCCAAATTCTGGTAGGGAGAGAAGAGGACAAATGTTCGACCTGATCCCCTGTGGTAAGGGGTAAGTTTGGGGACTATCTCAGGAAATCCACCCATTCGGCCGTCAGCAGGCCTGAGAGCTTGTATGAGTTCCATGAAGACTCCAAGAAAGGCATCAGACATTGCGAAGACAAACATAACTGATGTCGGAAGGAATTGATTACATTTAAAACAATGGCAGATGGTTCCTTTAGGAGCTGAAGATATTTTTAAAGTTCCTTCTCTTCAACTGGGAAGGGCCTTGAGGTTTAACTCATGGAACAAGTGTAAACCCATTTGTAAATGTGCCTTTGGGTTGCTCTGCTCTCCGCTGGTGGATTGGGCAAGTGCTATTGATGCACCCCTACTTGCACAGGCTGCCCTGATCATGCAAATGACCCCATCCCTCCAGTCTGAGATAGACTTGGGGTCGCTCAACATTGGGGTGGGCAATATGTAGAGCGGGTGGGGAACCCCCATGGATGCCTCGGTGTGAGGCCCAGGACATTTTAGCTCATTTAAATTTGTCTGCACTGTCTCCCACCTGAAGCTAGCAGGAATGACATAAGTGCCAGGACCAGGAAATTGGCCGGGAGGCAGACGCCACCACGGACCCAAGGGAAAAGTCCCTGTCATAAGGCTAGTTCTGAGAAGGGATGTGGCAGGGTGTCTCCAGGGAGCTGCCGGTGGTGGTAGGGAGATGGAAGACTGGATCTGGGAAGATTCAAGGATTCCTTGCAGGGCATGGGGGGAGCACTGCTGCTCTTCCTGGTCCACAAGGAATCCTCGCAAACATTTTAAAGAAAACCTATCGTGATCTCTTCTGGTCACTCTGCTGCCTCCCACCAGGTTTTTCTGCCAGGTTTGGTGCTATGCAGGCCTCCCGCGATTTCAAGTTAAAATCACATTGTGGCGTCGATAACATCTTTCACAATTGAATTAAACACCGCCTGCCTGTGGCGGGTGGCCTCCACGCTGGCGGGAATGCAGCGGCTTTCGCTGGCCACCATTTTAACCCCCCCTGCCCACACTGTTCCCGCAGGGCGAACTGTGTTAAACTTAGGTGGCTGCGCTACAGAAAGTGGATAGCAAGTAAATGTTATATTCTTCAGTGAACATACTGCTTGGGAATATCTTTAGTTTCAGTCACTTTTATTTTTAGAGACAAGTGTAAACCCATCTTTGAATGTGGATTTCATGCTTGGACCATTTCTGAGGTGGTGTAATTGTAAAATTATTGTGTTTGCAATTCACTAGTTCCATTCCAGTCACAAAACAAAGGCATTTTATTTTACCAGCTACTAAACAGATAGTAAACAAGCGAAGTATGTGATGTGAAAACACACAAATGGCATCTGACACATGCACATGCGCAAATCAATAAAGGTCATGGAGCTGCTGTTAGTGACAGGTAACAGGATCGATATCCTGGAATTCTCCACCTAATACTATTGTAGGAGCACAAAGGTCTCACCATAAACAAATGAGAACCAAGGATCAGTATTCAATTCCATCTTGGCAGGTTTAGTGACACAATTAGATTTTTCTTTATATCTTTGTTCTAGGGATGTGGGCAATGTTGGGAAGATTGCACTTATTGCCCTTTCATAGTTGCCTTGCCACTGTAGTCCTTGTGGTGATGGTGCTCCTACAATGGTACTAGTTGAGACTGGTACACGGTCATAGGCTTCCAAATCCATGCAGTTAACATTTTATATCAACCTCACTGTACCCGGCCCCGGTTATTCTTTGTGCAACGTTGGGAAATCAAGGGCTATATTTCTCCTCCATCTGGTGGGGGAGGGGGGAGGAAGGTGTTCTGTGACTCATTGCCATGCAGGGTGGGCTCCTGGCGAGATTCCTGCGGGAGCCCACAGACTATGAGACCTAAAAAAGGTAGATGGAGGGTGAGGAGGCCTCTTCCAATACCTCCCCCTCCATTTCTGCACATTGGGGCTATTACCGCCACTACCTGGGCCTACTACTACCTTCTGCCAGGCAGTCACAGTGCTAAAAGGGGCAGACAGGAGGGAAATGGGATGGGAGGCCGAGCACTGGCCCCCTTGCCGCCATTTACATGCAGTGGGCAGAGAAGGACGGCCAATGACTGCCGCAGCAGTAAATCGAGGTCAGGGCAGGGAGGTGGCAGTAAGCCTTGCTGCCCCATTTGCCCACTATTTCAGCCATTATCGTGCCCAATTTAGTGCAGGTGAGTGGAGGAAAATTCAATTTCAAATGTCATGGTACATTTATGTCAGAATATGGAAATGCCATTTATACAGCTTTTCTAAATGTACTCAAAGAGTTTCTCTGCAATCTTTTTGGTGGTAGTTTTTACACAAAGAAATCAACAAATAGCAGATGATGCATTTTTAGCAGAACAATGAAACCTTTGGAAAGGGAACCTGAGCAAACTCACAAGCTGCAGTGTCCACAGAACACCACATGGTGGCAGTATAGGTAGAGGCAGTGATCACAAAGCACCAGCAACAGACATTCCCAAGTATCAGGATTTCACATTAGTAAATCTCTAAGGTTAAATTCAGTAATCCTACACTCCCAGCAGGGAGCCACAGTTGAACAGATGGAAACAGTGTAGCATCGAGTCTCCGACCCATGCTCCCTTTGAGTGTGGGGCCCTGCTGGGAGCACGGGATCGCTAAATTTATCCACTAAAATCTAATCCAGCAGTGATGTCTGATGGACCATTACAGGACAATACCAGAACAAAAGAAAATCACACCACTGAACAGCTGCTTTTGATTTACTAATCCTGTTCTGGAATACAGTATAAACCTTAATACAGATTAAGGGAATTCTGTGATTCAGCACTTCCAGAGAACACATCTTAGGACAGTCTAAGGGAATGGTAAAACATTTATTGCGCTGTTTTCTTCATCCTGATTCGGGCCTCAGGTGCCTCCTCTCGGAGTGGTAGGGTTCTGCTCAAACTTTTGCCCACTCAGTGGGGCGGACACCTCTGTTGTGCTGCTACAGGCAGGGATTTTGGATGAGTTCAGAAGTCCTTCCCCACTGCACTTCTGTCCCCTTAAAAGAGTTGGCAGCATTTCTACCCTAAAATCTTTCCCCATACTCACCCTGGCAGTCTCCAATCTTTTCCTACATGTTAGTGTGAAAGTAAACGTGTGAAATAACACCCATTCCCACCTTTACAACCTGGCAACGGGACCTCCTTCAATTAGATTTCTGAAAGGCGTAGTCAGCCAGGCCCAGCTCCACCACTCCTTGCCAGCAGGGGCGCTGCCAGCTCTGACTCGGTCATCTAAAGCAATACTGTACCTCGCTCTCTTTGTCCGAATCATTCCACCACTCCAGGATTTACATAGAGTTTATAGTTAACTCCAGGTTCCTTTTTCAATGACAAACCTCCCCTGACCCTTTTCTCTGCCCCACCCCCATCAAATGGAAGAAGCTCATGGATTTTTTCATCTCAAGGATCAAAATGCTCTGCTCAGTTGTTTCAGCACCATCTCCATCACTTGGATTCACCCCAACACAGCCTTTGCCCCATCCCATATTTCTCAACAGCCTCCCTGCCATCTCCCCCCGCCCCCCCCCTCACCTAGCTCATCATCTCCAGGACACCAACCCCCTGCACCCTCGATCCCGACAGACCTTTTTCCATGTCACAACTACCTGCTCCTCAGCCAGTACTCGGTGACATTATCAATGGCTCTTTCCTTAGTCTCAATTCCTCACCTTCCAAGACTGCCACCAATCATGACCCTCAAAAAACTCATCCTTGAACCTCCCGTTCCTCTCTAATGTTCTTCAGCATGTCGTCACCGCTAACCTCAGTGCCTATCTGTCATATTATCCTCTTCTTGAATGTCTTCAATCCAGTTTCTACCCTTCCCACAGGACCAAGACTATCTGATCAAAGTCAGCAATTAGTAACTGTGGCCATAAAATCTTTCTTGTCCTCCTTGACCTCTCTGTGACATTCAACCATTCCATCCATCTCCATTGTCTTTACTCTGTGCTTCACCTATAAGCCACTATGCTATATCTTCCAATAAACCAAACATATCTCCTGTAATGGCTCCTTCCCTCCTATGCGTGGTCACTTTGGGTGTGCCCCAAGGTTTCATCCTTGATCCCTTTCTTTTCTTTGTCTGCATGCTGCCCCTCAGTGACATCATTCTTAGACATGGCATTAGCTTTCACATGTATGTTGATGATAAGCCAGGTCTACCCCTCTGCCACCATCCTTGTGATGTTCTACTGCTTAGCTAACATCAGGTCCTGGATGAGCAAGAATTTCCTTCCATTAAAAATCTACAAGATTGAAGCCATCCCATTCAGCTCCCACCAAAAACTCTTGCACCATAGTCCTGGATTCTATCTCTCTCCCTGACAGCTCTCACAGACTGAGCCTAATAATGCACAACGACAATGTTATGTTTGACCCTGAGCTGAGCTTCAAATCCCACATCCTAGCTACCACCAAGACAGCCTATCTCCACCACTGTAAAGCCTCATTTAGTCCTATGTTTCTGCACATGCCCTCTGCTATTTTGTCTCTCGCCAATGTTGGACACTCTCACTCCCTCCACTCCATCTTCAGCAGCAGTCTTCAGCCCTCTCAGCCTCCACTCTGGAACATGCTTCCCAAATCCCTCTGCCTTGCTATCTTTTTCCTTTAGTTCAAAAGCCTCAAAACCTATTTTATGTTCTTGACTTTGGTCACCACACCTTTTTCTTAACACTGTTCGTTGTTGGATTATTGTCACCTCTGTGAAGCACTTTGGATGTTTTATTACATTAAAGGGGTTATAAAAGTGGAAGTTATTGTTAATTGTAACAATCTCTCAATCCTAACGAAAGGTAACAAAAATGACAATTCTACACGGTAGGTGGATTCTACACTTACACACACTGCATAACATGTTCTGCTCTACTTGAAATGCCCTGTTCAATGTGGCTAAACCAATTTTACAAAATTTCATTTTTAGTGGGTAAGGCCCCGGCCAGGAGTGTGATGCTGTGAAATAAGCCTCAGTAAGTCCTGCTCTACCCAAGTTAGTTGAAAATCTGAGACCTTTCTGGTGTATCTCCTGATAGGTGAGGTCCTGTCCTTACACTGGGGATTCCATTCGACTTGTAAGGGACAGAACCTTTGTTCCCCCACCAAGCCCCAACTTTACAAAGGCAGCAGGCCTGGGTGTGAGGACTCCCAATGCTGTATCCTGCATCGCTGGCCTCACAGCAACTTGGCGCACCATTGACAGTGGGTATAGTACATTCCCAAAAGTTGTAACCAAGCCTTCAGGTGTTTGTGATGTTCAGTGTTGAGTGTAAATTTATTCACCTCCGTCACTGAGTTACACTTGGGAGAGGCTAATTTCCTCTGTGTGTTATTTGTTTGTATTAAATTTGTCTGTGTTAAGAACATAAGAAATAGGAGCAGGAGTAGGCCATATGGTCCAATGAGCCTGCTCCGCCATTCAATAAAATCATGGCTGAACTTATACATCAACTCCACTTTCCCGCCTTATGTCGCTTGATTCCCTTAGTGCCCAAAAATCTATCGATCTCAGTCTTGAATATACTTATCAACTGAAAATCCACAGCCCTCTGGGGTAGAAAATTCCAAAGATTCACAACCCACTGACTGAAAAGGTTTCTCCTTATCTCGGTCCTAAATGACCAACCTCTAAGCCTGAGACTGTGACCCCTAGTTCTAAACTCTCCAGCCAGGTGAAACAGCCTCTCCACATCTACCCTGTCAAGCCCTCTAAGAATTTGATATGTTTAAATGAGATCACCTCTCATTCTTCTAAACTCCAGAGAGTATAGGCCCTTCTACTCAATCTCTCCTCATAGGACAACCTTCTCATCCCAGGAATCAATCGAGTGAACCTTTGTTACACCGCCTCTAAGGCAAGTATATTCTTCCTTAAATAAGGAGACCAAAACTGTGCACAGTACTCCAGGTGTGGTCTCATCAAAGCTCTATATAATTACAGCAGGAGCTCTTTACTCTTATACTCCAACCCCTTTTCAAAAAAGACTAACATACCATTTGCCTTCCTAAGTGCTTGCTGTATTTGCAATGTTAACATCCTGTAATTTGTGTAAAGGGCCTCCAAATCCCTCTGAATAACATTTCCTAGTTTCTCATTTTCTAAAAAATATTCTGCTTTTCCATTCTTCCTACCAAAGTGGATAATTTCACATTTCCCCACATTATTCTCCATCTGCCACCTTCTTGCTCATTCACTTAACCGGTCTATATCACTTTACAGGCTCTTTGCAACCTCTTCACAGCTTACTTTCCCACCTAGCTTTGTCCGAGCACTAATCTTGTGTAACAACCTCCTTATCGAATGCCTTCTGAAAATCCAAGAAGACTACATCGACTGCTTCCCCTTTATCTACTTTGCTAGTTACACCCTCAAAAAACTCTTAGCAGATTTTTCAAACACGATTTCCCTTTCATAAAACCATGTTGACTTTGCCTAATCATATTGTAATTTTCCAAGTGCCCTGTTACCATGTCCTTAATAATAGATTCTAGCATTTTCCCTACTACTGATGTCAGGCTAACTGGTCTGTAGTTCCTTGTTTTCTCTCTCCCTCCTTTCTTGAACAGTGGGGTTACATTTGCTACCTTTCAATCCACAGGGTCAGTTCTAGAATCTAGGGAATTCTAGAAGATCACAGCCAATGCGTCCACTATCTCTGCAGACACCTCTTTTAAAACTCTAGGTTGCGGTAGCATAGTGGTTATGTTACTGGACTAGTAATCCAGAGGCCTGGACTAATGATCCAGAGCCATGAATTCAAAACCCACCACAGCAGCTGGGGAATTTAAATTCAGTTATTCAAATAAATCTGGAATAAAAATCTAGCATCAGTAATGGTGACCACGAAACTACCGGATTGTCGTAAAAACCCATCTGGTTCGCTAATGTCCTTTAGGGAAGGAAATCTGCCATCCTTACAACAATGTGGTTGACTCATAACTGCCCTCTGAAATGACCAAACTGCTATGGAAAACAATAATAAAAATGGATGGACCACTCGGCACTGGCAACGACCTTGGCACCAGCTTCGGACACGATAAAGGCACACCCAACCCAGTTGATGCTGCAAAGTCCTCCTCACTAACATCTGGAGACTTGTGCCAAAATTGGGAGAGCTGTCCCACAGATGAGTCAAGCAACAGCCTGACATAGTCATACTCACAGAATCATACCTTTCAGCCAACCTCACAGAATCATACCTTTCAGCCAACGTTCCACACTCCTCCAACACTATCCTTGGGTATGTCCTGTCCCACCGGCAGGACAGACCCACCAGAGAAAGAAAGACTTACACAACCACCGGACATCTCATAGCGCTTTACAGCCAATGAAGTACTTTTGGAGTGTAGTCACTGTTGTAATGTTGCAAGCTCCCACAAACAGCAATGTGGTAATGACCAGATAAACTGTTTTTGTTTTGTTGATTGGGGGATAAATATTGGCCAAGACACCGGGGATCATGCCGCTAGTCTTCTTCGAAATAGTGCCATGGGATCTTTTACATCCACATAAAAGAGCAGACAGGGCCTCGGTTTAATGTCTCTGTGATGAAATATATGCCTTCATCAGCCCATGTGTTTTACCTGCTTGTATTTTACCTGCTTGTATTTTACCTGGTTGTATTGTGTGAACCGCCCCCTTTTGTTCCTATTGTGTGTATTGGCTACGCCCCTGTCTTTTGCCATATAAAGGTCTCAGGAGCTGTATGAGTCATTTACTACCAGACGAACCCGATGTGGGAAGACCTACAATGCTGCTATGTTCTTAGTAATTAAAAGCCTTCAGTTGAATCCTTGTCTTTGAGTCATTGATGGCATATCAATTTTAATCACTAAAACGCCAAGATGTATCGACTCCTGAAACCAGAGCGCTTGGATCTGGACCCCCATGCCTCAGACGCAGCCACACAGTTCGGACACTGGTTCCAATGCTTCGAATTTTTCATTGCAAACTCATCCACCGCCATAGCCGCAGCCGAAACCGCTACCGGAGACATGAAACTGGGAATCCTGCGAAACTGGGTGAGCCATCGGGTCTCCCCTCTCATCCAAGATGCCACCAGCTACGAAGATGCCTGCACCATTCTGAAGGCCCACTACGCGCGGCCAATAAACGTGGTGTACGCCAGGCATCTTCTGACTACTCGCACGCAGCGGCATGGTGAGTCACTAGAGGACTTTATACTAAGCCTAAAAGTACTGGGCAGAGACTGTAACTGTAAGGCCGTGTCTGCCATCGTGTACACGGAGGAGCTGATTCAAGACTCCCTTATTGCGGGCCTCAGTTCAAATTATATTTGGCAGAAACTGTTTGAAAAGGAGGGACTGGACTTAAAACAGGCTATAGATATAGCGCGATCGCTGGATATGGCCCAGAAGAACTCTGAATCCTGTTCCCCAGGCCACGCAGCCCACTCCGCCTCGTGCGCGCCGTGGGGGCCGCCATCTTGGGAGCCATCTTCACCTCCCAGGTCTCAGGCCAGCCCAGCACCATCGGAGCCCCAGCCTCCACCCAGGAGCCCCACTACTGCCGCGATGCATCGGGGCCCGAAATGCTACTTCTGCGGCCAGGACAAACACTCCAGGCATCTGTGCCCAGCGAAGGGCACCACCTGTTTTAAATGCGGGAAGAAAGGACATTTCAGCAAAGTCTGCAGAGGGAACCCCGCCTCCAACTCCACCACCGCCGCGTGCGCGCCGTGGGAGCGGCCATCTTGGAAGCCATCTTGTCCACCCTCATGGAGTCCACCATCTTGCCCCGACTACACGGACCTCCAGGACCCACTGGTGGCCTCGATCACAGTGGATCAATCCAGGCCGCATCCGTTGTCTAAATCGATGATGGACATAGAGGTAAACGGGAACAAGGTTAAATGCTTGATTGACTGCGGGAGCACCGAAAGCTTTATTCATCCTAGCCTGGTAAAACGACTTTCACTAACGATAGTCCCCACACAGGGCAAAATCGCCATGGCCGATAAGACTCATACCTCAAAAATTACAGGTTTCTGCGCGGTTATGTTGTCGGTAAAAGGCAATGATTACAGAGATTTTAAACTATTGATAATGCCAGATCTCTGTGTGAGCGTGATCTTGGGTCTGGACTTCCAGTGCCACCACCAAAGTATCACGCTTACCTACGGTGGGTCCCAGCCGCCCCTCACAGTGTGCGGTCTGGCTACCCTGAAGGTCAAGCCGCCCTCTCTGTTCGCCAACCTCGCACCCAACTGTCGACCCATAGCGACCAAGAGTAGGCGGTACAGCTGGGAGGATAGACGGTTCATTGCGTCGGAAGTAGAAAGACTCAAGCGGGAGGGTATCATCGAATGCAGTACCAGCCCGTGGCGCGCCCAGGTAGTAGTAGTTAAGGGTAGCGAAAAGAAGCGGATGGTGGTAGATTATAGCCAGACGGTTAATCTATACACCCAGCTAGACGCCTACCCTCTGCCCCGCATAGCGGATATGGTTAACCAAATCGCGCAATACCGGGTGTTTTCCACCATCGACCTAAAATCGGCATACCACCAGCTCCCCATTAGGCCGGAGGACCGTCCATACACCGCCTTCGAGGCGAACGGACGTCTCTACCACTTCCTCAGAGTCCCCTTTGGGGTAACGAACGGGGTCTCGGTCTTCCAGCGGGAGATGGACCGCATGGTCGATGAGAACCAGTTAACAGCCACCTACCCATACCTAGACAACGTCACCATCTGCGGCCACGACCAGCAAGACCACGACTCGAACCTCGCGAGATTTCTGAAAACCGCCCTCAGACTCAATCTCACCGACAACGAGGATAAGTGTGTCTTTAGCACCACGCGCCTCTGTATCCTGGGCTGCGTGGTGGAAAACGGGGAAATCGGTCCGGACCCCGACCGATTGCGCCCCCTACGGGAGCTACCCCTACCAAACACTCCCAAGGCCCTGAAAAGGTGCCTGGGGTTCTTCTCCTATTACGCCCAATGGGTCCCCAATTATTCCGACAGGGCCCGTCCCCTCCTGAAATCAACGTCCTTCCCGCTCACGGCCGAGGCCCACGCTGCCTTCAACAGCATTAAACACGACATTGAGAAGGCCGCGCTGCGGGCAGTGGACGAAAACATCCCTTTCCAGGTCGAAAGCGATGCATCCGACTTCGCTTTAGCAGCCACCCTCAACCAGAATGGGCGGCCCGTAGCCTTTTTCTCAAGAACCCTCCAAGGGCCCGAGATCAGGCACTCCTTGGTAGAGAAGGAGGCCCAGGCCATAGTGGAGGCAGTGCGGCACTGGAGGCACTACCTAGCCGGCAAACGCTTCACCCTGCTTACCGACCAGCGGTCGGTAGCCTTCATGTTTAACAGCAAACAAAGGGGGAAGATCAAGAACGACAAAATTCTCAGGTGGCGGATCGAACTCTCCACGTTTGAGTATGACATAATATATAGGCCGGGGGCCCTCAACGAATCCCCTGACGCCCTATCACGAGGGATGTGTGCAGCATCCAGGGGGACAGGCGACAGGGCCTCCACAATGGCCTCTGCCACCCGGGCGTCACCCGGCTATTCCACTTTATAAAATCCCGTAACCTGCCCTATTCCATCGAGGAGGTCCGGTCTATGACCAGGGACTGCCGCACCTGTGCGGAATGCAAGCCCCGTTTTTTCAGGCCCGACCGAGCCCACCTGATCAAAGCTACACGGCCATTCGAGCGCCTGAGCTTAGATTTCAAGGGACCACTCCCCTCCACCGACCGCAATGTGTACTTTCTCAACATTGTGGACGAGTACTCCCGCTTCCCATTCGCCTACCCCTGCCCAGATATGACCAGTGCCACGGTCATCAAGTGCCTCGGCAACCTGTTTTGCACGTTCGGCATGCCTAACTACATCCACACTGACAGGGGGGCGTCGTTCATGAGCGATGAACTGCGCCAATACCTGCTGTCGAAGGGGATAGCCACGAGTCGGACCACTAGTTATAACCCCCGGGGTAATGGGCAAGTGGAGAGGGAGAACGTGACAGTGTGGAAGGCGGTCACCTTAGCACTAAGGTCTAAAGGCCTCCCCACCTCCCGCTGGCAGGAGGTCCTCCCTGACGTACTCCACTCGATAAGGTCGCTACTGTGTACTGCTACTAACGCCACTCCTCACGAGAAGATGTTAGTTTTTCCCCGCAAATCAACCTCAGGAGTATCCCTACCCTCGTGGCTCTCCACCCCAGGGACAGTCCTGTTACGGAAGCATGTGAGGGGCCACAAAACAGATCCCCTCATGGAGGCAGTACACCTACTCCACGCAAACCCACAGTACGCGTACGTCAAGCACGCCGACGGGCGTGAAGACACCGTGTCCATAAAGGACCTCGCCTCGGCAGGAAGCGACGACGACGACCCATCACCACCACCCCCAGAAGAACCTCCACCATCCCCAGAGGTATCCTCACCACCCCCAGAAGTACCTGCAACACCCCCAGCACATGGGTATGCCCAGGAGGGCACCACGGACTCCCGGTCAGAACCCGAGGTGCTGTTGCGACGTTCAGGAAGGGCTATCACACCCCCGGACAGACTAAATCTGTAGAAGGGGTGAATGTGATGAAATATATGCCTTCATCAGCCCATGTGTTTTACCTGCTTGTATTTTACCTGCTTGTATTTTACCTGCTTGTATTGTGTGAACCGCCCCCTTTTGTTCCTATTGTGTGTATTGGCTACGCCCCTGTCTTTTGCCATATAAAGGTCTCAGGAGCTGTATGAGTCATTTACTACCAGACGAACCCGATGTGGGAAGACCTACAATGCTGCTATGTTCTTAGTGATTAAAAGCCTTCAGTTGAATCCTTGTCTTTGAGTCATTGATGGCATATCAGTCTCATCTGAAAGACGGCACCTACGACAGTGCAGCACTCCCTCAGCAAGGCACTGGAGTGTCAACCTAGAATTATGTGCTCAAGTCCCTGGAGTGGGACTTGAACCCACAGAGGCAAGTGTGCTAACCACTAAGCCACAGTGGTCGACAGTCGGGAGGGAGCGGCCCTGGGAGTTCTCAACATTGACTCCGGACCCCATGAAGTCTCATGACTTCAGGTCAAACATGGGCAAGGAAACCTCCTGCTGATTATCACCTACCGCCCTCCCTCAGCTGATGAATCAGTACTCCTCCATGTTGAACACCACTTGGAAGAAGCACTGAGGGTAGCATTGGCACAGAATGTACTCTGGGTGGGGGATTTCAATGTCCATCACCAAGAGTGGCTCGGTAGCACCACTACTGACCGAACCTTGAAGGACATAACTGCCAGTCTGGGTCTGCGGCAGGTGGTGAGAGAACCAACACTTGACTTTGTCCTCACCAATCTACCTGTCGCAGATGCATCTGTCCAGGACAGCACTGCAGTGACAGTATTGGTAGCAGTGACCATTGCACAGTCATTGTGGAGACAAAGTCCCTTCTTCACAATGAGGACACCCTCCATCATGTTGTGTGGCACTACCACCGTGATAAATGGGATAGATTCAGAACAGATCTAGCAACTCAAAACTGGGCACCCATGAGGCACTGTAGGCCATCAGCAGCAGCAGAAACGTATTCCACTACAATCTGTAACCTCATGGCCTGGCATATCCCTCATTGTACCATTACCATCAAGCCAGGCAACCAACCCTGGTTCAATAAGGAGTGTAGAAATTCATGCCAGGAGCAGGACCAGGCGTATTTTAAAATGAGGTGCCAACCTGATGAAGCTACAACACATGCATGCTAAACAGCGGAATCAACATGCTATAGACAGAGCAATGCAAACCCACCCTCACAACATTCAAGAAGCATTTAGCTGAGCACTTGAAGTGCCATAGCATACAAGGCTACGGACCAAGTGCTGGAAAATGGGATTAGAATAGATAGGGCTTGATGGCTGGCGCAGACACGATAGGCTGAAGGGCCTCTTTCTGTGCTGTATAACTCTATGACTATGACTCTATGACCATGCAGAACAAAGCAGCCTGTTTGATTGGCACCCCATCCACCACCTTAAACATTCACTTCCTCCACCACTGACACACCGTGGCTACAAAATGCACTGCAGCAACTTGCCAAGGCTTCTTCGGCAGCACCTCCCAAACCCGTGACCTCTACCACCTAGAAGTAAAAGGACAGCAGGCCAATGGGAACTCCATCACCTCCAAGTCCCGCACCATCCTGACTTGGAAATATATCGGCATCCCTGGGTCAAAATCCTGGAACTCCCTCCCTAACAGCACTGTGGGAGTACCTTCACCACACGGACTGCAGCGATCCAAGAAGACGGCTCACCACCACCTGCTCAGGGGCAAATAGGGATGGGCAATAAATGTTGGCCTTGCCAGTGACATCCACATCCCAGGAACGAATAATAAAAAAAGCCATCAGGTCCAGGGGATTCGTCAGCTTTTAGTCCCATTAATTTTTCCAGTACTTTTTCTTTTCTAATATTAATTACTTTAAGTTCCTCACTCTCATTAGACCCTTGGTTCCCCACAATTTCCAGTATGTTCTTCATGTCCTCTATTGTGAAGGCAGACACAAAATATTTGTTTAACATCTCTGCCATTTCCTTATTCCCCATAATAATTTCTCCTGTCTCTGCCTTGAAGGAACCCACATTTACTGACACTAATCTCTTCCTTTTTACCTACTTGTAAAAGCTCTTACTTTATTGCTAGTTTACTCTCATATTCTATTTTCTCCCTCTTTATCAATTTCTTGGTTATCCTTTGCTGATTTTTAAAACCCTCTCAATCCTCAGGCTTACTACTATTTTCGGCAACATTGTAAGCTTCTTTTAATCTAATACTATCGTTAACTTCTCCAGTTAGCCATGGCTGTACAACATTTCCAGTGGTGTTGTTATTCCTCAAAGGAATTCATAGTCATGGAGTTATACAGCACAGAAAGAGGCCCTTTGGCCCATCGTGCCCGTGCCGGCCATCAAGCCCTGTCTATTCTAATCCCATTTTCCAGCACTTGGTCCATAGCCTTGTATGCTTTGGCGTTTCAAGTGCTCATCTAAATGCTTCTTGAATGTTGTGAGGGTTCCTGCCTCTACCACCCTTTCAGGCAGTGAGTTCCAGATTCCAACCACCCTCTGGGAGAAAATGTTTTTCCTCAAATCCCCTCTAAACCTCCTGCCCCTTACCTTGAAACTATGCCCCCTGGTTATTAACCCCTCTGCTAAGGGGAAAAGTTCCTTTCTATCTACCCTATCTATGCCCCTCATAATTTTGTACACTTCAATCAGGTCCCCCTCAGCCTTCTCTGCTCTAAGGAAAACAGCCCCAGCCTGTCCAGTCTTTCTTCATAGCTTAAGCGTTCCAGCCCAGGTAACATCCTGGTGAATCTCCTGGTCCTACCATTCATTGTGTATTCCCTTGCCTTGTTAGTCCTCCCAAAATGCATCACCTCACACTTTTCAGGGTTAAATTCCATTTGCCACTGTTCTGCCCATCTAACCAACCCATCTATATCGTCCTGTAGCCTGAGACTTCCCTCCTTGCTATTTACCACTCCACCAATTTTCGTGTCATCTGCGAACTTACTGATCATACCTCCTACATTCATATCTAAATCATTAATGTACACTACAAACAGCAAAGGACCCAGCACCAATCCTTGTGGTACACCACTGGACACAGGCTTCCAGTCACAAAAACAACCTTCAACCATCACCCTCTGCCTCCTGCCACTAAGCCAATTTTGGATCCAATGTGCCAAATTGCCCTGGATCCCATGGGCTCATAACGTCTTGACCAGTCTCCCATGCAGGACTTTGTCAAAAGCCTTACTGAAGTCCATGTAGACTACATCAACTGCACTACCCTCATCCACACAACTAGGCACCCCCTCAAAAAATTCAATCAAATTGGTTAGACATGATCTCCTCCTGACAAAGCCATGTTGACTATCCTTGATTAATCCTTGCCTCTCCAAGTGGAGACTAATTCTGTCCCTCAGAATTTTTTCCAATAATTTCCCTACCACTGCTGTTAGGCTCACTAGCCTGTAATTCCCTGGTTTATCCCTACTACTCTTCTTGAATAATGGTACTACGTTAGCTGTCCTCCAGTCCTCTGGCACCTCCCCTGTGGCCAGAGAGATTCTGAAAATTTGTGTCAGAGCCTCTGCAATCTCCTCCCTTGCCTCACACAGCAGCCTGGGATACATCTCGTCTGGGCCTGGGGATTTTTCTACTTTTAAGCCCGCTAAAACTGCTAGTACCTCCTCCCTCTCAATACTAATTTGTTCATATATATCACAATCCCCCTGTCTGATTTCTATGCCTACATCGTCCTTCTCCATAGTGAACACAGATGCAAAATATTCATTTAAAACTTCTCCTACATCTTCCGGCTCCACACAAAGATTACCACTTTGGTCCCTAATGGGCCCTACTCTTTCCCTGGTTATCCTCTTGCCCTTAATATACTTATAAAGCACCTTGGGATTTTCTTTTATTTTGCCTGCCAGTGTTTTTTCATGCCCCCTCTTTGCTCTCCTAATTTCTTTTTTAAGTACCCCCCTGCACTTTCTATACTCCTCTAGGGCTTCCACTGTTTTTAGTCCTTTGTATCTGCCAAAAGCCTCCAATTTTTTTCCTAATCCATTCTTGTATATCCCTTGACATCCAGGGTTCACTGGGCTTGTTGGTCCCACTTTTGACCTTTACGGGAACATGTTGGTGTTGTACTCTCTCTATTTCCTTTCTGAAAGACTCCCACTACTCTGATGTGGATTTTCCTACAAGTAGCTGATCCCAGTCCACTTTGGCCAGATCCTGCCTTATCATATTAAAATCGGCCTTCCCCCAATTTAGAACCTTTATTTCCGGTCCATCTTTGTCCTTTTCCATGACTACCTTAAATCTCACTGAATTATGGTCACTGTCACCAAAATGCTCTCCTACTGACACTTCTATCACTTGCCCGGCTACATTCTCTAGAATTAGATCCAGTACTGCCCCCTCTCTTGTAGGACTTTCTACATGCTGGCTCAAAAAGTTCTCCTGGATGCACTTTAAGAATTCCGCACCCTCTAAGCCTTTCACACTGTGACTATCCCAATTAATATTGGGGAAGTTGAAATCCCCTACTATTATTACCCTATTATTTCTACACTTCTCTGAGATTTGCCGACATATCTGTTCCTCTATCTCCCCCTGACTGTTTGGGGACCTATAGTACACTCCCAGCAAAGTGCTTGCCCCCTTTTTGTTTTTAAGTTCTACCCATATGGCCTCATTAGAGGAACCTGCTAAGATATCATCCCTCCTTACAGCAGTAATTGACTCCTTGATTAATATTGCGACACCCCCTCCTCTTTTATACCCCCCTCTGTCACGCCTGAAGATTCTACACCCTGGAATATTGAGCTGCCAGTCCTGCCCCTCCCGAAACCATTTCTCTGTGATAGCAACAATATCATACTCCCATGTGTTCATCGACACCTTCAATTCATCTGCTTTACTCACAAGACTCCTTGCATTAAAATAAATGCCACCCAGCCTTGCCATACTCCCTTGTGCCATTACATATTTGCTCTGCCTTCCAGGCTAACTTGTTTTTTCCTCTATATTTGGCTGTGCATCACCCCCTACTATAGCTCCACTCCGTATCCCATTCCCCTGCCAAGTTAGTTTAAACCCCCCCCCCAACAGCACTAGCAAACCTCCCCGCAAGGATGTTGGTCCCGTTCCGGTTCAGGTGCAACCCGTCCAACTTGTACAGGTCCCACCTTCCCCAGAAGCAGACCCAGTGATCCAGGAAACTAAAGCCCCCCCTCCTACACCAACTCTTTAGCCACGCATTCATCTGCTCCATCCTCCTATTCCTATACTCACTAGCACGTGGCACCAGGAGTAATCCATAGATTACAACCTTTGAAGTCCTGCTTTTTAATCTGCTACCTAGCTCCCTAAATTCTTGTTGCAGGGCCTCATCCCTTTTACAACATTGTCATCAGAATTATTCTACAAACCATATACAATATAGCTTGCATTTAAGATGAATATTTCCACTTAAACGGCATTAAAATTTATGATGTAATGTTATTTTACCGGGTTATCCATTTGAAGCAAAATAAACAGTTTAGCAATGTGAACCATGACCTCTGACTGTTCGCCCTCCCCCTTCAGATGCCCTGCAGCCGTTCAGTGACATCCTTGACCCTGGCACCAGGGAGGCAACATACCATCCTGGAGTCACGTCTGCGACCACAGAAACCTCTACCTGTTCCCCTTACGATAGAATCCCCTATCATTATTGCTCTCCCACTCTTTTTCCTCCCCTCCTGTGCAGCTGAGCCAATTGTAGTGCCACGAACTTGGCTCTTGCTGCATTCCCCTGAGAAACCATCTCCCCCAGCAGTATCCAAAATGGAAAATCTGTCGGAGAGGGAGATGGACCCAGGGGACTCCTGCACTACCTTCCCAGTTCTTTTACTCTGTCTGGCGGTCACCCATTTCCTGTCTGCCTGTGCACTCTTTACCTGCAGTGTGACCACCTCGTTAAACGTGCTATCCATGAAGATCTCAGCTTCGCGGATGCTCCACAGTGACTCCAGCCGCAGCTCCAACTCCAAAACATGGATTTCGAGTAGCTGCAGCTGGAGACACTTCCTGAACATGTGTTCGCCCTGGACACCGAAAGTGTTCCTGACTTCCCACATAGCACAGGAGGAGCACTCCATGGTGCCAAGCTGCCCTGCCATGTCCTACCCTTAATTTACTCCCTTTACTTCCTTTAAATTAAAGAATATTAAATACACTAGGGACCTTACTTCCCTTTAAACACTACTCACTCTAAACTAGAGACCTTACTTTTACTTTAACGACTGGACTGTAGAAATAATCACCAGGTCCTACTTACTGTGGTAAACCACTGTTTGTATTCCACTGTGTACATGCCTGGACATGCCTCGGCTGACTCCTCCCACAAGTCCTAGTATAAAGGTGACTGCTCCCCAGCCCTTTGTATTTCTGGACCGGTAGACCACTCGAGGCAGACCTTCATTCTTTTGTTAATAAAAGCCTTTAGTTACTCTCTTAACTCTCAGTCTTTTATGAGTAATTGATAGCGCATCAATTACCAATTAGCTTCTTCCCTGGTTGGATCGTCACTTTAGCGGTTTCACAGTTGTTGTTTGACTGCACCCACTCTCGTTAAGAATTATGAATTATTTCTTTAAATGTTTGCCATTGCTTATCTACCATCATATCGTTTAAGCTAATTTTCCAATCTACCTCAGCCAACTCGCCCCTCATACGTCCGTAATTGGCTTTGTTTAAATTTAAGGCACAGATTCCGGACTTAACCACATCACTCTCAAACTTACTATGATCACTCTTCCCTAGAGGATCCTTTACAATAAGATTACTAATTAACCCTGTCTCATTACACAATACTAGCTCTAAAATAGCTTCTTCCCTAGATGGTTCCTCGACATATTGTTCCAGAAAACTCTCTCAAATGCATTCTATGAACTTGTCCTCCAAGCTACTTTTGCCAATTTGGTTTTCTCAGTCTATATGAAGATTAAAGTCCCCGATTATTGCATTACCCTTGTTACATGCTCCTCTAATTTCCTGATTTATACTCTGTCCAACACTGTGATTACTCTTATTACTCGTAGGGGGCCTATAAACTACTCCCATCAGTGTTTTCTGCCCTTTCTTATTCCTTAGCTCCACACATACTGATTCTACATCCTGATTTTCTGGGCTAAGATCCTTTCTCTGTACTGCCTTTATCTCAGCCTTTATTATCAGGCCTACCCCACCTCCTTTTCCATTTTGCCTATTTTAACACAGTTGCTAAACTGTTTATTTTGCTTCAAATGGATAACCCGGTAAAATGACATTACATCGTAAATTTTAATGCCGTTTAAGTGGAAATATTCATCTTAAATGCAAGCTATATTGTATATGGTTTGTAGAATAATTCTGATGACAATGTTGTAAAATTGGTTTCCTTACGTTGTTGCCTGTTCTCAAGATTCATGTTCACCTCCGTGAAATGGTACAATATATTTTACAAAAGGGTATTTTTCAACTTCACCGCCTGGCACAGCATATTGTCTGCTCTTTACAGAATCCGGCTGTTTCTTGTTCCAGTGATTTCAATGGGAAGAAGACTGGACAAGTTCCACAATGGGCGAACAGCTGTGCCAGATTACCACCCAAGCAGTGAAGTTAAAAATTACCCTAAGTGTTTCTGCCGCTTTTCTGTTCATTCATTTTAATGGATGGAAATCCTGCTGGGCCTACTGGCCTCGTGCCCGAATCCTCACTATTCCGTCCCAGCATGTGTAGCACTCGGACCGAAACGTGAATATAAAAACAAGGGCTAGGGATGTGTGCGCTTCATGATTTTCAGAGTATTTTTAAACAGTTTAAAAAAAAGTCTTTCTTATAAATTCTTATTATGGGATACATTTTGCAGATCGAGGACAGTCTACAGGGGGCCATCTGTCCGATTTATTCCGCACAGCTGTTCCCACCTTAACTTCCAAGTTCTGTCCTCATTACGTATTTACTTGGAGCTCGGCCTGCACAGCAGGTATCTCTGGGAGCTCGCACACCGGGGGGAGGGGCGAGGCTGTAGCAATCTAAAAGGACAGCAACAGTGAAATGTGCAGAGCTTTTTTTCTTCCCTCATCCTCAGTACTGCAGTGACAGAGAAAGGTTTGCAAATTGAAATAAAAGTAAATATAACACTTGGGAATGGAAACCGATAAGAATTTCTGTTTTGTAGAAACTGAAGCATGTGGATCTCACATTTGTAAACTTTGATTATGGGCCTGGATTGCTATATTAATAAGTGATTGGTGCAGGACAGAAAAATGGAAATTCACTTTGGGGAGTACAGAGGAGAACTTGTAAGTGAAAAGTATTGCTCTTATCGACAATTTCTGTGCTAGAAATAAGTGAGCAGGGAAACATTAGTTGCCTAAAGGTGGCAGAAAGAAGGAAAGTGATTACACAGTTCTACCTCCATGACAAAGTGACATATCAGAAGGTTGCAAACACAATGAATGAAGGCATTTTACACTGCTGTGATGCTGAGCGTTCAGCATTTTTCCACTTGCTTGCATTTTGCATTTAAAAGCACAATTGGTGCAGAACTGAAATCTGCATGATGGTGAGATTTCCTTTAAAAAAACACTTCATTGGGTTGCAAAGGCAATGCTAAGCATACTGCAGCAAAACTTTTAGTTTAACCCCCGATTTTGACTCGGGGTGTGAGTGTGGCATGGGCGAGGTGCCGAGCGGTCAAGCTTGCACTGGTCCTCGTTACCATTTTCCGAGGTAGTCTCCCATCCAATGGTGGCGGGAATGATAAGGAAGCTAGCGGGCGGGAGCAGGATTTCAGGCGGCAGGAGGCCACCACCACGAGCCCTGGTCGGGTGGGGGAAGAGGGGAAAGCCCAGGCCTGGGGAGGCCTAAAGCTTCCTTTTTGTGCCCTAAGGAGCATTCTTGCTCCTCCTGGCCCACAAGGAAACCATTAAAAACTTACTAAAACTTACCATGGCGGGCCTCTTCTGACCCTGGATCCTCACGCCAGCTTTCCTAGCATTGTTCGGCATGGTTTGTGAGTTGCAAAGTCCAGTGTTAAAATAGTGTCAGGGTTGGTATTACCTTACTGGACCCCAACTTCTGAACATTTATGAAGCCCTCACCTACCCGGGAGTTAAAGTAACAGTGGGCGGGAGTGCAGTGCCATCAGGATGATAAGGACACTGCTCCTATTTTAAACCCGCACGCCCTGTTCTCTGGTAATCAGGACTTTAGATTTCCACCAATGACTTACAAATAAAATACATTGATTAAAGAAATAAAATAAACATTTTGAGTTCAAATCAATAAATTCACTGAATTAAATTCCCACTTCATATAAACTTAAGGGAAGGGATTTAAAAATTCACAATATTTCTCAGTAGTGGAGGGTTTCTGAAAATGCAGAGATATATTCGCAGATGGTACCCTTGAGATGCTGAGGCACATAGTGAGTCAAAGGAGGGTTGCCCTGATTGACATGATAGAGTATCCTCCCTAAACAGTTATCAGAAATGCCTGACAGGAGATAGTCGGCAGGGTGACTTCTCTACAACACTGCGAATCATTGCAGGTCACAATTGTAGTGTATGTGCTTTAAGTCAGAACTACTTTTTACAGCTCCTGTATACTGTAGTACCGGCAGTGACCACACCGGTATATAAGCTGTGCGCATGCCTCTGTACCCCAGTCTAGAGTTTACCCTCCTCCAGTAAAGACCTGTTGTTTGTTTATGTACAGCATCCGTGTGATTATTTATCCACTGAACCACGGATCTAACAGTGGCAACGAGTGTCGATGCGAATCTACCTGCAACATAAAAGAAACAAAAAAAAAAACAAAAAAAAGTCGAGTCCAGGAACACGGGCGTCGACCGCGAGCAACCGCCCAGCAGTCAGGCAGAGATCCAACTTCGCTGGGGAGGCTGTGGAGAGCCTGGCTTGGTTCCCCAGCCACAACGAGCAGTAAGAGACCGACGACAGGTCCAGAGCAGACCCTTCCCGAGCAGCGGCGGCTGGAGCCGACCGACGGCAGAGAGAGAGAGAGCCGGGCAGCGTCGACAGGGTAAGAAAGAGGGTGAAGAGAGCAGGGCGCAGTCGGGGGTTGATCACCGAGCGGCGTCGAGGAAAAATACTGCAAACCGGAGAGAGAGAGGGTAAGAAACAGCCGGGTTCTAGACTGAGCGGCGTCGACAAATATCAAGAGAAGAACGCGCAGAGCACAGCCAGGGATCACGGGCTGATCAGGGTCCGCGGGGCGAAGCAAGGGGAGGCGCCACTGAGCCGCGGAGAAGCAGAGCGAGCGCAGGAGGCGCCATTGAGCCGCGGAGAAGGAAGAGCGCGGGAGACGCCATTTTGCGAAGCTGCAGCGGAGAAGACGGGCGAGCGCGGGAAGGAAGGAAAGCGCGAGAGACGCCATTTTGTGCCAGCGGAGAAGAAGGGGACGCGCGGGAGGCGCCATTGGGGATAGTTAACGCACAACCAAGGATGCCAAAGAGTGGCAGTATCTCTACGTTCGACAATGAAGTCGAAGATTGGGCGACATATGTGGAACGTATTGAGGTGTACTGCAGGGCGAATGAAGTGCCAGATGCTAATAAAGCACTGGTTCTGTTAAATTCCATGGGTGCAAAAACTTATGGGTTACTGCGAAATCTAATAACCCCAGAGAAGCCGGTAAACAAGAATTTTGAAAGCATCGTAGAAATCCTACAGGACCACTTAAACCCCACACCGCTGCTGATAGCAGAACAATTTAGGTTCCATAAAAGGAACCAACACAAAGATGAAAGCAATGCTGAGTACCTAACGGAACTGCGCAAGCTATCGAAATACTGCCAGTTTGGAGCGGGACTAGCAGACACGTTAAGGGACAAGTTTGTGTGTGGGCTACAAAGTGAAGGAACCCAGAAACGGCTTCTATCAGAAAAGGACCTTACGCTGGACAAAGCTTTCAATATGGCAGTATCACACGAAGCAGCCGCAAGGGGCGCTGCAGAGATACAACGGAGACCGCAAGAATATGGCACCAACGAAATGACCTATGGAACAGGGAAGTGCTATCGCTGCGGCAGAACAACACATGACCAGAAAGATTGTTGGTTCAAGGACCAAGTGTGCAGACAGTGTGGGAAAGCAGGACACATAGCAAGAGTCTGCAGGTCTGGGAAGAAAACCAACAGCAAGAAATCTCCACAGGAGAAGTACAAAAAGGTACACCAGGTGATGGACAGTGGTTCAGACGAACAGAAAAGTGACAGCTAGAACAGAGAAGTGGCAACCCGGAACGATATGTACAAGGCAGGGGCCATTAATGTACACAGTGGATGTCGGGGAGAACATTGTGAGAAGCCACGTCGATCAGATCTTAGCATCACAGGAATGCGTCAACCCCATGTCTCGAGTACCTGGGGATGAACCCGACATAGCGATAGCATCTACTTCAGACCCAGTAGCAGTGGAACACGATGCACTACCCGATGAAAGGGGGTCAGAATCGCCTCTGCACCAAGAACAAGAACCTCCGGAAAGGCACTATTCTGAAAGGGTCAGGAAGCCGCCCCAAAGACTGAATGTATAAATGGACTTTTGTTATTGAATGTACATGTAAAAATGTAATTGTTATTTGAATATTAAGGGGGTATTATTAATCTAAAAAGGGAGGAATTGTAGTTTATGTGCCTTTAAGTCAGAACTACTTTTTACAGCTCCTGTATACTGTAGTACCGGCAGTGACCACACCGGTATATAAGCTGTGCGCATGCCTCTGTACCCCAGTCTAGAGTTTACCCTCCTCCAGTAAAGACTTGTTATTGATTTATGTACAGCATCCGTGTGATTATTTATCCACTGAACCACGGATCTAACAACAAGGAGCTCTCTTCAACGGGTGGTTAATACTTAATGTTAAAAAGAGCACAGGTGGGATCGATTGCTTGCTCCTAAAGAGATTTTGAACTTACTTTTCAAAGTTCCAAGGACGTCCAGTTAACCACCTTGGCACTTTTAAAAATGTGGTTTCAAAACATAGAAACATAGAAGATAGGAGCAGAAGTAGGCCATTCGGCCCTTCGAGCCTGCTCCGCCATTCAATGAGATCATGGCTGATCATCCAAATTCAGTACCCTGTCCCTGCCTTCTCCCCATATCCCTTGATCCCTTTAGCCTTAAGAAATATATCCAACTCTTTCTTGAATATACTTAATGAACTGGCCTCCACCGCCCTCTGTGGCAGAGAATTCCACAGGTTCACTACTCTCTGGGTGAAGAAATTCCTCCTCATTTCAGTCCTAAATGGCTTACCCCTTTTCCTTAGACTATGACCCCTGGTTCTGGACTCACTGGCCATCAGAAACATCCTTCCTGCATCTAGTCTGTCCAGGCCTGACAGAATTTTATAGGTTTCGATGAGATCCCCTCTCAATCTTCTAAACTCCAGTGAGTATAAGCCCAATCGACACAATCTCTCCTCATATGTCATTCCTGCCATCCCAGGTATCAGCCTGGTGAATCTTCGCTGCACTCCTTCCATGGCAAGAACGTCCTTCCTCAGGTAAGGCGACCAAAACTGCACACAATACTCAAGGTGCAGTCTCACCAAGGCCCTGTACAACTGCAGCAAGACATCCTTGTTCTTGTACTCGAACCCTCTTGCTACGAAGGCCAACATACCATTTGCCTTCTTAACCGCCTGCTGCACCTGCATGCTTACCTTCAGCGACTGGTGCACAAGAACACCCAGGTCTCTTTGCACTTCCCCTTCTCCCAATCTATTGCCATTCAAATAATAATCTGCCTTCCTGTTTTTGCCACCAAAGTGGATAACTTCACATTTATCCACATTATAGTGCATTTGCCATGTTTCTGCCCAATCACCCAACCTGTCCAAATCGCACTGGAGTTTCACGACATCCTCCTCACAGCATACCCTCCCACCCAGCTTTGTGTCGTCTGCAAATTTGGAGATATTACATACAATTCCCTCGTCCAGATCATTAATATATATTGTGAACAGCTGGGGTCCTAGGACCGATCCTTGCAGTACCCCACTAGTCACTGCCTGCCACTCGGAAAACGACCCGTTTATTCCAACTCTTTGCTTTCTGTCCGCCAACCAGTTCTCTATCCAAGTCAATACCTTGCCCCCAATCCCATGTGCCTTAATTTTGCACGCTAATCTCTTATGCGGGACCTTATCGAAAGCCTTCTGAAAGTCGAAATACACCACATCCACTGGTTCTCCCTCATCTATTTTACCAGTTACATCCTCAAAAAATTCCAGTAGATTAGTCAAGCATGATTTACCTTTTGTAAATCCATGTTGACTTTGTCCGATCCAGTCACTGCTTTCCAAGTGCTCTGCTATTACATCTTTTATAATGGACTCTAGCATTTTCCCCACTACCGATGTCAAGCTTACCGGTCTATAATTCCCCGCCTTTTCTCTACCACCTTTTTTGAATAGTGGGGTAACATTAGCTACCCGCCAATCCATGGGTACCGTTCCAGAGTCTACTGAGTTCTGGAAGATGACCAGCAATGCATCTACTATTTCTAGGGCCACTTCCTTAAGTACCCTGGGATGTAGATTATCAGGCCCTGGGGATTTATCGGCCTTCAGTCCCATCAATTTTCCTAACACCATTTCCCTACAAATATTGATTTCTTTCAGTTCCACCCTTTCATCAGACCCTATGTTCCCCGGCATCTCTGGGAGGTTATTTGTGTCCTCCTTTGTGAAGACAGAACAAAAATATGTATTTAATTGGTCTGCCATTTCTTTGTTCCCCATTATAAATTCCCCCGATTCTCACTGCAAGGGACCTACGCTTGACTTCACCAATCTTTTTCTCTTCACATATCTATAAAAGCTTTTACAGTCAGTTTTTATGTTCCCTGAAAGCTTACTCTCATATTCTATTTTCCCTTTCTTAATTAATCCCTTTGTCCTCCTTTGTTGAATCCTAAACTGCTCCCATTCCTCAGGATTATTGCTTTTTCTGGCCAATTTATATGCCCTCTCCTTGGACCTTATGCTATCCCTAATTTCCCTTGTTACCCACGGTTGGGTCACCTTTTTTGTTTTATTTTTATGCCAAACTGGGATGAACAAATTCTGTTGTTCATCCATTCGGTCTTTGAATGTTTGCCATTGCCTATCCACCGTCAACCCTTTGAGTGCCATTCCCCAATCAATCCTACCCAACTCGCTCCTCAGACCATCGTAGTTTCCTTTATTTAAATTGAGGACCCTAGTCTCCGAGTCAACTACTTCATTCTCCATCTTAATGAAGAATTCGATCATATTATGATCGCTCCAACCCAAGGGGCCTCGTACAACAAGATTGCCAATTAATCCTTCCTCGTTACATAATACCCAGTCTAAGATGGCCTGATCTCTGGTTGGTTCCTCGACATATTGGTCCAGGAAACCATCCCGTAAACACTCCAGGAATTCCTCCTCCACAGTATTGTTACTAATTTGGTTGGCCCAATCTATATGTAGATTAAAGTCACCCATGATGACTGCTGTGCCCTTATTACACGCTTCTTTAATTTCCCTTTTAATGCCATCCCCAACCTCCGCCTTACTGTTTGGAGGTCTATAAACCACTCCCACTAACGTTTTTTTCCCCTTAGTATTTCTCAATTCTACCCATACAGATTCCACCTCATCAGAGCTAATATCCTTCATTACAATTGTGTTAATCCCTTCTTCAACCAGTAATGCTACCCCACCTCCCTTTCCTTTTTGCCTATCTTTCCTGAATATCGAATACCCCTGGATGTTGAGTTCCCAGTCCTGGCCTTCCTTGAGCCACGTTTCCGTAATCCCAACCAAATCGTATTTGTTTACTTCTATTTGCGCAGCCAATTCATCCACCTTATTACAAATGCTCCTCGCATTAAGACACAAAGCCTTCAGGCTTGTTTTTTTAACGCTCTTAGACCTATTAGAATTATTATTTACTGTGGCCATGTTTGATTTAAAACATGCCGGATTTATACTGCCCCGGGTGCAAATTGAGACCAGAGTGAAAACCCCTCTGGGGGGCATGTCGCATCACTTGGTGGTAATTTTCTTGGTGAAAAATTATTCATTAATCAGCCGCCCATTATACACCCACCCAATTTAGTGCAAGCTGTGGCTCAGTGGTAGCACTCTCACCTCTGAGTCAAGACATTGAGAGTTCAGGTCCCACTCCAGAGACTTGAGTATGTAATGTAGACTGACATTCCAGTGCAGTACTGAGGGAGTGCTGCACTGTCAAAGCTGCCATCTTTTGGATGAGACGTTAAACCGAGACCCCGTCTGCCCTCTCAGGTGGATGTAAATGATCCCATGGCACTATTTCAAAGAACAACAGGGGCGTTCTTCCCACTGTCCTGGCCAACATTTATCCCCCAATCAAAACCTAAAACAGATGATCATTGATTTAATTGCTGTTTGTGGGAGTTTGCTGTGTGCAAATTGGCTGCTGTGTTTCCTGCAGCAGTGATTACACTTCAGAAGTACTTAATTGGCTGTAAAGCGCTTTGGGACAGCCTGAGGTCATGAAAAGCACAATGTAATTGCAAGTCTTTCTTCCATTTACCTTTCAAATGGAAAAGAAAATCTGGCAAGATATATAACGGGCAGCTGATTCACAACCACCAGTACTCCACCTGCGTCAGTACTCCACCTGCGTCAGAAGTTAAAATTACTCCCAAACTTGAATTTAATGTACTTGGGAGTCAAGTCATCAATGCACGGACAAAACTATTATAGATCAATTTGAAAGTAGCAGCATGACTACAACCTTACTTAACACCAAGATCCAATGATAGAATCTTTTATATTGTTTATCCTTTAATTCAGATTCCAGTATCCTGAATCCATGAGATGCTTCTGGTTTTTATGATGTTAATTTTGTTTTCTGTAGACCCAGTTCCTGATTTACAAGCTGGTCTACAAAAATCATAATTAACAGCGCAAATGCCGGAGGCTGGCTCCCCTACAACGGGTTTCTAAAATCTAAATTAAAAGAAGACCAAAATAAAAGTGGCTAATTACTATGTGTCATTCAGGAATAGGTACGCTTTGTACAGAAAGTGATACTTCTCTCTAATATTTAATAGCACTACTTAACAGACTAATAACACTATTTAACAGACCATGCATGGAATATTAGCAAGAATCACAGATAATAATCAGTCTGTGTTATACTTTATCATCGCATTTTGAACATTACCACTGGGATGAATATAAGCAAGCAGCTAATCAGCTGGAAATCTGGGCCCAGCTGAGAAACCCATTAACAGTTCCTGCTGAAAACAAACTGGCTGATCTCCTGAATCTCACAGACATGAAAGTCCAAGCATGGCTGCCTGGGAACAGAGCTGCAGATTTGGAAATCTTTTGCCATACTGAGATACTGCCTTGACTGCTGAGATTTACTCATGACTGTAAGAGATCAGGGAAACAATGACCAGATACAGTGAGAATGTTTACCCAGGGCCCCAAGCTTGAGGTTTTGGCACAAACAAAATATCCTTCCTACCACAAGCAAATTATACTGAAACAATTTCCCTGACAAAATTATGGCTTTCCATTGCCCAACTGCACTCAGCTCTTTTAACAGCTGCCTGCTACTCAGGTTATGGCAATTTTACAGTTTTCTGTATAGATTCATAACAAATAAACCTTTGATTGTCAGCTTGATTCTGTGTATAAATAAAATACATATAAAAGGTGATCTTCTCTAATACTATAGCCATAAAATAATCCGGCGTAAGTGTCATGATGTGCCAAAGTTCGCAGGGTCAGGAGGAGGTCCCTTCATTTTCCTAGCACTGGTAGACGCTGGACCCAATAGGGGCGCACCTGGGGCACCTGCCATCACAACGAGGCCAGAGTGTCCAGCCAGAGCGAATTGTGTCAGGTCCCTCCTTGAAACAAAGTACAGATCCCATCGCCCCCCCACTCCGCAGCCCTCTGTGTAAGGGGGCCATTTAAACATTGAGGGTTATTTTGGTGAAAGGGTGAACACAGGCACTAAATAATAGGTGTTGTGCTAATAAGAAATGCCTGTTTGAAACTCTGGTTTTAGCACACAATTTTGGTCCTAATTCTGATGAATTTGGCTGGAGGTGCTAAAACAGACACCTGCAGGTTGAGCACTCAAGCGCTGATTTAGACGCAATTTTCATGGGCTCCACACACAAACTTCCACTGAAGGTGTGGAGTGTGCTGGTTGACACACAGCGGGATGTTTCAGGATGGCTCAGGAACCAACGGAGAAGGTGCACAGATTCTCAGATGTGGCACTGAGGACCTGGTGGAGGAGGTCCAGAAGAGGAGGGATGTTGTCTTGTTTTGCACACTTTGTACAAAAATAATAACTTGCAGGACAACAGAGTATTACAGTTTAAACTCTTTTATGAAGCATCAGGTCTGTGATCTCAATCATACAGCACAGTGGGGACAAGATGGAGTTAGGACGCCTCGCCTGGGTCTTCTAAACAATAGTAGTCCTTACAGATGCCTGCAGGCCAATGACAACTCAGCATGTGATCACATGTGAATATAATAGGTATTCCTTACAGATGCCTGCGGGCCAATGATAATTCAATATGCAAATGTTACATCCCCTTTCTTTTAAAAGAAAAATGTTATGCATTACTTTTAAACCTTTCTTCTACCTAATGTTCTTGGTAGCATAAACATATAAGTAAACTCAGCATTTAACTAGCACTGAAAACATCTCAACGTTTCAATAACGATGTACAGTTTTTTTTAGGGCAGCGATCCGTCTACACCCTTTGACAGTTCACAAGGCAAGGATAACTCTAGGCTTGACCTCTCGTCCCGACCTTGTGTGGTATGGAACTGAGCATGCTCTTGAATCGATCAACAATTCAGGTTCAGGTTTAGGTTCAGGTAAGTATGATGTGTTTTGTGTATTGCTCTGTTCATCACACTCTGTTGAACTGATCCTCTCGTCGGAATGACGGTGTTGTTCCTTGGTGTTCAGGTGGTGCCTGCGATTGCGGCGGTACACCTGTCCTTCTGGGGTGCAGATGTGATACGATCGCTCAGTGTCAGCTGACTGGATGACGACTGCTGGTTTCCAGTAGTCATGCTCCTGGATTCTGACGGATTCTCCATTGTGCAGTGGCAGCAGTAGTCTAGCTGACCTGTCATAGTATCTCTTTTGGTGTTGCTGTCTCTGTACATGTTTTGCATGCACTTGCTTGCAGCTGACGACCTCTGGCTGCAGCTGCTGCTTGGTGCTTGAAAGGATTGAGCGAAGTCTGCAGCTCATCAACAGCTGCGCTGGTGACTTGAAGTTGTCAACCAGAGTGTTGCGGTACTCAAGGGGACTGATGTAGGGGTCTCTTTTGTCCACTTTGGCTTTGTCCATGAGTGTTTTTGCAATCTGAACCATTTTTTCAGCAAGGCCATTGCTTTGAGGGTAATGTGGGCTTGATGTGACATGTGTGAAATCCCATGCCTTGGCAAGCGACTCGAACTCTTTTGATTTGTATTGGGGCCCATTGTCTGAGACTAAAGTCTCTACCATGCCATGCCTGGCAAAGGCTGCCTTTAGCTTGTGGATCACAGATGCAGATGTGGTGCTGTGAAGCTTGTCCAGTTCAAAAAATCTGCTGCAGTAATCAACAGTCACTATGTAGTCCTCGTTGTTCCATGTGAACAGATCCATTGCCGCAACCTGCCAGGGCCTGTCTGGGATACGGTGAGGTATCATGGGCTCTTTGACATTTGATGGGCGGTGTTCTAGACAAATGGAACATTTTCCGACAATGTCCTCAATGTGTTTGCACATTCCGGGCCAAAACATAATGTCACGTGCTCCTTGTTTGCATTTTTCCATGCCCATATGTCCAGCATGAATTTTTGTCAACCTCTCTTCTCTGAGACTGGTAGGAATGATGATTTTCTCCCCTTTGAAGACGATTCTGTTGATTTGTGACAGTTCGTCTCTGTGGTTCCAGAATTCAGATATGCTCTGAGGGCATTTCCTCCTTTCCTCAGGGCATCCTTCATGTATGACTTTGCTCAGCAGTGTGAGTTGTGCATCTTTCTCTGTTCCTGCTCAGATCTCCTTCAGTTTTGAGTCACTCACAGGTAAGCTGTTGTACACCATGTGCACCTGCACATCCATGCCCTCACTGAGGCTGCTGTCCTGGTAGCTAAGAGACTTTCTGGAGTCTGAGCTCTTTGTTGGGGTCGAAGTAGGCAAGAACTGGTCCTGGTTCTCTGGTGATTAGGTCTTTCATTTTCTGAAATGCTGTGTCATGTTGTTTGTCCCACAGGAACTCAGATTGTTTGAGCAACTGACGCATGGGTGCGTTGATTTTGGAGAGGCTCGGGGCAAACTTGGCTAAGTAGTTAACCATGCCTAGTACTGTCTCTAGCTCTGCGGGGTTCTTCGGCGGCTCCATCTTCTTGATGACGGAGATTTTATCTGGATCTGGCTTAATGCCATCAGTTGAGAGAGCCCAAAATAACTGATCTCGGTGGATCCGATTATGCTTTTCTCGGGGTTGAGCCGGATACCTTTCTCCCGTGATCTTTGTAGCATCGCACGGAGGTTCTTGTCAAGTTCCTCTCTATCCCTGCCATAGATGAGGATGTCGTCTACAATTGTGACTACTCCGTTGAGGCCTTCATAGGTTTCGTCGATCTTCCGCTGGAATTCATCCAGAGCTGAGATAAGACCAAATGGTAAACGCAGAAATCGGTAGCGTCCAAATGGTGTGTTGAACATTGTTAGCTTAGATGACTCTTCTGTGAGCTTGATAGTCCAGTATCCTGATCGTGCATCCATTACACTGAAGTAATGTGCTCCCACTAGCTTGGGTGTGATGTCATCTAGCGTTGGTAGAGGGTAGTGAGGGCGTTTGATAGACTTGTTCAAATCTCTAGGGTCAAGACAGACTCTGAGCTTACCTGTATGTGGTTTCTCAACCACTACTAACGCGTTGACCCACTCTGTCGGTTCTGTTTCCCGGACGATGATTTCTGTATTCTCCATACTCTGCAGCTCCTCCTTCAGGCGACTACATAGAGCAAGGGGTATCCTTCTCGGTGGGCAAACCACAGGGGTTGCTGCTGGGTCAAGGTGAATAGTGCATTCACCTGGGAATAGTCCGATTCCTTTGAAGACGTCAGCAAACTCCTCCATGACTGTCTGCTTCTCAACTGGTGCTGTCAATGATAGCACTAGCTTGACGACGTCCATGTCTAAACATGCCTTTAGACCTAGCACTGGAGGTCGTCGTCATATGTGTCTTCACAATGTTCCCTTTGGGGAACTGTATGAAGTGGTGGAAGGATTTCTGGCCGCGTTAACGCTCCTTCCGTGACCGTAATCATCTTCGTACCAGCCATTAGGGTTGTTAGTCCTACGGCGGGAGGGTTTTACGGGCTCCCACAACCCATACGAGGGGGGGGGGGGCACCCACACCCACGGACGCAAGTATCCCGCTGGATGTCAACCCAGAATTTAGAGCCGGAGCTCCGACTCCACTTGCCGGGACTGTCTGGAGCGGGGTTCGAAACCCTACGCCTTCTGGCCCAGCGGTGGGGATGCTACCGCTACGCCAAAGGCCCACTCCAGCACTGGAGGTGCTTGAGTGTCAACAATGTAAAAATCTAACATCATGTCGCTTTCTTTGTACTTGCATTTCATCACGCATGTGCCTTTTACAATGAGCTGCTCACCCCATAGCCGGTCAGTCTGCGTGAGATGGGCTGTAGCTCACACTCATCCTTCAAGCTGTGATACTCACTCAGAGGAATTGCATTAACCTGAGCTCCAGTGTCTAGTTTAAACCTAAGCTCTGTGCCCTGTTTGCCTATCTCAGTATCGGCAAAGGCCTGCTCAGTCTATGAAATCTGTTTTTTCTGTGACACAGAATTAATAAACAGTTCCTCTGCATTTGGCTCACTATCTGGCATTTGGCTGTCACTCACTGTGTGTACGGCTTTCTGAAAACAGTCCTGCAAACTTTAGCAAAGTGGTTCCGTTTACCACATTTAGCACATTGCCTTCCTTTGGCAGGGCAATGCTCCTTTTCCCCATGCAACTTGTTTCCACAATATCCACAGTTTTTGAAGCGTTTTATGCCTGTGTCGCCCATTTTTAGAACTCTCTCTGTTCTTTCTGTTCTGAAACACGCTCTCTGGGCGGCGTTCTTTGGTGTGTGTCTATTAACTGCATGCACTGTCTGTTCACGTGAGCTGCTCGTGGCACCGGTTATGGTTTTCAACTGTGCTTGGGCTATCTCGTGCGATCTAGCTATGTCCATAGCTTTGTCCAGCATTAGCCCGGACCCAACATTCAAAAGTTTCTCTCTCACTTTAGCTGAATGTATTCCAAACACGATGCGGTCTCTGACCATCTCATCTTTATCTTCTGCATATTCACAGTCTTTTACCAGCAGTTTTAACTCAGTCACGAACTGTTCAAACGACTCACTAGCTCCTTGTACTTTCTCCTGAAACTTGTACCTAGCGAATATCGCATTTGTCTTGGGCATCACATATGATTCAAAACGGTCAAAATAACTTTTCAGTACCTTTGCTTCATCTGCGGTGAGAGACCATGTGTTAAAAATGTCTCTCCCTTTTTCTCCGATCCACAGGAGTAGGTAGCTGCATCTTTCTTCCTCCCCTTTGCTTTTCAACAGACCCGAGAATATCAACTGCACGTGTTGCTTGAACTTGTGCCATTCTCTATGTAAGTTCAAAGATTCCCAATTCATTCAAGGTAAGGGAGCTCCAACGATGTCCATTTTCAATCTCTGTTCTGACACCATGTCTTGTTTTGCACACTTTGTACAAAAATAATAACTTGCAGGACAAAGGAGTATTACAGTTTAAACTCTTTTATGAAGCATCAGGTCTGTGATCTCAATCATACAGCACAGTGGGGACAAGATGGAGTTAGGATGCCTCGCCTGGGTCTTCTAAACAATAGTAGTCCTTACAGATGCCTGCAGGCCAATGACAACTCAGCATGTGATCACATGTGAATATAATAGGTATTCCTTACAGATGCCTGCAGGCCAATGATAATTCAATATGCAAATGTTACAGATGTCCTGTACCCGCAGGGGGTAAGGATTCCACCTCGCCCTCCTGTCCCTCTCTCCTGCAGCAGCTGGTGCTGCTCTGCCCAGCCTCATGTCCTCCTCCCATTCCTCCTGCAGATCAAGGGGGACCCCTACTAAGATGCCGATGACCAAACACTCCCTTTCTCTTGGTGATTCCTCTAAGGTGTCCAATAAGGTAGAGTAGCACAACACTTACTCTTTTCAGGTGAATTTCTCAGCATTTCTGGAACAAATGTTGATAGAATGTTGGTGAAGTCTTAACAAAGTGTCCCAGAAAGTCTCCTAATGTGTATCAATAGTCCTCTTCAAATCTCCAACAGAAAGTGAACAGTAAAAGGTGATATACCTTTAAGTAGCACTCAAAATCCTCTGCAACAACTTGTTTACTGCCAATCAGCTGGTCGTGCTAGGGGAGGGAGTTAGGTTTTAGATTCCAGAATGTTCCCTGTAGATTGGAAGGTAGCAATGGTAACCCTGCTATTCAAGAAAGGAGGAAGAGAGAAAACAGGGAACTATAGACCAGTTAGCTTGACATCAGTAGTAGGGAAATTGCTAGAATCTATTATTAGGAACATGGTAACAGGGCACTTAGAAAATCAGAATATGATTGGACAGAGTCAACATGGAAAAGGAAATCGTGTTTGACAAATCTGTTTTTTGAGGTTATAATGAGCAGGGTAGATAAGGGGGAACCAGTGGATGTAATGTATTTGGATTTTCAAAAAGCATTTGATAAGGTGCCACATAAGAGGTTATTACACAAAATTAGGACTCATGGGATTGGGGGTAATATATTAGCATGGATTGAGGATTGGTTAATGGATAGAAAATAGAGAGAAGGCATAAACGGGACATTTTTGGGTTGGCAGGCTGTAACTAGCGGGATATCGCAAGGATCAGTGCTTGGGTCTCAGCTATTTACAATCTATATTAATGACTTAGATGAAGGGACTGAGTGTAACGTATCCTAGTTTGCTGATGATACAAAGTTAGGCAGGAAAGTAAGCTGTGAGGAGGACACAAAGAGGCTGCAGAGAGATATTAGACAAGTAAACTGAGTGGGCAAGAACATGGCAAATGGAATACAATGTGGAGAAGTGTGAAGTTATTCACTTTGGTAGAAAAAACAAAAAAGCAGAATATTTTTTGAATGGTGAGAGACTGGGAAATGTTTGCACTCAGAGGGACCTGGGTATCCTTGTACATGAATCGCAGAAAGTTAACATGAAGGTACAGCAATTAGGAAAGCAAATGGTATGTTAGCTTTTGTTACAAAGGGATTAGAGTATAAGAGTAAAGAAGTCTTACTACAATTATACCAGGCATTGGTGAGGCCACACCTAGAGTATTGTGTAACTGTGTACAGTTCTGGTCTCCTTACCTAAGTAAAGACATATTTGCCTTAGAGGGAGTGCAGCGAAGGTTCACTAGACTGGTTCCTGGGATGAGGGGATTGCCCTAAGAGGAGAGATTGAGTAGACTAGGCCTATATTCCTTAGAGTTTAGTAGAATGAGAAGTGATCTAATTGAAACATATAAAATTCTTAAGGGGCTTGACAAGGTTAATGCTGGGAAAATGTTTCGCCTGGCTGGGGAATCTAGAACACGGGGTTACAGTCACAGAATAAGGGGTCAGCCATTTAGGACTGAGATAAGGAGAAATTTCTTCACTCAAAGGGTTGTGAATCTTTGGAATTCTCTACCCCAGAGAGCTGTGGATGCTCAGTCATTGAATATATTCAAGAGGTCGATAAATTTTTGGGAATTAAGGGATATGGGGATAGTACAGGAACGTAGAGTTGAGGTAGAAGATCAGCCATGGTCTTGTTGAATGATGGAGCAGGCTCGAAGGGCCAAATGGCCTGTTCCAGCTCCTATTTCTTATGTTCTTATGAAGGATATACTTGCCTTAGAGGGAGTGCAACGAAGGTTCACTAGACTGATTCCTGGGATGAGGGGCTTGTCCTATGAGGAGAGATTGAGTAGACTAGGCCTATGTTTCCTCGAGTTTAGAAGAATGAGAGGTGATCTCACTGAAACATAATGGCCCAGAATTTGTGGTCGGGATGACGGCGAACTTGCAGCATTCTGCGTCATCCCGCCTTTGAAACTGACCACAACTTTGGGATTTGGCGTATGCATCCTGAAGTTGTGGTCTGTCAATGATAGCTCCGAAACAGGCTGCGTTGTGCCCCACCCCCATTGAGTCGGCAATCTGTGTAATCAGCCAAATCAGGGAAACTAACGAAAACTTTGGCTCTTCCGCAGTAAGTACGCTGTTAAATTCCCTACTGAAAGTTAGACCCAAAGGGATTAGGTGTAACTAGAGTTTTGACAATGTTATTACTGCTAAACAAATGTTAAGTGCCTGGAAAACTAATTTAAATTTTGTGTAGTGTGAAATTTGTCCATTTTAATAAAATTAAAATTTTTAAGAAACTTTCCCCCCAATTTTTTTTTTTAAGTTTGTCCATCTTTATTTCAGGTTTGGTGTTCCCCATGTGAGAGCCCCAATCTTTGTTTTGCTCTCTCTAACATTTTTAAAAAGTTAGAATTTTAAGAGCTTACTCACTTCCTTGTTCGCAGTCTATGAGAATTCTGCGTTTTGGCTGCTTAGTCACCCTGTTGACATCACAGCAGTTTGCACAAGGGGATCCCCACAGGGTTCTCGACACAGGGATCCTTGTGCGAAGCGTACTTCGGGGCCGGCAGCGAATGCCTTTGATGTTTCCCCTGGCTGGGGCACATCTAGAACTAAGGGTCACAGTGTCAGGATAAGGGGTCGCCCATTTCAGACTGAGACGAGGAGAAATTTCTTCACTGAAAGTGTTGTGAATCTTTGGAATTCTCTACCCCAGAGAGCTGTGAATGCTCAGTTGTTGAGCATTTTGGATACTAAGGGAATAGCACGGGAAGGTGGATTTGAGGTAGATCAGTCATGATCTTATTGAATGTTGGAGCAGGCTTGAATGGCCTACTCCTGCTGCTATTTCTTATGTTCAAGCGCTATCCACCAAAATGCCATGCAGCTTCATTAATGAGCATCAACAGGCAATTTAAGTGGCAATCAGCCCCTTAACGATCCTCCAAGCGGCCGTTCCTAGTGCAGGCTACAACTCCTTTACCAAGATGGCGACATGCGCGAAACCCAGGCTAAACCGGTGTTTCAGCTTAAGACCCCATTTTGGTCACCTCGGAGGTTCTTTAGCGCCTAAGTTCCTGGGGAAAATCAGCCCCTGGGTCTTACAGTTTCATGGGTCCAAGCCATAATTTTGGCCTGAATCCTAAGTTGGTCCCTGTATTCACCCTGGGGTTGCTGGTACTCCAGATGTACCTGCAGCAACCATACACCAGGTCCCAGTGAAGAGGGGAGGGAGAAGGCAGGGGGAGATCATCCCGACGTGGGAGCCTCAAAAAGAATGGCAGTGGGCTGCGTGTTTCTCGTTGGCCCAAGAGGAATTCACTTGCTTCTCCTGGGCCCACAAAAATAAAAACTCAAAATTTACTGTTTTTTCAGCGGTTTCCTGCGGTCCCTGTAAGGCTGCTCAACGCCTGGTACAACTGGCACGTGCCCTGACCTTTTGTACCTGAATTTTGCAGTCCTGTCCTGCAACTGGTAGAGAACCCTGACTTGCATATTTAAGCAGCCATATGCCTGTTTCAGGTGCGCAAGCTGCTTGCCCATTTACAGGCCCACCTGAATATTGCATCAGGTGTCATTGGGCATCAAGGGGCGGCCGTGAGGGTGATTGTCTTCCCCAATGTATCCAGGCCCTAGCCTAGATTATGATCATTCTGGTGTCCTCCTGCTGAAGTTACAGAGGGAGTACACCAGAAGGGCCCCAGATTTCTGAGGCCGCTATGAATTTATGAGAGCAGCACAGACTTAAAGACAAAGAAATGATGCTGCACAAATATTAGCATCGGAATACTTCAGGCGTTTGTGTACAATTCCATTGCTATTTTAGCAGATATTAGTCCCCTGATTTTAAACAACTTATTTTCTCCATCAATATAATAGACAAAGGAATTCCATAAAAATGTCTTAAATTTTCACATACTACTATTTGCATGACATAGTTTCATGGCCAAAGAAACAACTCATTCGGACTTTCCACATTCATGGGCTTCTAGGTGGCAAGGAAATCCCTATTTAAGTTAAACATTAAAAGGAGGAAGGCCAGGGAATTGATAGAGTAGATAGCTAAAGTTGAAAAACAGGCACAATGGGCCGAATGGCCATCTTCCATACTGCAATTTTAATAACATGAAAAATGGGTTAAATGGGCATTCATTTCTTTTGCCCAGGTTTTTAATGCTCCCTCAAGAATGCAAAATTGGATTTGTTAACAAAACACAAACAACTGATCAGCCATTCAGAACTTGCATGTAATAATACTGCACAGCTGCTTGTTAGAGGGGCATTCATGAGCTGAAATCTGCAAAACCTTGCTAATATTATATGCAGTGTATATGTCTTCAGCGCATTTTATGAAGATTGATTCAGCTGAAAATGTGCAAACCTAATTCAGCCAGGAGGGTTTACATTCATTCAGCTCCATAATGACAGCCCTTTTCCAAATATAAAATGTGGCCTGTGTCATAATTATTGTTTGTGAGAGCACTCCTATACTGTCAATTTAATATAGCTTTAAAATATATTTACTCCTGGATCAGGTCAGCAATGTTTGTAAATTGGGAGGAAGGAATTGGATGAATGGCTCAACCTGAATCATGTCATGCAGAGAAAATGTAATTAGATTATGCTTCTAAAATTGGTGATGTCTTAAAAGCAGCATGCATATTCATGATTGCATAGATTTCTCTCTGGAGTTATGTTGGGGACCTGGCATAACTCCAACAGAATGCAACAAAAATTGCTTATAAGCTGCTTAGCTACCTGTCTCCAGCACTTTCAGGATCTCCTGCTGGAAGTGAAGGGGGAGGTGGGTTAGAATAAGCACGCCCAAATATGCATATTCAAACTGCACGCAAGACAGAAATAAGTTATCAGATGTATTTTCCATTATTTGTGCCATAGCAATGCAGGACGCAAGGAACATGTATTTGTTTCTGGCGTGGAAAAAGAACCATTTGCATTTATATAGGACCTTTCACTTAGAAGAATGTCTCAGACACTTCACAGAGGCATAAGGAATAAGTGGATGCAGAGTCAAAGAGGGATATATTGGGAGGGGTGACCAAAATCTTGATCAAAGAGATGCATTTGATGAGGGGTCTTAAAATAGTGCAGGAAGGTGGAGAGATAGGGAGGGAATTCTAGAGTGTGGGTCATAGATGGCTGAAGGTATGGTCGGCATTGGATGGGTGCAGGGAGGAGGGGATGTAGAAGAGACCACAGTGAGAGGAATGCAGAGTTCTAGGTGGAGTGTTGGGCTGGAGGAGGTTACAGAGATGGGGGTGGTGTTGGCAAGGTCATGGAGGGATGTGTGAGGTGTTGTGTGACCAGGAGTCATTGTAGGTCAGCAAAGCCAGGAGAGATGGGTAAGCAGGACTTGGTGCAGGATGGGATATAGGTAGCAAAGGTCTGGATGAGCTGAAGTTTACAGAGGCTGCAGAATGGGAGGTCCGCCAGGAGAGCATTGGAATAGTCGAATGTGGAAGTGACAAAAGCTTTAATGAGGGTTTCAGCAGTAGATGGGCTGAGGTACAGGCAGAGACGGGCGATGTTACAAAAGTAGTTGGTCTTTGTGATGGAGAGGCTATGGTGTCAGAAGCTCAAGCTTGGGGTTTAGTAAGATGTTAAGATTGTCTGGTACAAGCTGAAACAAAATGACTGGCGAGGGAGATGGAATCAATGGCAAGGGTAAGCATTTTTTGCAGGGTAGCAAAGCTGATGGCTTTGGTCTTTCCAGTGGGGGACCATAACAATTAGCTCATTGATATATGAGCTGGATACCATAAACCTGCATGGACTACACATACACTTCTCCACTCTTCTGAAAAGTAGGCTGATTCACACTTTCATCTGTTTGTCTGCTAGAAGTGATGGCAAACTTTGAATATGCCCACCCATATCTGGGAAGTTAGAATAACTGATGTACATTCCATCATTAATGCCTTAGCATTGCTATGCATCAGGAATTGCTTTCCTGGCATTTAGCATTGCTAAATCAGCAGAAAGTGATTTTACTAATTAAAGGGCCACATTACCTAGCGTAATAGATTGAATAGCGATTGATTGCACTAAACAAAGCAAGATATTTTAAAAGGATTAAATTTAAAGGAAAACCCTGCAGCAGATGTTGTAGCAATTTTCCCCTCTCCCCATCTCAATCAATCAAATCAAATCAAATCAACTTTTATTGTCATTGTTAGTGCACAAGTGCAGTACAACGAAATGTAGGCTTGCGGCTCCCGAGAGTGTACAATTTGGATTAGGACACTTAAACAATTCAACATACATTTGTACATATATATTAGCATAAATATGACCATAATAAAGTGCATCGGCAGATGTGCAGGCTTTAGTGTTTATTTGTGGAGTTCAGTAGGATGACAGCCCTGGGAAAGAAGCTGTTCCTAAATCTGGTCATACGGGTGCGAATGCATCTGTAGCGTCTTCCAGATGGTAGGAGGGCGAACAGACTGTGGCTGGGGTGGGTAGGGTCTAAAGAAACATCAGGAACCCCACACAAAAATTAAAATGAGCCTTAGCCTGGATTATCTGCCGAGATCAAAGTACTGCCTGGCAAGTGGGAGCAAAGGCTGCACCATCACTAATCTGGCAGATTGGAAGATCTAGGTCAGAATCTCAGCCAGGGTAGCCGTTAGGATGCTGCAATTAGTTTCAGTGCTCTGGAGTAGGGAGGAGGGAAAAAATTCTCCCAGGATTCCCACTCTCGTTCACTATTCTGTGACTGCTGAAAAGTGTGTATTGACAGCAGGTGAGAACAGGATTTGCCTTGTCTGTGATGACCCTTATGGTCGAATGGCCTGATCACTCCATCGAAGTTCACACAGAAGAATAACTGGGATGGCAACCCAGCAAGAGTCTTTTGCCAACAAAGCCACTGGGAAGTCTCAAGAAAATGTTTTGAATCAAGCCAAACCAAATGGCTGGTTGACCACTCACATACATTGAAAGAATAAGAATTCTACTAAATCTGCCAGCACATTCAACAGGTCATATATTTTGTTTTAAATCTTTTAACTCACAGATACTCATGGCTGTACGCTTTGATACCATGTTACTTTGAGAAAAGATTAATTCAGTCTATGGTTATACCTGTATACCTACCTGAAATAAGTAATCAATGCACAGATTTATAAAAGGCCTATAAGATATTTCTCATAAATATAGTGAGAGCCTGGTAGGTAGGTCAAAATCTGCATTACTCGTAGTACTTTACATTTCACTGGCACTGTTCCACTTAAGAGGAAAGCATGAACCTCTTCTGAATCACGGTCGGTCCAAGAGGGAGCAGTGTCTTTTTGTGTTAAATAATGACGCATATTGTTTCATTGCAATTAATTTTATTTGAAAATACTGCATCGACAGGAGAATTAATTTTTTTAAATGCTGTCATACTAAAAAAAAAGTTGCCTTGTGATATTTTGTCACGTTTGACAGATTTCAGAATATCTTTCATTCCCACCATAAAGTCTCTGGTCTTTCTTCAACCCCCAAATGTGGTAATAGATATTAAAAACATCTTCCTCAAATTGTCAACACTGAAGGCCAAAGCAGTACCATTTTTAGTTGGTGTTCCATTTAAGCTTTAGAAGCGGTGGAGGAGCAGCACTCAACACAAGCAGGTTATAAGGCCACGGGGACTCTGCTTAAGGTGGAGCTAACAGGTCAGTAAAATGGAACAATTTTCTTCAACTAACTAGGTACTTCTTACTAAAGAAACAGTGATTACAGTAGAATGACTAATGGAAGCATCCACATCATTATTGATCTAATGAGATACACATCATGTAAGCTGCTTGAACTCAAGTATTTATGTTTCCCTGAGCCTGCAATTAAATTCTGAAAGCAAACAATAATTTCACTGCTATTGACCTCACTCAGTACATTACCTGAGCTGCCTTCCACATAAGGGAAGCAATGATACAGGGCAGGCCTGACTGATTTTATTGAAACAGGTCTGTATTATTAACACTTTTTGGGAATGATTGTTATTTTGGACATAAGACTGAATTAATGACATACAAGTTGAGCTTTAATTGCTGCATTTACACTTGCTAGCCTGCAGTCATATGAGCCTTTATAAATAACTTATTCTTAACTCCCCACCTCAATAATGTACTGGCTAACTCAATTAGTGAATTCGCAACCCAGTCCACGTTATTTCTCTGGCATGCATTGACCATAGGCTTCTTTAGCAACTAGGTCAGACTGCAGATAGACAACACCCTACAGTGGATGTCGATTTCCAGGGCATCCAGCTGATGGATGAGGTAGAGATCCAGTAATCCCCATTGTTTTGAGGGAAAAAAATGAGGAGGGGTTAAATTTTGACCTTGTTACCATTTGAATAGCAATTTTAATAACTGTAGCATACAGAACATGAAGTTAATCGAAAAATAGTGGAAATGTTTATACATTCAAGTTGAAATGAAACAGCTTTGTTCCACGAGCCATTCAGTGTACAGAGTCAAGGACATTGCACCAGTTCTACCTCACTTTAAAAAAAACATGCAAGGTTATGACTGAATGAAGAACTGTCCAATTGTTCTTTATATTGCTCTGATATTGTCCTATAATAGCTAGCATTTAGAAGTTCCAGAAAGACGTGGCAATGTTAGTAAACATATGTCCTGAAAGTCTTAATTCATCATTTGTAAATGAATCAAGATTGAATGTGAATTGTTTATCTATTATACAAAATTAATGTTATGGCATATCGAGATCATGTGAAGCCAAGCTTCTCCTTGCACACAATGCACTGATCTGTAATCAATGACAGGGTGACTTTACATCCCAGACATTCTCAGTTATCTAGAAACAAGAGCAAAGTGATTGTACCATTAAAAATTTAAACAATGCATAAAAGGTTGCTATAATAATTTGTCAGAGTGAAGAAGAAAGATTTTTGAGTTGACCTTGTAATGTCCCTGTATAGATTCATCAATAGCAAGCAGCTCTCTCGGTGAAATCAACACTATTTTTTTCCTTGGGCCTTTCCGAGCACACGAAGGTAAAGCGCTTCAAAATCACCAAAATGGAACATGTAGCGCAATTTCTACTTTCATGTGAGAAAATATTTATTGTGCAGCTGTTTCTGTGTGGAAAATCTTCATAAATCGTGTGTACAACTATTGCACACACGATTTTTTTTATTCAGTCAAGGAATGTGGGCGTCTCTGGCAAGGCCAGCATTTATTGCCCAACCCTAGTTGCCCTTGAGAAGGTGGTGGTGAGCCGCCTTCTTGAACCGCTGCTATCGGTGTGGTGAGGGTACTCCCACAGTGCTGTTAGGGAGGAAGTGCTAGGATTTTGACCCAGCGACGATGAAAGAATGGTGATATATTTCCAAGTCAGTATAATGTGTGATTTGTAGGGGAACTTGAAGGTGGTGGTGTTCCTGTGCTCCTGCTGCCCTTGTCCTTTTAGGTGGTAGAGGTCGTGGGTTTGGGAGGTGCTATCAAAGAAGCCTTGTCGAGTTGCTGCAGTGCGTCTTGTAGCTGGTACACACTGCAGACACGTTGCGCCAGTGGTGGAGGAAGTGAGGCTTAGAAATTCAGTTGTTAGCGCCAGCCGCTAGCGCCTTAGGAGGAGGAGAAGTGGGGCGCTAAGCGGCTAGCGTCCGGGCGCGGCGCGATCTGCGCCTCTCGCGAACTTCACTCAAGATTTAGCGGCGGCGCAAAACCGCAGCGCCCGCTCAGCTGCGCGTGCAGATCCTGACGTCATTTCATGGTGCAACGCCCTTGGTGCGCCCCGAACCGGAAACTTCAGTGGCACCGCCCTTCTGTGCGCCTGGCGCCCCCAGCGATTGGTAGAGGGGAACGGTTCCCAGTCGCTGCGTGGCACGGGGGGCGCTATTTAAAGGGGACTCCTCCTGCATTATAAGTGGCAGCCATTTTGTGGCAATACTTCTTTGTGAGAGACAGATATTTGGAGAGAGACAAAGGGAGAGAGGTTTCTGGTTTGACTCAGCGCTCGCACAGGTACTTCTGGCTTCAGGCCAGAGCTTTGCACTTGGATTTAACTTTCAGTGCCATAGCCTTGAGTCGCCACATATAATGGGGGCTGCAATGGGTGGAAACGTTGGCTTACTGCATTGCATTCAAAGGGCTCAGAGACGCCGTGAGAGAGTGCCAGTCATGGCCAGACAGAGAAGGGCCAACAGGCGTCGGCACAGGAGGACTTACCCACCCAGGGTATACCGCCAGCAGTTCTCATATCTGAACATGTCTGAGGAGCAGTGTGTTCAGAGGCTGCGATTCAGAAGGGAGGTGGTCACTGAGATCTGCCACCTGCTTCGCAGAGATCTGCAGCCACAGCTGAGGAGCAGGACGTCTCTGTCGGTGGCAGTGAAGGTGACTCTCAATTTCTATGCCACCGGCTCCTTCCAATCCGCTACTGGGGACATTGCCAACATCTCCCAGTTTGCGGTACATTGCTGCATCCGCCAGGTGACCAATGCCCTTTTCAGAAGGAGACGTCAGTACATCTCCTTCCCCATGACCCTGGACAAGCAGCAAGAGCGTGCAATGGGATTTGGAGGAATAGCGGGCTTCCCCATGGTTCAGGGCGCCATTGACTGCACGCATGTGGCTTTGCGGGCACCTCTAGAGAATGCCGAGGATTACCGCAACCGGAAGGGCTACCATTCGCTCAACGTCCAGTTGGTGTGTGACCACAGGCAGCTCATACTAGCTGTCAATGCCCGCTTTCCAGGCAGCAGCCACGATGCCTTCATCCTGCGCCAGACTTCTGTGGCAGACATTTTCGAAGCCCACGCTCACCCACGAGGATGGCTTCTTGGGGACAAAGGCTATCCTTTGTGCACCTGGCTGATGACCCCGCTCCGTGCGCCCAGCACCCCTGCTGAAGAGCGATACAATGACAGCCATCAAGCTACCAGGAACATCATTGAGCACACAATTGGCGTGCTCAAGCAACGGTTCCGCTGTCTGGATCGTTCCGGAGGAGCCCTACAGTACTCGCCTGAGCGAGTCTCCCATTTCGTTGTAGTGTGCTGCATGCTGCACAACCTGGCTATCCTCAGGACTCAGCCACTGTCAGCATACATTGGAGGACCACCAGAGGAGGAGGAAGAGGAGGAGGAGGAGGAGGAGCACCAAGACGGGAGGGAGGCACAAAGTGCAAGGGCCGTCTGTCGGCGGCTTATTGCAACTCGGTTCTAGGCCCCCCTCTCAGGGAATGGCTTGTGCCAATGAAAGAACATGAATGGAGCCGCTCCGCAAGCCCTCTGCCGGTCAAGGCAACAAATAGTTCAAAGTGCAAACATGGACAATGTGATTAAATAAAAAGTTTTACTGTGCAAACTCTGTGCCCTTCCCGCATGACAAACTAATTCAGATTAAACCCCCCAAAAAACAGTCAGAGACATAACTGGCTCTCACAACCTTCAGAAAATGAAAAAAACAGTTAAACAAAAATGACCATGATCCTCGGCCTTCATATAAAAAACAAACACTACAGTCTCGGCCTTCATAAAAAACAAACACTACAGTCTCGGCCTTCATAAAAAACAAACACAACAGTCTCGGCCTTCATAAAAAACAAACACAACAGTCTCGGCCTTCATAAAAAACAAACACAACAGTCTCGGCCTTCATAAAAACAAACCTTCTCGGCCTTCATATATAAAAAAACCTTCTCGGCCTTCATATATAAAAAAAATCTTCTCGGCCTTCATATATAAAAAAAACATTTGGCCACACCTTCTACTTTTCCCCCTGCGAGGGTGATCCGCCTCGCTTCCGCGAGTGGCCCCTTCCCGCCCTGCAGCTCCTCCTCAATGGGACCCCAGTGGCTGCAGCAAGGCTGGGGGAAGGCTGCTGAGGGTCAGATGGTGAGATGGCAGATGCCCTTGGGGATGGCCTGGACCAGCTCTGGGCCTGGAGGGCCCGGCTGCTGACTGCTCCAACTCTGCTTGGGCGGCAGCAGTCTGTCCTACGGGTGGTGGCAACTGCAGTGGAGGAGTGACAGTGTTGGCTGCAGGAATGCTGCCAACCTGACAGAGCACAGGCACTCCCTGGTCAGCTGATACACTGGCACTCGCACGGGCCAGCACTGCAGCATGCGCAGCAATCTGCTGAAGCACAGACTGCTGGGCTGCTGTGGCGCGGCGAGGGCCCTGGCGATGCCTGGCCAATCCAGCGAGGGTGGCAGCAGTTAGTGCCCGTGTGGCCCTGATCTGTGTCTGCATCAGACCAGCCAGTGAATGCACGGCACGACTGAGCACTTGGCTGGAAGCCGCCTGTGCTGCCGCGAAGTCCTGAAGACTCCTTGCCTGTGCTGCACTGAATTTTTGCAGACTCCTGGCCTGTGCTGCCCCGAATTCCTGAGCACTCCTTGCCAGTGACTCTATGGAGTCAGGCATCCTTGCCACTGCAGCCATGAGCTCAGTGTGCCTGCGCTCAGCCTGGGCGCCCATTTCACCAAGGAGCCGCACCTCCTCTGCGCTCACCGTAGCAGGACTGGAGACCGCACTCACCCTTCGGGGAGAAGGTCGCCAAGCTTCCCCACCCCTCCCGCGTTGCTGCAGCCCGCTGGGCCCCGGAGCTTCACTCTCCTCAGACCCTTCCCCCCTGCTCCCCTCCAGGGAAGATGTGTCCCCATCCTGGCTATGGGCTGCCTCGGCTGAGGGTGGCACTGATGGGCCAGCTTCCTCTTCCTCCTCCTCGAATTCTGAATCACTGACAGTGGCAGCTTGAGGGCCCGCCTCCTCACCTGGCAATTCAGCATCTGAAAGCAGGGAGGCACAAGAGTTGCTTTAGAGTGAGGACAGGGTGGCAGCAAGGGAGGCATGAGTGCTGCTATGCACTGCAAAGGATGCTGCTGTGAGGCACAAGTGGAAAGAGAGAGGTCAAAAAGGTGATGACCTTACCATTGCTGTGCAGAACAGGGTCGGCATCGCCACTGGCGACGGGGCCAATCAGCCGGCCTGCCATAATGCGCTCCACATGCTGCTTCAGGTCGCTGAGCTCTTTGAGGTCAGGACGGCCTCCTCCGGTCCGTCGCTGCTGCCTGCGACTGTGGGCCAGCTTGCCCTGCAAGAGAAAGGACGGCCTCGAAGTACAGTGTCAAGCCCTGATCTTGCCTGCACTGCCTCCCATGGTGGAATAGCCCTGACAGTGTCAAGCCCTGATCTTGCCTGCACTGCCTCCCATGGTGGAATAGCCCTGACAGTGTGTAAAGTGCTGAATGTGCAAGTGATTTTCATAAGAGTCCCATAGCTCTTGGATGAGGGCTGGGCATTGGGGCTTTCAGGTCCCTTTGGCCAGAAACTGAGGTGCACATGCAGGGATGAACAGGATAGTGGAAAGGGTACTCACCCGGACAACCCGAGTGAGGTCGTTGAACTTTTTTCTGCATTGCACAGGGGTCCTGGCAACCATGCTGTTGGAGGTCACCCTGTTTGCCACCTCCCTCCAGGCTTTTCTGTACTCGCTGGGCAGCGGCCTCCTGCCACTGTCAGGGAAGAGGACAAGTCGCCTGCGCTCCACTGCGCCAACCAGTAGCCTCAGGGCACCCTCGCTGAAGCACTGTGCTCGCTCCCTAGCCTTCTCCATCGTCGTGGGTGTTGAAATGTTGAAGCAGCTATGTTCAGGCCTTGATTCAGGGCTGCAGTGTGCAGGGCGTGGCAGCCAAACAAGTCCACCCTCCCCCTTTAAAAGCTGACCGGCGCCAGCGTGTCTGCCTTCAATCAGCAACTCGCCGCAGCTGCGCCCGCCCTCGGTGTTAGCGCCTCGGCACGCCAGCTTAGCGCCTTATGATAGTCATGCATCGTCTGCTTTAGCGCAGCAGCAACCTCTTGGGGCGATGCAACTGAATATCGGCGAAGGTGGCGCTAAGTTGCGCCGGGCGCTAAATTTAGCGAACGCCAGGCTGTAGCGCCCCAAACGTGGCTATACTGAATTTCTAGGCCTGAATGTTTAAGGTGGTGGATGGGGTGCCGATCAAGTGGGCTGCTTTGCCTGGGATGGTCTTGAGCTTCTTTAGTGTTGTTGGAGCTGCACTCATCCAGGCAAGTGGAGAGTATTCCATCACACTGCATTGTAAGTGGTGGAAAGGCTTTGGGGAGTGAGGAGGTGAGGCACTCGCTGCAGAATATCCAGTCTCTGACCTGCTCTTGTAACCACAGTATTTATGTTAAGTTTCTGGTCAATGCTGACCCCAAGGATGTTGATGGTAGGGGATTCGACAATGGTAATGTCATTGAATGTTATGGGAAGGTGGTTAGATTCTTTCTTGTTGGAGGTGGCCATTGCCTGGCACAAATGTTACTTGCCACTTATCAGCCCAAGCCTGGATGCTGTCCAGGTCTTGCTGCATGTGGGCACAGACTGCTTCATTATCTGAGGAATCGTGAATGGAACTGAGCACTATGCAATCATCAGCGAACATCCCCACTTATAACCTTATGATGGTGGGAAGGTCATTGATGATGCAGCTAAAGATGGTTGAGCTTAAGGCCCTGAGGAACACCTGCAGCGATGTCCTGGGGCTGAAGTGATTGGCCTCCAACAACCACAACCATCTTCCTTTGTGCTAGGTATGACTCCAGGCAGTGGAGAGTTTTCCCACTGATCCCCATTAACTTCAGTTTTACTAGGGCTCCTTGGTGCCACACTCGGTCAAATGCTGCCTAGATATCAACTCAACTCTGGAATTCAGCTCTTTTGTCCATGTTTGGACCAAGGCTGTAATGAGTTCTGGGGCCGAGTGGTGCTGGCAGAACCCAAACTGAGCATTGGTGAGCAGGTTGTGGGTGAGTAAGTGCTGCTTGACAGCACTGTCGCCAGCACCTTCCTTCACTTTGCTGATGACGGAGAGTAGGCTGCTGGGGCAGTAATTTGCCGGACTGGATTTGTCCTGCTCTTTGTAGACAGAATATATCTGGGCAATTTTACACTTTGTCAGGTAGATGTTAGTGTTGTAGCTGTATTGGAACAGCTTGGCTAAAGGCGCGGCTATTTCTGGAGCACAAGTCTTCAGCACTACAGCCGGGATGTTGTCGGGGCCCATAGCCTTTGCTGTATCCAGTGCGCTCAGCCATTCCTTGATATCACGTGGAAGAGCAGGCCGAGATGGATCATTCACTCGGCACTTCTAGCTGAAGATGGTTGCGAACACTTCAGCCTTGCCTTTTGCACTCACATGCTGGGCTCCGCCATCATTGAGGATAGGGATGTTCATGGAGCCTCCTCCTCACATTAGTTGTTTAATTGTCCATCGCTATTCACGACTGGATGTGGCAGGACTGCCGAGCTTTAATTTGATCTGTTGGTTGTGGGTTCACATTGCTCTTTCTATAGCATGTTAATTCTGCTGTTTAGCATGCATGTGTTGTAGCTTCATCAGGTTGGCACCTCATTTTCAAGTATGCCTGGTGCTGCTCCTGGCATGCTCTTCTACACTCCTCTGTGAAATACGGTTGGTCACCTGGCTTGATGGTAATGGTAGAGTGAGGGATATGCCAGGCCATGAGGTCACAGATTGTGGTGGAATACAATTCTGCTGCTGCTGATGGCCCACAGCGCCTCATGGATGCCCAGTTTTGAGCTATTAGATCTGTTCTGAATCTATCCCATTTATCACAGTGGTTTAAAAAGGGAGAAAGGGATAGACCGAGTAATTATAGGCCAGTCAGCCTAACCTCGGTGGTAGGAAAATTATTGGAAAAAATTCTGAGAGACAGGATAAATCTTCATTTAGAAAGACACAGATTAATCAAGGACTGTCAGCATGGATTTGTCAAGGGAAGGTCATGTCTGAGTAACTTGATTGAATTTTTTGGAGGCAGACCCAAGGAGGGTCGATGAAGGTAGTGCATTTGATGTAGTCTATATGGATTTTAGCAAGGCTTTTGATAAGGTCCCGCATGGCAGACTGGTCACAAAAGTAAAAGCCCATGGGATCCAAGGCAAAGTGTCAAGTTGGATCCAAAATTGGCTCAGAGGCAGGAAACAAAGGGTAATGGTCGAAGGGTGTTTTTATGACTGGAAGACTATTTCCAGTGGGGTTCCGCAGGGCTCAGTACTGGGTCCTCTGCTTTTTGTGGTATATATCAATGATTTGGACTTGAATGTAGGAAGTATGATTAAGAAGTTTGCAGATGATACAAAAATTGGCCGTGTGGTTGATAATGAAGAAGAAGGCTGCAGACTGCAGGAAGATATCAATGGACTGGTCAGGTGGGCAGAACAGTGGCAAATGGAATTCAATCTGGAGAAGTGTAAAGTAATGCATTTGGGGAGGGCTAACAAGGCAAAGGAATACACTATAAATGGTAGGACACTGAGAAGTGCAGAAGATCAGAGGGACCTTGGAGTGCATGTCCACAGATCCCTGAAGGTAGCAGGACAGGTAGATAAGATAGTTAAAAAGGCATATGGGATACTTGCCTTTATTAGCTGAGACATAGACTATAAGAGCAGGGAGGTTATACTTGAAATGTATAAAACACTAGTTAGGCCGCAACTAGAATACTGCATGCAGTTCTGGTCACCACATTACAGGAAGGATGTGATTGCACTAGAGAGGGTGCAGAGGAGATTTACGAGGATGTTACCTGGGCTGGGGAATTTTAGCTATGAGGAAAGATTGGATAGGCTGGGGTTGTTTTCTTTGGAACAGAGGAGGCTGAGGGGAGGCCTAATTGAGGTGTATAAAATTATGAGGGGCCTAGATAGAGTGGATAGGATGGACCTATTTCCCTTAGCAGAAGGGTCAATAACCAGGGGGCAGAGATTTAAAGTAATTGGTCGAAGGTTGAGAGGGGATTTGAGGAGAAATGTTTTCACCCAGGGGGTGGTGGGGGTCTGGAACTCACTGCCTGAAAGGGTGGTAGAGGCAGAGACCCTCATCACATTTAAAAAGTACTTGGATATGCACTTGAAGTGCCATAACCTTCAAGGCTACGGACCAAGTGCTGGAAAGTGGGATTAGGGTGGATAGCTCTTTGTCGGCCAGCACGGAAAAGATGGGCTGAATGGCCTCCTTCTGTGCTGTAAATTTCTGTGATTCTATGAACATAATGGAGGGTGTCCTCAGTGTGAAGACGGGACTTTGCCTCCACAAGGACTGTGCAGTGGTCACTGCTACCAATACTGTCATGGACAGATGCATCTGCGGCAGGTAGATTTGTGAGGTCAAGTAGATTTTTCCCTCATGTTGGTTTTCTTACCACCTACCTGCCGCAAGCCCAGTCCTTCAGGACTCAGCCAATAGTGGTGCTACTGAGCCTCTTTTCATGATGCACATTGAGGACCCCCAGAGTATATTCTGTGCCCTTACTACCCTCAGTGCTTCTTCTAAGTAATGTTCAACATGGAGGAATACTGATTCATCAGCTGAGGGAGGGCGGTAGATGGCAATCAGGAGGTTTCCTTGCCCATATTTGACCTGATGTCATGGGGTTCGGAGTCAATGTTAAGAACTCCCAGGGCCACTGCCTCCCGACTGTATGCCACTGTGCCATCACCTCTGGGATGCTGATATCTGGGACGTTGGTTGAAAGGTCTGTTTCTATGGGTATGATTCTGTGAGTATGACCCATCTGTGGGACAGCTCTCCCAATTTAGTGAGGAGGACTTTGCAGTGTCGACTGGGCTGAGTGTCCCTTTGTCGTATCCGAATTCCATGCCTATGTCAATGCCGGATGGCTCGTCCAGTTTTATTGTACTTTTTTGTAGCTTTGGGTGATAGTGTGAAAATGGGCAATAGGCGACATCGAATTGGCCGCCCATTATAGCCCCGACTGATTTTCCCTTCCATTGACTTCAACAGAAAGGAAAATGGGGCGTGATGTATCATGGGCGGCCAATTTGATATCACCCATTTTACACCATCGCCGAAAGTTAAAATTACCCCCTGATGTGAAGCCCAAGTAGTGTTAGGCCTCCCATAACAATCACACCAGGATATTTCACTGCACCTCCTTCTGCTTGAGCTCACACCTTTGAAACCTGCTACTGACCTCTTTATTATTTCTTCTTGGTGTGGAGATGCCGGTGTTGGACTGGGGTGGACAAATGTAAGAAGTCACACAACACCAGGTTATAGTCCAACAGTTTTATTTGAAATCACAAGCTTTCGGAGCGCTGCTCCTTCGTCAGGTGAAGTGGAGAGATGCATAAAGACACAGCTTATATAGTCAGAGAATAATGCCAGATGATTACAGGTAATCTTTCTTACTGCCATTTATCACACCTCGGCAGAGAGATAATCACAGCAATCAAAGGTGTGAATGGTGTCCAAACAGGTTAGTCAGGAAAACATTACATCAAAGAACAATGAGGTGGGGTCACAAGGGGTCAAATGTTGCAGATGCTGGGGTCTGTATGAAAAACAAAAAACAGACAAAAAAACTTTTTTTTTTGCTGGAAATCACAGCAGGTCCGGCCGCATCTGTGTAGAGAGAACAAGCCAATGACGACTCGAGTCTGGATGACCCTACTTCAGGTGGGGTTACATGTAGCGTGACATGAACCCAAGATCGCGGTTGAGGCCGTCCTTATGAGTGCGGAACTTGGCTATCAGTTTCTGCTCGACGATTTTGTGTTGTCGTGTGTCTCGAAGGCCGTCTTGGAGAATGCTTACCCGAAGATCGGAGGCTGAATGTCCTTGACTGCTGAAGTGTTCCCCGACTGGCAGGAGTGTTCCCTCCCAGTCGGGGAACACTTCAGCAGTCAAGGACATTCAGCCACCGATCTTCGGGTAAGCATTCTCCAAGGCGGCCTTCGAGACACACGACAACGCAAAATCGTAGAGCAGAAACTGATAGCCAAGTTCCGCACTCATGAGGACGGCCTCAACCGGGATCTTGGGTTCATGTCACGCTACATGTAACCCCACCTGACGTAGGGTCATCCAGACTCGAGTCGTCGTTGGCTTGTTCTCTCTACACAGATGCGGCCGGACCTGCTGTGATTTCAGCAAAAAAAAAAGTTTTTTTGTCTGTTTTTTGTTTTTCATACAGACCCCAGCATCTGCAACATTTGACCCCTTGTGACCCCACCTCATTGTTCTTTGATGTAATGTTTTCCTGACTAACCTGTTTGGACACCATTCACACCTTTGATTGCTGTGATTATCTCTCTGCCGAGGTGTGATAAATGGCAGTAAGAAAGATTACCTGTAATCATCTGGCATTATTCTCTGACTATATAAGCTGTGTCTTTATGCATCTCTCCACTTCACCTGATGAAGGAGCAGCGCTCCGAAAGCTTGTGATTTCAAATAAAACTGTTGGACTATAACCTGGTGTTGTGTGACTTCTTACATTATTTCTTCTTGTTGGGCACACTTGCTGCTTCTTCCTCTCAGTGTTCACAGTATGCCACTCCCACTCTTCTTGCAGGAGAAGCTGCCGCACAGCCGAAGGGAGAGTACGAGAATAGGAGGTGGTACTCCTATATATATCCTGACCAATGAAGAGGCCACACATCAATATCATTGGCACAGAGAGGACACAGAGTTTTGGAGACGGCCAGCTAGTAGGTCCGCCCACAGTAGGGTGTTTGGGCATTTTACCTTCCTTTTCTCTTTCTATTTAAGTCTCTCATTATTGCTACTATTGCTTACCCTTGACATCACATGCTAACCCTTGACCCTCTCCTCTTTTTCTAGGTCCATCAGACATTTAGGCCTTGCAGATGCACAGATTAAGGGGGAAAACCTGCCCAAAGGTGCACATAGTGAGTTAGAAGGGCCTGCACTGGGTGATTCACTGAGCACAAGTAAGCAGGTGCAGGAGGAAAGAATGGCTCAGGAAATGGCTCACCGAAGGACAAGCTTTTGTTCTAGCTCTACAAAGATGCAGACGGTAGAGGCCCAGCCTTTAAAAGAAAGGTGATTTCTAAGCACCAGCAATTGCTCAATGCATTAGACTGCTTGCCAGGCAGCTTCTGCCATATATCAGAGAGTGTGGAAGACTCCATGTGGGGTTCTTGCGCCTGTCATAGACCCTCTGCAGTCAACCTGGAGTGTGTATGCTCACCTCAATGTACACTGAAGGTGCACCCTCCCTGCAAGAGTCTGTGGCACCAGTAGCGGTATCGCAGGAATGCTCATACTGGGATGTTGGACTTGACTATTAATGCAGGGTAGCAGGGATTGTTCATAAGAAGTGCTCTTCACTGAGCTGCTGTCGAAGTGCTTTGGCTTCAAGAAGATATTGGAGCACACCCGCTTCCTCGCTATCCTCTATATCATCGATGTTGTCTTCCTCATCAGGCTGGAGATCCTCATCCAATGATGGCTGCATGTTTTCTGATTGCTGAGCAAAATTAAGCAGCGTACAGTAAACCCCTATCATACTCTAGAAAAATAAGCATTTATTTCAAATATGGAAAATGCTAGAAACATACAAGTCATCCAAAATTTCAAAGACAATGCTCGATTACAATTTAGAACTGCAGTTGGATGGTTCCACCGAAACGTTAGAACTATCTTTCACTTTCAGATGCTGACTGGAGCTGCAGTGCATATCGAGCATTTCCAGTTTTTATTTCAGAGTTCCAGCATTCACTTTTAAATCTTTTTAATGTTAATCCATTAATGTTATGTTCATTGAGAAATGTAATGAACTGCAATCATTAACTTGCTTGGACTAATGATATACAGCTGTTAACTCTTTCTACATAAACATACAAGGGTTGAATTTCCACAGGGATTCTCCCGATAATCTGAGATTTTCCAGGTCTGTGTCGCTCAGTTACACATTACGAGGTGCACTTATTACCAACTGGTCCCTCAGGAGGGACCTATTAGCAAAATGTTGCTGATGAGAAAAAAATGCAAAAATTCTGTTAAGTGCCCTCTACATTGATGTGATACTTGAGACACATAACATATTGTTACAAGTCTGTCCTGCTTCTTTAAAAAATATATCCATCCTTTAAAAAAGGAAGTGTGACCTTTTAGATTGCTACACGCCATTATTTAATCAGGCCCAAGGATCTTTCATCTACTGCTTTAAAAGCGTAGACAGAATAATGGATTGTGAGCACAGAATTTACTTCATGGCAAAAACAGGTTGACCCTAAGCAATGTCATTTAATAGGTTTCTGAGTGTTTGATTTAGGACTTTCCTTCCAGAAGAGCAACAGAGGATTAACAGATGAAGCATGACTAACAAAGACACTGCTGGATAAAATGAAGGGCACACAATGTGTTATTCATTCAGCGTGTAATATTTCAAAATGATTGCCCATTTGTCCTTAATTTGTTTCTCTATTTCATTAATATATGTATTTGTTCAGCAATAATATAGTCACCCTAATGTACCTTGTTTTTATTACATCCTCTCCCCCTGCAGCCATTTGCCCAGCACTAGCATCCTCTAGCGCATGAAAATCATGGCACAATCATCAAATAACCGTAAGATTTATGGTTGCCAAGTGACATAAGACACATGCAGACCATGCTGTCTTTTCCAAGAACTTTTTGTTACTTTTCCTTTTTTAAGAACTTTTTAAAAGATACTGTACCAGTCAGTCTCCCATGGTGTTGGCCACAGGAAGGCAAGTCCATGTGCAGTATTCAGGTTAAGCAAGCTTAGAGAGTGGAGGGAGGAGAAGGCAAATGGGAGAAGGTGAGACAGGAAGGGAATAGTGACCATTAGCAGTAGCTTGCAGAGGAGGAGGAGAAGAAAAGGTCTCAGGAAAGGTCCCGGCCGATTGGAAAACTGCTAATGTAACACCCTTATTTAAGAAGGGAAGTAGACAAAAAGCTGGAAACTATAGACCAGTTAGCCTAACATCTGTGGTTGGTAAAATGTTGGAGTCCATTATTAAGGAAACAGTAACAGAGCATTTGGATAAACATAATTTAATAGGACAGAGTCAGCATGGTTTTATGAAGGGGAAGTCATGTTTGACAAATTTGCTCGAATTCTTTGAGGACGTAACATACAGGGCGGATAAAGGGGAACCAGTGGATGTAGTGTATTTGGACTTCCAAAAGGCATTTGACAAGGTGCCACACAAAAGATTACTGATCAAGATAAAAAATCACGGGATTGAGGGTAATATACTGGCATGGGTGGAAGATTGGCTATCTAACAGAAAACAAAGAGTTGGGATAAATGGTTCGTTCTCGGGCTGGCAATCAGTAACCAGTGGTGTTCCGCAGGGGTCAGTGCTGGGACCCCAACTCTTTACAATCTATATTAATGATTTGGAGGAAGGGACCGAGTGCAACATATCCAAGTTTGCCGATGATACAAAGATGGGAGGGAAAGCAGTGAGTGAGGAGGACATAAAAAACCTGCAAAAGGACATAGACAAGCTAAGTGAGTGGGCAGAGATTTGGCAGATTGAATATAATATTGGAAAGTGTGAGGTTATGCACTTTGGCAGAAAAAAATCAAAGAGCAAGTTATTATCTAAATGGAGAGAAACTGCAAAGTGCTACAGTACAAAGGGATCTGGGGGTCCTGGTGCATGAAACACAGAAGGTTAGTATGCAGGTACAGCAGGTGATCAGGAAGGCCAATGGAATCTTGACTTTTATTGCAAGGGGGATGGAGTATAAAAACAGGGAAGTCTTGCTGCAGTTATACAGGGTATTGGTGAGTCCACACCTGGAATACTGCGTGCAGTTTTGGTTTCCATATTTAAGAAAAGATATACTTGCTCTCGAGGCTGATCAGAGAAGGTTCACTCGGTTGATTCCGGAGATGAGGGGGTTGACGTATGAGGAAAGGTTGAGTAGGTTGGGCCTCTACTCATTGGAGTTCAGAAGAATGAGAGGCGATCTTATCAAAACATATAAGATTGTGAGGGGGCTTGATCGGGTGGATGCGGTGAGGATGTTTCCTTTGATGGGTGAGACTAGAACTAGGGGGCATAATCTTAGAATAAGGGGCTGCCCTTTCAAAACTGAGATGAGGAGAAACTTCTTTACTCAGAGGGTGGTAAATCTATGGAATTTGCTACCCCAGAGAGCTGTGGAAGCTGCGACATTAAATAAATTTAAAACGGAGATAGACAGTTTCCCAGCAGATAAGGGAATTCGGGGTTACGGGGAGAGGGCAGGGAAGTGGACGTGAGTCTAGGTTCGGATCAGCCATGATCCTATTGAATGGCGGAGCAGGCCCGAGGGGCCGTATGGCCTACTCCTGCTCCTACTTCTTATGATCTTATAAGAACATCACTGGGTAGTATAGAGAGCATAGGCGATACATAAAATGCAACAAGCATCATTTTAGGCAGTGGATCTATTTCTGTACATGCAGTCAATGTTATCTTGCTTCTGTGTTTTCCCCTTGTGTACTGTGAACTTCTACATGTTGGTTGTTGATGTGTCCTAGAAGTATGTGCTGCCCTAGTTGAAGATGTCACACTGGTTGGTGCTACACAGGCAACTTGCAAGCTACAGTGGATGCAAGAAGCCCACTACTTGTACTTGTGACAAACTTCATGGACTTGCATCAGTGCTAAGGTCTCCTTTGTTGGGGTTGCTGTAAACTTCTTGGTTTCAGAATCATCCATTTGTACATGGCTATGTGATGCCACAAAACCGCATGTGTCCCACAGTGGCTCTTGTGCTGCTCCATGCTCAGTATTGCCAGGCTGATCTCCTTGAATGGCTCACTAATTCATGCCAGGACAGAAGACTGGGATCGCTGCATCTCAGACATGGTTGCCAATAATTGTTCTCTAACGGAGTTGAAGTCAGTCAAGCATTAATGAGCCCAAAGCCTCCAGAGGAGCAGTGGCAGCATTTATGGATGATACTCCCAATTGTGTCCAATGATCTGCATTGTTGAGATTACCACTGGTGTTTAATACCAGATTGCAGAGCAGACAACTGTTGGTCAAACCTATATGTAGCACCTTACACTTCCTTGTGTATGGAGGCAAGTGACTATTCAACTTGCAGCATGAATTCTAACATCCTCCACTGGAAACCAGGCTGACTAGGAACTACATCTTCATCCATCAACCCTGCACCTGTTGGTCCTATGTCAGTTCTCCATTCCTTCATCAACACTGCATTTCCTGTCACAGTAATATCTAATTCTCGGTAAATATCTGTATTGGTGCTGGTGCTTGGTATGGGTGGTGGCAATTGGCACTGTGGTGCGTGATGCTGTTTGTGAGCACGTTATAAGACCACTGAACTGTTTTTCCTCTGTGAAGAGCACAGATGGGATAATGAATTCAGCAGCACATTTACTTATTTGAGTGCTGTATTGTCATTACATTCACTGTTTTATAGGCTTATGGATGCATTGAATTCAAATTACATGTGAGTTTTTGAAAATAACATGATGAATGTTCTCATTGATATATACCAGTTGTGCATCAATGCATAATTGTGAATTGAGATAGGATGATTAGCCTCTGGGAATTCCTTGCTGCAATACAACATAGAATATTACAGCAATGAAGGAGGCCATTTGGCCATCATGCTTGTGCTGGTTCTTTAAAAGCGCTGTCCAATTTAGTCCCACACCCCAGCTTTTTCCCCATAACCCTGTAAATTAGTCCTCTTCAAGTACATGTCCAAGTGCCTTTTTAAAAGTTCCTGATTCCACAACCCTTTCAACTAGTGCTTTCCAGATCTTAACAACCCTTTGTGTGAAGAAATTTCTCCTGATTTGCTAATTATTTTAAATCTGTGACCCCTGGTTACCGACCCACTTGCCAGAGGAGATCGTTTCTCCCTACTTGCTCTATCAAAACCCCTCATAATTTTGAATACCTCCATTAGGTCTCCCCCTAACCTCTCTGCTCTAAGAAGAACAATCCTAGCTTCTCCAATCTCTCCAGATAACTGAACACCCTTATCCCTGGTATTATCCTGGTAAACCTCCTCTGTACTATTTCCAGGGTCTTCCTAAATCCTTCCTAAAGTGCGGTGTCCAGAACTATACACAATACTCCAGCTGAGACCTAACTAGAGATCTGTAAAGGTTTAGCATGACTTCCTTGTTTTTTGTATTCAATGCCCTTATTTACAAAGCCAAGTATCCCATACGCTTTCTTAACTGCCTTATTAACTTGCCCTGCCACCTTTGAAGATTTGCAAATATACACCCCAGGTCTCTCTGTTCTTGAACCCTCTTCAAAGTAGTTCCATTTAGAGTATACTGCCTCTCCATGTTGTTTCTCCCAAAGTGCATCGCTTCAAGCTTATCCTTATTAAATTGCATCTGCCATGTGACTGCCCATTTCACCAGTCTGTCTATGTCCTCCTGAAGTCTGCTACTATCATGCTTACTATTTACTACATTGCCAAATTTAGTATCATCCGTAAACTTCAAAATTGCACTCCCTATACCAAAGTCCAGGGCCTAGAAATTCAGTGGGCTGCGCCACCCGTTAGCGCCTTAAGAGGGCGCTAAGTGGTCAGAAGCCACTGGCCACGCCTCCCGTTACATTCAGCGGGACGCTAATGGCGGCGCCAGCTGTTAGCGCTGCGCCGCTACCGATGATGTCATTGGTGTGCGCAGCGCCCCACTGACGCCCCGATCGTGATATTTAGATGCGCCCCCTGCTATAACGCCAGACGCTATGTGCGACCAGTTCAGGGGGGCCTACCTACAGCGGTAGAGGCGCTAATTAAAGGAGAGGTGCGGGGCGGCCATTTTTGTTGCTGGCCGCCTGCCAGCACCTCTCCGCGCTGCTGTCCCTGGCCTCCTGAGCCCCCCCCCACCCGCGGAGTGCCAACTGCGTTCCAAGAGCCCGGCACTTTGCCTCGGTGCCGGGCTCTTTTGCTGGCACTCGCGATCCTCGGGGGCCCAGCTGGGCCCCAGATCGCGCTGCACATGGCCTCTCCCCTTTAAGAAGGGAAGGCCTGCAGTACCGCAGCGCGACGTGCTGCAGCGTGTGGCGCTGCGGCACGTTGCACAACGATATTCAGTTGCAGCACCCCAAGAGGGATGTGGGGCGCCTCCAGCAGCGCCGCGCTTACCTCTGGGGCGCTCCAACTGAATTTCCGGCAGGCGGCCGCAACTGCTTCCGGGCCTGGCGAGGCTGGCGCCCCAAACGGGGCTATAGTGAATTTCTAGGCCCAGGTCTTTTATATATAACAAGAAAAGCAATGGTCCTAATACTGTTCCTTGGGGGACCCCACTGCATACTTCTCTCCAGTCAGAAAAACATCTGTTCACCGCTACTCTCTGCCTCCTATCACTTAGCCAATTACGTACTCAAGTTACCACCATCCCTTTAATACCATGTGCTTCTGTTTTCCAAATAAGTTTGTTATGAGGTACTTTATCAAATGCCCTTCAAAAGTCCTTATATACAACATCTACAGCACTACCTTCATCAACCCTCTCTATTACTTCATCAAAGAACTCAATCAGGTTAGTCAGAAACAACATGCTGTTAACAAACCCGTGCTGGCTGTCTTTTATTAACCTATGCTTCTCCAAGTGAGAATTCATTTTGTCTTCAACAATGTTCTCCAGTGGTTTTCCCACCACTGACATTAGACTGATTGGCCTGTAGTTATCAGGTTTATCCCTCTCCCCTTTTTTGAGCAGGTGTGTAACATTTGTAATCCTCCAGTCCTCTGGCACCACTCCACTATCCAAAGAGGATTGAAAGATAGTTGTCAGAGCTTCTGCTATCTCCATCCTAACTTCCCTCAGCAACCTAGGATGCATCCCATTCTCTGTGCATTCAAGGCACAACACTACTATTTTCATTTCTACTGCTTGCAAACATTTGAGTACAGTGTTTTTACATGTATTTTTAACAACTTTCCTTCATCTCCATGTATATTATGTGCTGCTGCTTTATAATATTATGCATTAATTACTTCGTATATCGTACAACTTCTTCTGGACCCTTAATAGGCACATATTCATGTAACATATTGTCACACTTGTTTCTGCATCATATTGGGCAGCCAGCCTCCTACACAGAATTTTTTTTGACACTTCTTTATAACACAACTCACAAGTACATGCTAGGCACTGAGAGTTAAAGGGGCTTTTTGAACTTGCTGCTCAGCCATTTTGCAAAAATATTACACATTCTATAGTTGGATTCCTGAATTTTTTGACATTTATGCAATTTAAGAGGTATTAATAGATTGTTATTACAGGTGCATTACAGGTGCTTCATGATTGGCTTTCTGTTTCTGTCAATGAATTTGCATTCAATGAAATTACATTTTTTGCAGGACTGAAATTCTGGGGGAATTGCCCCATTGACGGAATTCCCAGCCCACCTTTGGACCATGCCGTGGACCCCATTCCCATACATCATGAACGTACTTGGGGTGGGCCGCTGACACTTGTAAAAACGTATCAGTGGTGCACGCCCTGACAGAAACCTGGAAAGTCATGTTGTTCCAATGCAGCACATGAGGACTGGGAGGGCCACCCCAGACACAGCCTGACTCTTAAAATCCCAGCAAGAATAGGTTCAGTTTGGCCTATCAGGAAGTGGAATAGGTGGAATTTCTCAGGGAAGCAGGGGATCTCCCCTAGTCACATCACTTTGACAAAGGGGATGGGATTGAGTGGAAAATTGGCCTACAACCCTCTTAGCATAATTTCTCAGCCACCTTTGAACGGGCTGGAATTCCAGCAGACACCCTCACATGATTCTGCCTTTTTTTAAGCGGGTCATCAATAACAATGCAAATGGGCATTTATTTATCTAACAAAAGAGGAAATTGGAGACCTTAGACTCATGAACTATATCTAACTGCCATGTGTTATTAGAGTTTGAGTTCACAGGAAAATAAGCTTACATACACTGATTTGCAAGCTAAATTCAAAAATAATTTATTCTAGCAGTCATGATTGAACAGATGAGTGCATTTTAATGTAATTATCTTCGAGAAGTAATCAGATTATAACGTCTAATTATACAACAGAGAGAAGCCAATGTATGCTCTAAATTTAGATTAATATTCAACACTTTCCAAAGTAGTTGACAAAACAATTTCACGCCATCTTACCCAGGATTAGCACTTTCCAAGATGGCATCCCTAGTTCCCAAAATATACAGTGAGCAATGTCACATTGTGGCTATCATTGTACGGATGGACGCTTCTAAAATGCTGAATGATTTACTTCACAATGACATGAAACTAAAATGATTGTGGTGCTGGGCAATCTTCTAGAATATAATCTAGAAAGAGTTTGCTTCATGCACCCACCCACCCTCTAATTTTAAAGGATGGATAATCATGGGAGAGCATGTCCGAATATCTGATGTAACTTCCTGACTGGTGAAGTTTCACAAAGGGAGCACAAATTCATAAAATTACCTTTAGTAAGCCAAGGCATCTGGCCTTTTTCATATAGATAGAACATTCACTACCCGTTGCTCAAAATTACACTGTGTGAATATTAATATTTGAACATTTAAAGTGCTTGCCGCAAATTCCTTTGTCTGCTATTTTAACAAATTTATGAAAATAGCAGATAAAGAAATTGCACATGAATGTATTAAGCATTTGTATGCTAATATTTGCACTGAAGTTTCAAGGCCTTTAACTCACATTTAGTACATATATGCATCAGTAGCCTGATGTATAATAAATAAATAAATTCCTTTTAAACAAAGGTGGTTAAACATGGTTAATGCATATACTATCTGTGTTCTCAGGGTTACTTGTTGGCTGTTTATCCCTAAGAATCATTTGTGACCTTATATTACCTTTGATCACTTGGGTGGAAAATCATGGACAACACACACCTTAGTTTGTGAGACTCAGGCTCTGTGGCAAGTGCAAAGTCAATCATCGCTATAATAGTCACATATCTGGTCATCTTGCTAAATGAACAGGCATGCTCGTATTATTCCAAGGCACTGTGTATTGTTTCTATATCAATGTGTTGATCCTGTGACCCGTTAAATGTGGCAAGCAGTAAGAATGCTGCCAACACAATATGTGGTCATCTGCCCTAACACCTTCTTATATGGCTCTATATCAATTTTTTTTTCTAACACTCCTGTGAAGCGCCTTGGGACATTTTTACAACATTAAAGGTGCTATATAAATATGTTGTTGTTGTTCAGACACTGACGGTGGTCTGGACACTTGGCTGGCACAAATTTCTCACATTCCTCTTTCCAATATATGTTCCTAATAAAGAAAGATCTGCTCCATAAAAAAGGAAAATTGAAGCCTCTGTGGATCAACCTAATTCTACAGTCTGTTTGTTTGCATTCTATTGGTTTGCAGGATAAGGCTGCACAAAACAGGTGGCAGCCAATTCAGAAAGGAGCAGGGGTGGGGTGGTGGTGGGGGGTGGTCACTAAAACAGCAGCTTTTGACTTCTTTTGAGAAGAGAGCCCTGGAGATACTGGGCTTGGAAGCGTTGGAGGAAATAGAAAGAGGAAGATCTTAGGCATCCCATAAAGTTCATAGGTAATATCTTTATCTTATTATTCACTGCCTCACACACAGACAGATTTTTAAAAATTAGTTCACAAGATGTGGGCGTTGCTGGCAAGGCCAGCATTTATTGCCCATCCCTAATTGCCCTTGAGAAGGTGGTGGTGAGCCGCCTTCTTGAATCACTGCAGACTGTGTGGCATCGGCAGCGGGTGGAGGCGGAGCTGAGCGGCAGAGCGACTACAAGAGGCCCCAGAGGCTCAGGTAGGCCCCAGTGCGGCATCGGCAGCGGGTGGAGGCGGAGCTGAGCGGCAGAGCGACTACAAGAGGCCCCAGAGGCTCAGGTAGGCCCCAGTGCGGCATCGGCAGCGGGTGGAGGCGGAGCTGAGCAGCAGAGCGACTACAAGAGGCCCCAGAGGCTCAGGTAGGCCTCAGTGCGGCATCGGCAGCGGGTGGAGGCAGAGCTGAGCGGCAGAGCGACTACAAGAGGCCCCAGAGGCTCAGGTAGGCCTCAGTGCGGCATCGGCAGCGGGTGGAGGCGGAGCTGAGCGGCAGAGCGACTACAAGAGGCCCCAGAGGCTCAGGTAGGCCCCAGTGCGGCATCGGCAGCGGGTGGAGGCGGAGCTGAGCGGCAGAGCGACTACAAGAGGCCCCAGAGGCTCAGGTAGGCCCCAGTGCGGCATCGGCAGCGGGTGGAGGCGGAGCTGAGCGGCAGAGCGACTACAAGAGGCCCCAGAGGCTCAGGTAGGCCCCAGTGTGGCATCGGCAGCGGGTGGAGGCGGAGCTGAGCGGCAGAGCGACTACAAGAGGCCCCAGAGGCTCAGGTAGGCCCCAGTGCGGCATCGGCAGCGGGTGGAGGCGGAGCTGAGCGGCAGAGCGACTACAAGAGGCCCCAGAGGCTCAGGTAGGCCCCAGTGCGGCATCGGCAGTGGGTGGAGGCGGAGCTGAGCGGCAGAGCGATTACAAGAGGCCCCAGAGGCTCAGGTAGGCGTACCAATCTCCAATCTCAGGGAAGGAGAGAGGTAAAAAGTATTCAAGGTGTGACGTCACCACAAAGCGGGTAAGTGATTGGTTGGTAAGTATTTCTCCCTTTTTAAGCTTAAATCTCCTTGGTTTATAGTTTCTAAGGTGTGATATTCACCATCTAGAATCGAGGCAGAGGGTATTTAAGAATAATATTAATAAATTTAATTAATTACATAGAATGGGAGATCAGGCGATGTGTTGCTGCTGCAATATGTGGGAGCTGGTGGACACCATTGATGCTCACGGTGATCACATTTGCAGTAAGTGTTGGCTGCTCGAGGAATTCCGGCTCCGTGTTGAAGAGCTGGAGTCCGAGCTTCAAATACTGAGACACATCAGGGAGGGGGAGAGTTACCTGGACTCTGTGTATCAGGAGGTAGTCACACCAATTAGATTAATTAATTCAGATGTAGTCCGTGGCCAGGGTCAGGATGGTGTGACTAGATGTGAGGCAGGTACGGGGATCCAAGAGGTAGTGTTGGAGGAGCCGCAGCCCTTGCACTTGTCCAACAGGTTCGAGGCTCTTACTCCCTGTGAGGATGGGAACAGGGACTGCGGGGAGGATGAGCAACCTGGCCACAGCACCGTGGAGCGGGGGGCCATTCAAGTGGGGGGAGTTAAAAGAAATGTTGTAGTGGTAGGGGATAGTATCGTTAGGGGGATAGATAGAGTTCTCTGCAGCCGAGAGCAAGAGTCCCGAAGGCTGTGTTGCCTGCCCGGTGCCAGGGTTAAGGACATCTCCTCTGGACTGGAGAGAAACTTGGAGTGGGAGGGGGAGGATCCAGTTGTCGTGGTCCATGTTGGTACCAACGACATAGATAGGACAAGGAAGGAGGTTCTGCTGAGGGAGTTTGAGCAGCTAGGGGCCAAATTAAAAAGCAGAACCACAAGGGTAATAATCTCTGGATTATTACCTGAGCCACGAGCGAATTTGGCTAGGACAAATAAAATTACAGATTTAAATGCGTGGCTCAAAGACTGGTGTGGGAGAAATGGGTTTTGCTTCCTGGGACACTGGCACCAGTACTGGGGCAGGAGGGAGCTGTTCCGTTGGGACGGGCTTCACTTGGCCAGTGCTGGGATTAGAGTCCTGGCGGATCATATAACTAGGGCTGTAGAGAGGGCTTTAAACTAACTATCACAGAATCACAGAAACCCCACAGTGCAGATAGAGGCCATTTCGGCCCATCGAGCCTGCACCGACACATATCCCACCCGATCCCCGTAACCCCTACACCAACACATATCCCACCCTATCCCTGTAACCCCACATATTTAATCCCCCTAACACTAAGGGTCAATTTATCATAGCCAATCAACCTAACCCGCACATCTTTGGACTGTGGGAGGAAACCGGAGCACCCGGAGAAAACCCACGCAAACACGGGGAGAATGTGCAAACTCCACACAGACATTCGCCCGAGGCCGGATTCGAATCCGGGTCTCTGGCGCTGTGAGGCAACAGTGCTAACCACTATGCCACCGTGCTAGTGGGGGGGAGGTTCCTCGAGAGCAAATAATACAAATGACAACAGAGAAGGTCATAGACTTAGGTAGCAGTGGGGAAATTAAAAACCAGAGCATGTCAGGAAGGGGCAGAAGGTATGGAGTAAAAGGTAAAGTAATAAAAAGGGCAAAAGCAGGGACTAAGTGTCACAAAACATCTTTGAAAGTTCTCTATCTGAATGCACGTAGCATTCATAACAAAATAGATGAGTTAATGGCACAAATAACGACATATGGGTATGATCTTGTGGCCATTACAGAAACATGGCTGCAGGGTGACAATGCCTGGGAATTAAACATACCAGGTTATTTAACGATCAGGAAGGACAGGCAGGAAGGAAGGGGAGGTGGTGTGGCTATGTTAATAAAGGAAGGAATCACTGTAATACACAGAAATGATATTGGGTCAAAAGATCAGGACAATGAAACAGTTTGGGTGGAGGTAAGGAATAAAAAGGGGAAAAAAACACTAGTTGGCGTAGTCTATAGGCCTCCGAACTGTGGCAACTCTGTTGGACGGAGTATCAATCAGGAAATAGTTGAGGCTTGTAATAAGGGAACATCTATAATTATGGGGGATTTTAACTATCATATTAATTGGACAAATCAAATTGGGCAGGGCTGCCTTGAGGATGAGTTCATTGAGTGTATTAGGGATGGGTTTCTTGAGCAGTATGTAACTGAACCGACCAGGGGGCAGGCAACCTTAGATCTGGTCCTGTGTAACTAGACAGGATTAATTAAAAATGTCCTAGTAAAGGATCCCCTTGGAATGAGTGACCATAACATGGTTGAATTCCATATTCAATTAGAGGGTGAGAAGGTTGGATCTCAAACAAGCGTGCTAAGCTTGAATAAAGGAGACTATGAAGGTATGAGAGCGGAATTGAGTAGAGTGGACTGGGAAAATAGATTAAAGGGTAAGACAATACATGATCAGTGGTGTACATTTAAGGAGTTATTTTACAACTTCCAAAAAGTATATATTCCACTGAGAAGAAAAGGGTGTAAAAGAAAAGACAGCCATCCGTGGCTAAGTAAAGAAATTAAGGATAGTATTCGACTAAAAACAAGGGCATATAAGGTAGCCAAATCTAGTGGGAGGATAGAGGATTGGGAAAACTTTAAAAGACAGCAAAAAATAACAAAAAGATTGATTAAGAAAGGGAAGATAGATTATGAAAGTAAATTAGCAAAAAATATAAAAACAGATAGTAAGAGTTTTTATAGTTATATAAAAAGAAAAAGGGTGGCTAAAGTAAATGTTGGTCCCTTAGAGGATGAGACCGGGAAATTAATGGTGGGAAATATGGAGATGGCAAAAACACTAAATGAATATTTTACATCAGTCTTTACAGTAGAAGACACTAAGAATATCCCAACACTGGACAAACAGGGGGCTAAAGGGGAGGAGGAGCTAAACACGATCAAAATCACTAAGGAAGTGGTACTCGGTAAAATAATGGGACTCAAGGCGGATAAATCACCTGGACCTGATGGCTTACATCCTAGGGTCTTGAGGGAAGTGGCGGTAGGGATTGTGGATGCATTGGTAATAATTTTCCAAAACTCCCTGGACTCGGCAATGGTCCCGGCAGAGTGGAAAACTGCTAATGTAACACCCTTATTTAAAAAGGGCAGTAGACAGAAGGCTGGAAACTATAGACCGGTTAGCCTAACATCTGTGGTCGGTAAAATTTTGGAGTCCATTATTAAGGAGACAGTAACAGGACATTTGGATAATCATAATTTAATAGGACAAAGTCAGCATGGTTTTATGAAGGGGAAGTCATGTTTGACAAATTTGCTGGAGTTCTTTGAGGAAGTAACATATAGGGTGGATAAAGGGGAACCAGTGGACGTAGTGTATTTAGACTTCCAAAAGGCATTTGACAAGGTGCCACACAAAAGATTATTGCTTAAGATAAAAAATCACGGGATTGGGGGTAATATTCTGGCATGGATAGAGGATTGGCTATCTAACAGAAGGCAGAGAGTTGGGATAAATGGTTCATTCTCAGACTGGCAATCAGTAACTAGTGGTGTTCCGCAGGGGTCAGTGCTGGGTCCCCAACTCTTTACAATCTATATTAACGATTTGGAGGAGGGGACCGAGTGTAACATATCAAAGTTTGCAGATGATACTAAGATGGGGGGGAAAGTAGTGAGTGAGGAGGACATAAAAAACCTTCAAGGGGACATAGACAGGCTAAGTAAGTGGGCAGAGATTTGGCAGATGGAATACAATACTGGAAAGTGTGAGGTTATGCACTTTGGCAGGAAAAATCGTAGAGCAAGTTATTATCTTAATGGCAAGAAACTGGAAAGTACTGAAGTACAAAGGGATCTGGGGGTCCTGGTGCACGAAACTCAAAAGGTTAGTATGCAGGTGCAGCAAGTGATTAAGAAGGCCAATGGAATGTTGGCTTTCATTGCTAGGGGTATAGAATATAAAAATAGGGAGGTATTGCTTCAGTTGTACAAGGTATTGGTGAGACCGCACCTGGAATACTGCGTACAGTTTTGGTGTCCATACTTAAGAAAGGACATACTTGCTCTCGAGTCAGTACAAAGAAGGTTCACTCGGTTAATCCCGGGGATGAGGGGATGGACATATGAGGAGAGGTTGAGTAGATTGGGACTCTACTCATTGGAATTCAGAAGAATGAGAGGCGATCTTATTGAAACATATAAGATTGTGAAGGGGTTGGATCGGGTGGATGCAGGGAAGATGTTCCCGATGATGGGTGAAACTAGAACTAGGGGGCATAGTCTTAGAATAAGGGGCTGCTCTTTCAAAACTGAGATGAGGAGGAACTACTTCACTCAGAGGGTGGTAGGTCCATGGAATATGCTGCCCCAAAAAACTGCAGAAGCTACATCATTACATAAATTTAAAACAGAAATAGACAGTTTCCTAGAAGTAAAGGGAATTAAGGGTTACGGGGAGCGGGCAGGAATTTGGACATGAGTCTAGGTTCGGATCGGTCATGGCCCTGTGGTTAGCGGAGCGGGCCCAGGGGCCGTGTAGCCTGATCCTGCTCCTATTTCGTGTGTCTAATTCTGTTAGATGCAGGAGATGGTTCTGTGATAGTGGATTGGCAGTTAGGATCAGATCAGCCATGATCTTATTGAATGGCGGAGCAGGCTCGAGGGGCCGATTGGCCTACTCCTGCTCCTATTTCTTATGTTCTTATGTGTGGCGAAGGTTACTCCCATAGTGCGGTTAAGGAGGGAGTTCCAGGATTTTCACCCAGCGGCGATGAAGGAACGGCAATATATTTCCAAGTCAGGATGGTGTATAACTTGGAGGGGATCTTGAAGGTGATGGTGTTCCCAGATGCCTGCTGCTCTTATCCTACTAGGTGGTAGAGGTTATAGGTTTGGGAAGTGCTGCCGAATAATCCGTGGCGAGTTGCTGCAGTGCATCTTGTAGATGGTACACACTGCAATCACGATGTGCCAGTGGTGGAGGGAGTGAATGTTTAAGGTGGTGGATGGGGTGCCAATCAAACGGGCTGCTTTGTCCTGGATGGGGTCGAGCTTCTTGAGTGTTGTTGAAGCTGCACTCATCCAGGCAAGTGGAGAGTATTCCATCACACTCCTGACTTGCGTCTTGTAGATGGTGGAAAGGCTTTGGGGAGTCAGGAGATGAGACACTCGCCACAGAATACCCACCTTTGACCTGCTCTTGTAGCCATAATAGTTATGTGGTTGGTCCAGTTAAGTTCCTGGTCAGTGGTGACTGCCAGGCTGTTGATGGTGGGGGATTCGGCGATGATAATGATGTTGAATGGTTAGTGCAGTGGTTAGATTTTTCCTTATTGGAGATGGTCATTGCCTGGCACTTACGTGGCACAAATGTTGCTTGTCACTTATCAGCCCAAGCCTGAATGTTGTCCAGGTCTTGCTGCATGCGGGCATGGGCTGCTTCATTATCTGAGGAGTTGCGAATGGAACTGAACACCGTGCAGTCATCAGCAAACATCCCCATTTCTGACACTATGATGGATGGAAGGTCATTGATGAAGCATCTGAAGATGGTTGGGGCTAGGGCACTGTCTTGAGGAACTCCTGCAGCGATTCCCTGGGGATGAAATGATTGGCCTCCAACAAACACAGCCATCTTCCTTCGTGCTAGGTATGACTCCAGCCAGTGGAGACTTTTCCCCGATTCCCATTGACTTCAATTTTATTAGGGCTCCTTGATGTAACACTCGATCAAATGCTGCTTTGATATGAAGGGCAGTCACTCTCACCTCATTCTGGAATTCAACTCTTTTTTCCATGTTTGGACCAAGGCTGTAATGAGGTCTGGAGCCGATTGGTCCTGGCGGAACCCAAACTGAGCATCGGTGAGCAGGTTATTGTTGAGTGAGTGCCGCTTGATAGCATTGTCGACAACACCTTCCAGCACTTTGCTGATAATTGAGAGTAGACTGATGGAGCGGTAATTGGTCGGATTGGATTTGTCCTGCTTTTTGTGGACAGGACATACCTGGGCGGCTGTCCACATTGTCAGGTAGATGCCAGTGTTGTCGCTGTACTGGAACAGCTTGGTAGAGGCACGGCTAGTTCTGGAGCACAAGTCCTCAGCACGACAGCCGGGGTGTTGTCGGGGCCCATAGCCTTTGCTGTATCTAGTGTGCTCAGCTGCTTCTTGATATCACCTGGAGTGAATCGAATTGGCTGAAGACTGGCTTCTGTGATGGTGGGGATCTCAGGTGGAGGCCGATATGGATCATCCACTCGGTACTTCTGGCTTAAGATGGTTGTGCACACTTCAGCCCTGGCTTTTGCACTCGTGTGCTGGTCTCTGCCATTATTGAGGATGGGGATATTCATGGCGCCTCCTCCTTCCATTAGTTGTTTGATTGTCCAGCACCATTCACGATTGGATGTGGCAGGACTGCAGAGCTTTGATCTGATCCGTAGTTTGTGGGATCACTTAGTTCTGTCTATAGCATGCTGTTTCCGCGGTTTAGCATGCATGTAGTACTGTGTTGTAGCTTCACCGGGTTGGCAATTCATTTCTAGGTATGCCTAGTGGTGCTCTTGGCATGCTCTTCCATACTCCTCATTGAACCAGGGCTGGTCCCCTGGCTTGATGGTAATGATAGAGTGAGGGATACGCTGGGCCCTGAGGTTACAGATTGTGGTGGAATACAATTCTGCTGCTGCTGATGGCCCACAGCACCTCATGGATGCCCAGTTTTGAGCTGCTAGATCTGTTCTGAATCTATCCCATTTAACATGGTGGTAGTGCTACACAACACGATGGAGAGTGTCCTCAGTGTCAAGACGGGACTTCGTCTCCACAAGAACTGTGTGATGGTCAGTCCTACCAATACTGTCATGGACAGATGAATCTGCAACAGGTAGATTGGTGAGAACGAGGTCAAGTAGGCTTTTCCCTTGTTTTGGTTCTTTAACCACCAACCGCAGACCCAGTCTGGCACCTATGTCCTTCAGGACTCGGCCAGTTCGGTCAGTAGTGGTGCTACCGAGCCACTCTTGGTGATGGACATTGAAGCCCCCCACCCAGAGTACGTTCTGTGCCCTTGCTACTCTCAGTGCTTCTTCCAAGTGGTGTTCAACATGCAGTACAGATTCTTCAGTTGAGGGAGGGCGGTAGGTGGTAATCAGCAGGAGATTTCCTTGCCTATGTTTGACCTGAAGCCATGAGACTTCCCGGGGTCTGGAGTCAATGTTGAGGACTCCCAGGGCCACTCCCCCTCGACTGTATATCACTGTGCCACCACCCCTGGTGGGTCTGTCCTGCCGGTGGGACAGAACATACCCAGGGATAGTGATGGAGGAGTCTGGGACATTGGCTGAAAGGTATGATTCTGTGAGTATGACTATGTCAGGCTGTTGCTTGACTAGTCTGTGGGACAGCTCTCATTTTGGCACAAGTCCCTAGATGTTGGTGAGGAGGACTTTGAAGGGTCGACTGGGCTGTGTGTGCCTTTGTTGTGTCCGGTGCGTAGGTCGATCTACCGGGTGGTCCATCCAGTTTTATTCTTAGTATACTTTGTTGCAGCGGTTTGGTACAACTGAGTGGCTTGCTCGGCCATTTCAGAGGGCAGTTAAAAGTCAACCACACTGCTGTGGGTCTGGAGTCACATGTAGGCCAGACCAGGTAAGGACGGCAGATTTTCTTCCCTAAAGGATATTAGTGAACCAGATGGGTTTTTGCGATAATCCGGTAGTTTCATGGTACTGATACTAGCTTTTTATTTAAGATATATTAATTAACTGAATTTAACAGAACTCCTGAGACATCCTCCAGCCGTACCCATTACCTGGAGCAGAGAAGGTTGAAAGGAGATTTGATAGAGGTGTTCAAAATCATGATGGGTCTAGACAGAGTAGATAGAGAGAAACTGTTCCCATTGGCAGAAGGGTCGAGAACCAAAGGACACAGATTTAAGGTGATTGGCAAAAGAACCAAAGGCGACGTAAGAAAAAACTTTATTACTCAGCAAGTGGTTAGGATCTGGAATGCACTGCCTGAAAGGGTGGTGGAGGCAGACTCAATCACAGCTTTCAAAAGGGAGTTGGATAAGTATCTGAAGGAAAGAAATTTGCAGGGCTACGTGGAAAGGGCGGGGGAGTCGGACTAGCTGAAGGACTCTTGCAGAGAGCGGCACGGGCTCGACGGGCTGAATGGCCTCCTTCCGTGCTGTAACTATTCTATGATTCTACATGCCTTGTATATGCTAATGATGCTATGTACTGCTTAAGGAGGTTGTCGTCTCCACAAACTTGACTGTGCCAGACTACACCTCTCAACTTACAATTTTTAATGGCTGGATATTAGCAAGTAAGGGTTTTTTTTTCCTATTGTATGCCATCCCCAATCCTAACTCTGTAACAACCCATTGAAGTCCATCTTCTGTGAACAGATCAGTATTCATTGCTTGGGAAGTATTTTGCAGAGGGGAGGACAGTATGATTAACAGCTTATATATTGTCAAGTCTAATAGAATGAAATGTAAAATACCTTGTTAGTTGAAAACGGAAAAACAGAATGCACTTGTGTATTTTACTCTATCTGTACATAATAGACACTGCACAATCTTTATCTCTCTTTTCTAGCCCATTGTTCTAAAGTATAGCTCTTCTTTTCTGCTGCACATGCAGCAATAAGCTAGCTAGATTTGGGTTAACAATATTCTCTGCTATGAAACTATTCATGCCCACATGGCTGACCTCTGCAATCTTTTTGGCTAGGTAATTCTACCAATGTAAGATGACTGGCACTCTCACCCATATATCGCATTGTAATTAACAATCATAGTTGACCATGCCATGAGCCGCAATGTTTTTCCTCAAGTTGGACTTCGTTTTCTGTACTTAATTCCAAGCCTAGCAGGTCATTGAGACTGCATTCACTTTCTACATGATTGCCATACATGCTATGTTCTGAGGTAGATAGCTCTTCACATCCATCACCCCAATCACAATAATGTGAAGGTTTTTCTACAATATACTCCCTCCATCATTGCTCCAATATAAGTACTCTATAGCTGGATTGACACCTTGAGCATTATTTATAGTGATATAAAATGACTATTAAAGGGGTTAATAGCTGATTTGTCAACATTATTGCTGCGTTGTTTTCTTATTGGCTGCTTAGTTGAATCCAAGAAAGCACAATGAGTAAATCTGTGTGTTGCTGTGAGTTTATTTAAGAAAACCAGGAACCCTCATTTAGCACACAGCCAGTGCACTAAGAGCAAATTAACCCCCTGAATGGGTCAGATTTTGCTGTAGCAGAGCATTTAACGGCATCTGCCGTTAGCTAAACTTGCCCCATCAGCTCAAAACATTTTTGCCCACTAATTTGCTGAAAGTGCAAGCTGCAGTGAAGGAAACAGTGGGGGTGGGAGTGAAGGATTTTAACCTGGAGAAGCGCGTGGGTTTGGGTGCGGGTGGGGGGTTAAATCCGGCTCCAACCTGCCAAATTCCGCGTTTAACTCGAGTGTGTTAGGCTGATTGCACGCAACCTCCTCGGGAGAGGTGGTTGTCTATAACATAAGGTAATCACTCAATTTGATTGATATTTAAACAGTTTTAAGTTTAATGTCACATCTACGGGTTTCCCGGGCTTCCTGATACTAGCCACTGAAAGCAAGGCGAAAACACAACGGCAATTGAGGGGACTGATTAAAACTTATGGAAATACTGCAATCAATACTCAGTACTTACAGCTGCTTTCTTACCTACTATTAGGAAAGGGTTTGTTCACGGTACAGGAAACTTTGGTTTATCCGGAGGTTGTATGTCCGGAAACCTCGATCTAACGGCAGAAATCAGCAGCCGTTTTGTTAGGTTTTTTTTCTTTTTTTTTCTTCTCCTAGCATTTTTTTAAACAGTCAGTCTCTGGAAAGCCTCTCTGAAGCTGTTGCTAAGCTACAGAGACGCTTCCAAGGTACGGGCCGACTGTTTACAAGCTGTTGCTAAGCAACAGTGTTTGTTGTCAGATACAGAGATGAAAACCTCCGTATCCTTCAACATTAGCGCTGGTCTGTCTGGAAGTTTTCATAGATCGGCATCACGCCGGTCCCGTCGGTGCCGGATATCGCGAAGTTTCCTGTAGTTTTGCTGAGAGTTTATTTTCTACACTTTGGAGGTTTTCTGAATCACATCAGGATGGGTGGCAACTTGGCTGCCTTAGATTGGACCTCGGGCGAGGAGCAATATCACCAGCACCAGCATCAGTCTGCTGTTGAGAGACCTGCAGCTGGACAGGGGAGCAGCAGAGGGGTGCAGCTTGCAGGCAGCACTACCTGTGACACAGGATGTACAGGCAGAGGCTGAGCTTCCCTGACATGTTGGAACAGCAGTACTTCAGGAGGCTCAGGTTGTCGCGTCAGGTGGTGTCAGACGTCTGCAGCCTCGTAGAAGAATACCTGCTCCCTGCTGGGCCTGGTGGCCACGTGTTACCAGTGGCTGTCAAAATCACCACTGCCCTCAACTTTTTTGCCTCCGGATCCTTTCAGGACTCTGCCGGAGACATATCCAGGATCTCCCAGTCGGCCAGCCACAAATGCATAAGACAGATGACTGATGGGAATTATGTGAAATGTCACTGTGATGACGCCAGTCAGAACAAGCGGGCACTCAGGTATGCATCTCTGGCTGGCTTTCCACAGGTGCAGGGCATCATCGACTGCACACATGTGGCAATCCGGACACACACAGAGGAACCAGGAGCATTCATCAACTGCAAGGGCTTCCAGTCTATCAATGTGAAGCTGGTGTGCAACCACAGAAAGATATTTCTGCAGGTGTGTGTCAGATTCCAGGGGAGCTGCCATGATGCTTTCATCCTGCGGCAGTCCAAGCTTCCTGACCACTTTGGACCTGCAAGCAGACTTAAGGGGTGACTGCTAAGAGACCAGGGATACTCACTTCAAACTTGGCTGATGAAACTGTCAGAAACCTGATCAATGAAGACCAACAGCACTCCAATGAATGCCATATGACCACCAGATGTGTATCCTGATGGGTATTGCTGGGTTAGGCTGATTACAATTATCTCAGTGTGTATCCTGATGGGTATTGCTGGGTTAGGCTGATTACAATTATCGCAGTGTGTATCCTGATGGGTATTGCTGGGTTAGACTGATTACAATTATCGCAGTGTGTATCCTGATGGGTATTGTTGGGTTAGACTGATTACAATTATCGCAGTGTGTATCCTGATGGGTATTGCTGGGTTAGGCTAATTACAATTATCGCAGTGTGTATCCTGATGGGTATTGCTGGGTTTGGCTAATTACAATTATCGCAGTGTGTATCCTGATGGGTGTTGCTGGGTTTGGCAAATTACAATTATCGCAGTGCGTATCCTGATGGGTATTGCTGGGTTTGGCTAATTACAATTATCGTAGTGTGTATCCTGATGGGTATTGCTGGGTTTGGCTAATTACAATTATCGCAGTGTGTATCCTGATGGGTATTGCTGGGTTTGGCTAATTACAATTATTGCAGTGTGTATTCTGATGGGTATTGCTGGGTTGCCCATCTCAGTTGAGGGCAGAGAAACCGTAGTGTGGCCTGACCAATGGCCCCCAAGGATGGCTATTGAATTTTGTTCCACATTTATTTTTAAAAATGCATCTTTCTGAGTGCAATTGACTGCTTTGTGATTGATTGAACTCGGCAAAGTGACCCTTTCATTTTTACATCACCCTCTACATTCTTGAACCCCAGCATGTCTAAGGTACTAATGATGAGATATACGATGTATTTTCTTCATTAACATGTAATTTCAATACAATGGATCATTTAGTGTTTGCCACTGCTTCTGGTGGAGAATTCCAGAATAGAAACATAGACATAGAAACATAGAAGATAGGAGCAGGAGTAGGCCATTCGGCCCCTCGAGCCTGCTCCGCCATTCAATGCGATCATGGCTGATCATCCAAATTCAGTACCCTGTCCCTGCTTTCTCCCCATATCCCTTGATCCCTTTAGCCTTAAGAAATATATCCAACTCCTTCTTGAATATATTTAATGAATTGGCTTCTACTGCCTTTTGTGGTAGAGAATTCCACAGGTTCACCACTCTCTGGGTGAAGAAATTCCTCCTCATTTCTGTCCTAAATGGCCTACCCCTTATCCTTAGACTGTGACCCCTGGTTCTGGACTCCCCGACCATCGGGAACATCCTTCCTGCATCTAGTCTGTCCAGTCCTGTAAGAATTTTATAAGTTTCAATGAGATCCCCTCTCATTCTTCTAAACTCCAGTGAGTACAAGCCCAATCGTCCCAATCTCTCCTCATAAATCATTCCTGCCATCCCAGGTATCAGCCTGTGAATCTTTGCTGAACTCCTTCCATGGCAAGAACATCCTTCCTCAGATAAGGCAACCAAAACTGCACACAATACTCAAGATGTGGTCTCACCAAGGCCCTGTACAACTGCAGCAAGACATCCTTGTTCCTGTACTCAAACCCTCTCGCTACGAAGGCCAACATACCATTTGCCTTCTTAACCGCCTGCTGCACCTGCATGCTTACCTTCAGTGACTGGTACACAAGGACACCCAGGTCTCGTTGTACTTCCCCTTCTCCCAATCTATTGCCATTCAGATAATAATCTGCCTTTCTGTTTTTGCCACCAAAGTGGATAACCTCACATTTATCCACGTTATAGTGCATCTGCCATGCTTTTGCCCAATCACCCAACCTGTCCAAATCATCCTGGAGTTTCTCAGCATCCTCCTCACAGCACACACGCCCACCCAGCTTTGTGTCGTCTGCAAACTTGGAGATATTACATCTAGTTCCCTTGTCTAGATCATTAATATATATTGGGGCAGTAATTCCTCCCCAAACGTGTGAGTACGGAAGGGGTACTCACGTGTCTGGCCGGAGGAAATGCCGGTTTTCAGCATGCACAGCGCATGCGCTGAAAACCAGCATTTCCTCTCCTCTAACCCAAGAGGTGAAGAGGCTAACGCGTGCGCTGTAGGGGACAGCGCGTGCGTCTTGGATTTCCTCTGTTTTGGGGGATTTGCGCATGTGTAAAGGCCTCCGGTCTTTACGCTTGTAAAAAGCACACGTAAGTATTTATTTTTACAGGTAAGTGGTGTATTAGTGCAATTTAGAATTTTTTTTCCCACAGGTTTATTATTTTAAAGAATCTACAATAAGGTAAGTTTAGTTTTAGACCCTTTCTATTAAAAATTTATTTTTTTCAAAAAAAAAAATTATTCTTTAAATTATTTTTTAAAACTTATTTATACTTAATTTAATCATTGGGATGTTTTTTAAAATTTTATTTAAAGTTTAAGTAGTGTTTTGGGGTGCAGTACTTTTCATGAGTTTGACAGTTCTTACTCTCAAACTTATGAATGAAGTTTCCCCTCCCCTGATTGGCTGAACAGTGCTCACCTGATCCCAGCCGGCACATCGCACTAACTACGCCGCTGGGTCAGGTTAGCACAGCGCGCCAACATCAGAACCGGGCCACTAACAGGAAATCCACTGCGGGCCAGCTTTCAGATGTCGGCGCGCCGGGTAAGTGCACTTCAGGGGCTTGCACGCGCGGCAAGCCCCCGACACCAAGTTCTGGGCCAATGTGAATAGCTGGGGTCCAAGGACCGATCCCTGCGGTACCCCACTAGTCACTGCCTGCCACTCAGAAAAAGACCCGTTTATTCAACTCTTTGCTTTCTGTCTGCCAACCAGTTCTCTATCCAAGTCAATACCTTGCCGCCAATCCCATGTGCCTTAACTTTACACGCTAATCTCTTATGCGGGACCTTATCAAAAGCCTTCTGAAAGTCCAAATACACCACATCCACTGGTTCTCCCTTATCTATTTTACCAGTTACATCCTCAAAAAATTCCAGTAGGTTAGTCAAGCATGATTTACCTTTTGTAAATCCATGTTGACTTTGTCCGATCCTGTCACTGTTTTCCAAGTGCTCTAGCATTTTCCCCACTAACGATGTCAGGCTTACCGGTCTGTAATTCCCCGTTTTCTCTCTACCACCTTTTTTGAATAGTGGGGTAACATTAGCTACCCTCCAATCCATGGGTACTGCTCCAGATTCCATCGAATGTTGGAAGATGATCAGCAATGCATCTACTATTTCTAGGGCCACTTCCTTAAGTACCCTGGGATGTAGATTATCAGGCCCTGGGGATTTATCGGCCTTCAATCCCATCAATTTCCCTAACACCATTTCCCTACAAATACTGATTTCTTTCAGTTCCTCCCTTTCATCAGACCCTATGTTCCCCGACATCTCTGGGAGGTTATTTGTGTCCTCCTTTGTGAAGACAGAACCAAAATATGTATTTAATTGGTCTGCCATTTCTTTGTTCCCCATTATAAATTCCCCTGATTCTGACTGCAAGGGACCCACGCTTGACTTCACCAATCTTTTTCTCTTCACATATCTATAAAAGCTTTTACAGTCAGTTTTTATGTTCCCTGAAAGCTTACTCTCATATTCTATTTTCCCCTTCTTAATTAATCCCTTTGTCCTCTTTTGTTGAATCCTAAACTGCTCCCAATCCTCAGGTTTACTGCTTTTCTGGCCAATTTATATGTCCTCTCCTTGGATCTTATGCTATCGCTAATTTCCCTTGTTAGCCACGGTTGAGTCACCTTTTTTGTTTTATTTTTATGCCAAACTGGGATGAACAAATTCTGTAGTTCATCCATGCGATCTTTGAATGTTTGCCATTGCCTATCCACTGTCAACCCTTTGAGTGACATTCCCCAATCAATCCTACCCAACTCGCACCTCAGACCATCGTAGTTTCCTTTATTTAAATTCAGGGTGAGCAAGCACATCTGCAATCATCTCTCCCAAAATGACCCAAAACTGGCATAAAAACATCAGAAAATCTGGGCTGTAGGCCATAGGTTCAGATACACTGGCAGAAAAATCTTTTAAAGGAACTGAACTTCAGGTTGGACACATTATTATTGAAAGCATTTTTTCTACTTATTTTTTCAAAGTTATTTCTAAACAATTTGCCATGTTTATGGGTCTAGTGTTCAATTATTTGTAATTGTTTGGGTCATTTCATATGAAAGAATGTTGACTGATCACAGATTACTTTCACTCTTTTACCTTCAGCATATATCAGAGAATCATTCAACCAAAAATCTATTTGTTCCTTTTCCATTAATACAGGAGAAATTGGCAGAAAATCCATGCACCAGTGCAAACGATTTTTGTAATGTATTTCCCATCTGACAGGACTGCAATGGAAAACAGTGCTTTGCTGCTAGGCTTGTGAATCTCATTCCAGCATTAAGGAGCTTGATGAGTAGCAGGATAATACATTTGTGACCAGTTCATCATTTCCCTGGTGCTTACATAGACAACAGGGAGAACACCAAAACATAGTTAACCTTATCTTCATCAACAACTCAATTAAAAATAAAATAAATTCCAACATATGGGGGCTGAAATTCCATGGGGGTCCATGGGAGTAATTGCAGAAAACCACGGAGCCCCCAGGAAAACAATGCGAGTGACTGTTGTTATCATTTCCCAAGCTGGTGATTGGGGCCAGGGAAAGGTTAGAGATCTGGGCCGGGGTTTGGCTAGAGATCGGGGCTGGGGGGTGGTTAGAGATCTGGGCCGGGGTTTGGCTAGATATCGGGTGGGGGGGCGGAGGGGTAGCAGAAGGCCCCAGCCACAAGGATTGCGAAAATGGCAGATCTTTAGCACTTACTTTCAGGAGTTGGTAGCTCCCACCTTGGATCAGCTGCCGGGCAGCCGACAGCTCGGGCCACCCCCTCACCTCCAGTTAAATTTATGTCGTGCTGCCGATGATGTCATTAGGCCGCAACTTTGGAATGTTAATTAGGCCCCCTCCTGCCTTTGCAGGAGCCTCTTCAATGGCCTGATTTCTGTATGTTAAAATTTAAAGGAGCAGGAGTGGAATTGGGTTGCTCGATCCTGATATTTCATCCCTGCCCCCGATGACCCGCCTATAACTTTAAAATAACTTATGTCTGCGCACCATGGTCCAATTATCCTCTGCCTTCCAACCCTGCTTCAGTTGAAGACTATGGGGTGATTTTCGATGGTTCTTTCAGCCGCTAAAGAGCCTCCAAAGTGGCCAAGATGGGGTCTTGAGCTGAGTCGCTGGTTTAGCCCAAGTTTAGCACAAGATACCATCTTGGTAAAGGAGTTGTAGCTTGCGCTAGGAATAGCCGCCAGAGGCCCATTAAGGAACTGATTGCCACTTAAATTGCCTGCAAGCGCTCATTAAGGAGGCTCCATGGCATTTTGGTTGATAGCACTTGACCTAATCCCCTCTCCTAACAGCGGCCAGCTGATTGGGAGTAAACAAGTCATTGCTGAAGATTCCGAATGCTATTTAAAGTGAACGTTTAACTGTTCACTATCTGCTGGAGGTTTGACGAGGACTTTTGAAACACATTCTGGGACACTTTGTCAAGACTTCACCAACACTCTATCAACATTTGTTCCAGAAATTCTCTGAGGACTTCACCTAAAAAGAGTAAGTACTGTGCTACTCCACCTTATAGGAGTCGCCAGGAGAAAGGGAGTGCTTGGTCATGGGCATCTTGCTAGGGGTCCCAATTGATCTGCAGGAGGACTGGGAGGAGGAGATGAGGCCGGGAGGAGGAGATGAGGCCAGGCAGAGCAGCACCAGCTGCTGCAGGAGAGAGGGACAGGAGGGCGAAGTGGTCTCCTTCCCCAATGTGGGTACAGGACATCCTTCCTCCTCTGGACCTCCTCCACCAGGACCGCCAGTGCCGCGTCCAAGAACCTGTGCATCCTCTACCTCGGTCCCTGAGCAATCCTGAAACCTGTCGCTGTGTGTCAGCCAGCGCACTCCACACCTTCGGTGGAAGTGGGTACATGGAGCCCATATACACTGTTCCACGAAAATTGCTTCTAATCAGAGCTTGACCTCCAGCAAGTTCAAATTATGGTAATCAGCAATTAGGACCAAAATGGCGTGCTAAAACCAGAGTTTCAAATAGGCTCCAAGAGACCAGGTAGGCCTCAGAGCGTCAGCGGGCAAAATCTCGGTGGGAATCGCGGAGCGGCGGCAGTACAAAAGGCTCCAAGAGACCAGGTAGGCCTCAGAGCGACAGCGGGCGAAATCTTGGCGGGAATCGCAGAGCGGCGGCAGTACAAAAGGCTCCAAGAGACCAGGTAGGCCTCAGAGCGTCAGCGGGCGAAATCTCGACGGGAATCGCGGAGCGGCGGCAGTACAAAAGGCTCCAAGAGACCAGGTAGGCCTCAGAGTGTCAGCGGGCGAAATCTCAGCGGGAATCGCGGAGCGGCGGCAGTACAAAAGGCTCCAAGACACCAGGTAGGCCTCAGAGCGTTAGCGGGCGAAATCTTGGCGGGAATCGCGGAGCGGCGGCAGTACAAAAGGCTCCAAGAGACCAGATAGGCCTCAGAGCATCAGCGGGCAAAGTCTCAGCGGGAATCACGGAGCGGCGGCAGTACAAAAGGCTCCAAGAGACCAGATAGGCCTCAGAGCATCAGCGGGCGAAATCTCGGCGGGAATCGCGGAGCGGCGGCAGTACAAAAGGCTCCCAGAGACCAGGTAGTTTTACCAATCTCCAAACTCAGAGGGAAAGAAGTAAAAAGTAATCGAAGTGTGACGTCACCAGAAAGTAGGTAAGTGATTGGTTGGTGAGTATTTCTCTCTTTATAAACTTTAACTCTGTGGTTTATAGTTTCTAAAGTCTCTGTGGTGTAGCGGGGACTGTTTATAAACCAGGGCCTAGAAATTAGGTATAGCCCCGCCAGGTCTTTAGCGCCCAAAATTTAGCGCTCGGCCGGATTCCCGTAGCGCCCGCCTGAAATTCAGTTGCGCCACCCCAACACGGAGGCGGGCGCTATTGGAGGGTTTGGCCGCCTCGTTTGGGGCGAAGAATGTCAGTTTCAGGCGTCCAGCTGCCGCTGCGGCACCCGATGCGGTGCGGCAGGCTGGGGTACTGCAGGCCTCCTCCTTCTCTTAAGGAGGAGCTGCCTGCAGCCGTGAGATCGCCGCTGGATTCCCCCGGCAAATGAGCCCGGCACCACGGAGAAGTGCCGGGCTCGCGGGAGTGACACACCAATGCCGCGGGGGGGTGGTGCAGGAGTCCGGGGAGGGAGGTGCGGCCAGGCGGCCGCGGGGAAAGCGGCCGGCCGCCCCTCCACCTTTATGCGCCGGCCTCTCGGAGCTGCAAGGCACCGTTTTGCAAACGCTGTTTGCGGCCGCCACGGGAGAGGCGGCCGCAACTGAATTTGGCGGTCGGACCGGAATTGCATTGGAACCAGGGCACTGCGCACACCGATGACGTCATCGGTGCTGGCGCAGCGCTACCGCCTAATGTCGATGTTACGGACCAACTGAATTTCGGGCACGAAAAAACTTCCGCCGCAAACCACTCTATAGCCCATAAGTGGGCGCAAACGCGACTGAATTTCTAGGCCCAGGGCCCTTAAATATACTATTTAATGGTAGTGTAATTGGTGGGATTGATTTGATTTAATTTAATTGCAATTAATTAAAGGGTAAGTCATGGCAAGAGAGCCCGGCCCCATTGTATGCTCCTCCTGCGCTATGTGGGATCTCAGGGACACTTCCTGTGTCCCTGACAACTATGTGTGCAGGAAGTGTGTCCAGCTGCAGCTACTGGCAGACCGCATTGCGGCGCTGGAGCTGCGATTGGATTCATACTGGACCATTCGCGAGGCTGAGGAGGTCGTGAATAGCACGTTTGATCAGTTGGTCACACCGCAGGCAAAGGTTGGACAGGCAGAAAGGGAATGGGTGACCAACAGACAGAGTACTAGGCACAGGCAGGTAGTGCAGGGGTCCCCTGTGAACATCCCCCTCTCAGATACACCACTTTGAGTACTGTTGGGGGGGATGGCTTACCAGAGGTAGGCAGCAGCAGCCAACTTCCTGGCACCAGGGGTGGCTCTGCTGCACAGGACGGGAGGAAAAAGAGGGGGAGAGCTATAGTAATAGGGGATTCTATTGTAAGGGGAATAGGTAGGCGTTTCTGCGGCCACAAACGAGACTCCAGGATGGTGTGTTGCCTCCCTGGTGCAAGGGTCAAGGATGTCTCAGAGCGGCTGCAGAACATCTTGGAAGGAGAGGGTGAACAGCCAGTTGTCATGGTACATATCGGTACCAACGAAATAGGTAAAAAGCGGGATGAGGTCCTAAAAGCGGAATATAGGGAGTTAGGAGGTAAATTAAAAAATAGGACCTCAAAGGTAGTAATCTCAGGATTGCTACCAGTGCCACATGCTAGTCAGAGTAGAAATAGAAGGATATTTCAGATGAATACGTGGCTAGAGGAATGGTGCAAGGGGGAGGGATTCAAATTCCTGGGACATTGGAACCGGTTCTGGGGGAGGTGGGACCAGTTCAAACCGGACGGTTTGCACCTGGGCAGGGCCGGGACCGATGTCCTAGGGGGAGTGTTTGCTAGTGCTCTGGGGGAGGGTTTAAACTAAAATGGCAGGGGGTTGGGAACCTGAGCAAGGGGACAGAGGAAAGGGAAACAAGGATAAAAGCAAAAGATAGGAAGGAGAAAAACAAAAGTGGCAGTCAGAGAAATCAACGGTTTAAATCAAACATGGCCACAGTAAATAATAATTCTAATAGGTGTAAGAGCGTTAAAAAAACAAGCCTGAAGGCTTTGTGCCTTAATACGAGGAGCATTCGTAATAAGGTGGATGAATTAGCTGCGCAAATAGAGGTAAACGAATATGATTTGATTGGGATTAGGAAACATGGTTCCAGGGTGGCCAAGGCTGGGAACTCAACATCCAGGGGTGTTCAATATTCAGGAAAGAAAGGCAAAAAGGGAGGTGGGGTAGCATTGCTGGTTAAAGAAGGGATTAACACAATTGTAAGGAAGGATATTAGCTCTGATGATGTGGAATCTGTATGGGTGGAACTGAGAAATACCAAGGGGCAGAAAACGTTAGTGGGAGTGGTATATAGACCTCCAAACAGTAATGCGGAGGTTGGGGACGGCATTAAAAGGGAAATTAGAGAAGCGTGCAATAAGGGCACAGCAGTCATCATGGGTGACTTTAATCTACATATAGATTGGGCTAACCAAATTAGTAACAATACTGTGGAGGAGGAATTCCTGGAGTGTTTAAGGGATGGATTCCAGGACCAATATGTCGAGGAACCAACCAGAGATCAGGCCATCTTAGACTGGGTATTATGTAACGAGAAAGGATTAATTAGCAATCTTGTTGTACGAGGCCCCTTGGGTCGGAGCGATCATAATATGATCGAATTCTTCATTAAGATGGAGAATGAAGTAGTCGACTCAGAGACTAGGGTCCTAAATTTAAATAAAGGAAACTACGATGGTCTGAGGCGCGAGTTGGGTAGGATTGATTGGGGAATGTCACTCAAAGAGTTGACGGTGGATAGGCAATGGCAAACATTCAAAGACCGCATGGATGAACTACAGAATTTGTTCATCCCAGTTTGGCATAAAAATAAAACAAAAAAGGTGACTCAACCGTGGCTAACCAGGGAAATTAGGGATAGCATAAGATCCAAGGAGAGGACATATAAATTGGCCAGAAAAAGCAGTAAACCTGAGGATTGGGAGCAGTTTAGGATTCAACAAAGGAGGACAAAGGGATTAATTAAGAAGGGGAAAAGAGAATGAGAGTAAGCTTGCAGTGAACATAAAAACTGACTGTAAAAGCTTTTATAGATATGTGAAGAGAAAAAGATTGGTGAAGTCAAGCATAGGTCCCTTGCAGTCAGAATCAGGGGAATTTATAATGGGGTACAAAGAAATGGCGGACCAATTAAATACATTTTTTTGTTCTGTCTTCACAAAGGAGGACACAAATAACCTCCCAGAGATGTCGGGGAACATAGGGTCTGATGAAAGGGAGGAACTGAAAGAAATCAGTATTTGTAGGGAAATGGTGTTAGGGAAATTGATGGGATTGAAGGCCGATAAATCCCCAGGGCCTGATAATCTATATCCTAGGGTACTTAAGGAAGTGGCCCTAGAAATAGTTGATGCTTTGCTGATCATCTTCCAGCATTCGATGGAATCTGGAACAGTACCCATGGATTAGAGGGTAGCTAATGTAGCCCCACTATTCCAAAAAGGTGGTAGAGAGAAAACGGGGAATTACAGACTGGTAAGCCTGACATCGGTAGTGGGGAAAATGCTAGAGTCCATTATAAAAGATGTAATAGCAGAGCACTTGGAAAACAGTGACAGAATCGGACAAAGTCAACATGGATTTACAAAAGGTAAATCATGCTTGACTGATCTACTGGAATTTTTTGAGGATGTCTGGTAAAATAGATAAGGGACAACCAGTGGATGTGGTGTATTTGGACTTTCAGAAGGCTTTTGATAAGGTCTCGCATAAGAGATTAGCGTGTAAAGTTGAGGCACATGGGATTGGCAGCAAGGTATTGACTTGGATAGAGAACTGGTTGGCAGACAGAAAGCAAAGAGTTGGAATAAACGGGTCTTTTTCTGAGTGGCAAGCAGTGACTAGTGGGGTATCGCAGGGATCGGTCCTTGGGCCCCAGCTATTCACAATATATATTAATGATCTAGACAAGGGAACTAGATGTAATATCTCCAAATTTGCAGACGACACAAAGCTGGGTGGGCGTGTGTGCTGTGAGGAGGATGCCGAGAAACTCCAGGATGATTTGGACAGGTTGGGTGATTGGGCAAAAGCATGGCAGATGCAATATAACGTGGATAAATGCGAGGTTATCCACTTTGGTGGCATAAACAGGAAGGCAGATTATTATCTGAATGGCAATAGATTGGGAGAAGGGGAAGTGCAACGAGACCTGGGTGTCCTTGTGCACGAGTCGCTGAAGGTAAGCATGCAGGTGCAGCAGGCGGTTAAGAAGGCAAATGGTATGTTGGCCTTCGTAGCGAGAGGGTTTGAGTACAGGAACAAGGATGTCTTGCTGCAGTTGTACAGGGCCTTGGTGAGACCACGTCTTGAGTATTGTGTGCAGTTCTGGTCGCCTTATCTGAGGAAGGATGTTCTTGCGATGGAAGGAGTGCAGCGAAGATTCACCAGGCTGATACCTGGGGTGGCAGGAATGACGTATGAGGAGAGATTGGGTCGATTGGGCTTGTACTCACTGGAGTATAAAAGAATGAGAGGGGATCTCATTGAAACTTATAAAATTCTGACAGGACTGGACAGACTAGATGCAGGAAGGATGTTCCCGATGGTCGGGGAGTCCAGAACCAGGGGTCCCAGTCTAAGGATAAGGGGTAAGCCATTTAGGACAGAGATGAGGAGGAATTTCTTCACCCAGAGAGTGGTGAACCTGTGGAATTCTCTACCAAAGAAGGCAGTAGAGGCCAAATCATTAAATATATTCAAGAAGGAGTTAGATATATTTCTTAAGGCTAAAGGGATCAAGGGATATGGAGAGAAGGCAGGGACAGGGTACTGAGTTTGGATGATCAGCCATGATCGCATTGAATGGCGGAGCAGGCTCGAGGGGCCGAATGGCCTACTCCTGCTCCTATCTTCTATGTTTCTATGTCTTATTAGCACAGTACCCGTAAAGCGCCTGTTTTCACCCTTTCACCAAAATAACCCTACACTTGGTCTGGATTCCACATGTACAACACCACAGGAGATTGACTAGTATTATAATCAAAACAGTCGGTGAACATCCTTTTCTGGTCAGTTATGTCATACATTGTCATATTTTTCTGGCACAATTACAGACAAGTTTATTCCAGCCGTATTTCTTGCAGCTGATTGGAAGAAATTTGCATTTGAGACAATTGCCTTTTAAATAGAGGAAGACAACACGTTATCTGAAATTTACATAGAACTCTCCCAATAACAGAGAATACTTTATGAATACAGAAGTCTGAGGATTGGATTTCTTTCTGCTATACCACAGCGATGGAAAATCAAGGGAAATCGAGCAGGGAGGCCGACCATCACATCCCAGTCCCCACCACCACTGCCACGGATTTTACTTCCCTGCTCTGGGAGAGTCAGCCAGCTGTCCCTTGACCTCCCATAATATATACAGTATATGACAATGGGGCGAGAGTGCCCAGAAAGCCACTCAATTTACTTGACTCATGCTGCTACTACCATTAGGTTGTCCTGGAGTCTTCAGGAATTAAAAATTAATCTCCTGAGCAACGAGGGACAAAAATCATAGTAATGTTTTTAACTTTCTTTGAACACTTTTGTTTTTTAGTTATAAAAATATTGGAGGTGAGAAAAAAGGTTGTTTGACCAGGCAGAGGCAAGAGGTCATGTGATGAAACCTCCGGGAATACGTCCAACCAGAGTTGGCGACCCTAATGACCACTGACCCGAGTGACCGTCAGGAAGGGAGTGGTGAAAGACCCTGGGGCAGCAGCAGAAAGCCTGCTGAAGTTTGCTATTTGATGTCCTGCTGTTGTACTTCTCCCTCTCCTGAGGCCACAAGAATTTACTTTTTTTAAGCCTGAATTCAGCCCAGGCCCTGAAATAAACTATTCCCGTAAATTTGTGGTGCTCCTTTTATGATTTATACAGCCTTGTAGCGACAGGTTATCTTTGATGGGGAAGTTTCCACTAGGAGCCTGCCCTGCATAGCTAATCAGCCCTGACCTAGAAACTGTGTTGGGGTCACAGTCGGGTTGGGGCAGAAGTCCCACCTTGACCCTCCTCCAGTGGCGAATCTGGTCCAAAGTAAAATCCTGGCCTGAATGTCTATAGCCTAGGATTTAAAAACATAACTTTAGCAATCAGAATTAAAAAGAGGATAAAAAAAAACAAACAGTGCAAAAGGATGATGAACCCCAAGGATAGAGTACAAGGAATAGATATTTGGCCCAGAATTTCCTCAGCTCTGTTCCTGCTCTGCTGGAGGTGCTGGTGAAACCTTGTTTTAGTGCATAAACAGGGTTTCTGCTGCACTTCTGGCAAATTTACGACAGCAGAGTGGGAACAGCTCCAAGGAAGTTCCTAGGCATTATAAATTTCAAGAGGCTGGTGGATACATTTTTGACAGACAGTGCTATTGAAGGGTATGAGAGTTAAAGTGAAGTGGAAAGTATGTGACCTTTGGCACTGATTGATAGAAATGAGTGTAGAATTTCTGTGGAGGTTCTCCCACTCTCCTATTGTAACTTCAGCTGAAGGAAAGCCCAAAGAAACAACGTAAGTGGCTGTTTTATTTCATTTCTCTTGGGCTTCCACTGATATTCCACTGAAGTTAAAGCAGAAGATTGGGAGAATCCCTGATGAAATTCTACCTTGTGGTCTTTTCTGGGCCAGTATGGTCTTATGTTCATTAGGGTATAGGGACATATCTCAGAGGGGAGGGATGTATCATATGTTTCCTGAAGCTAACTTGATTGACTAAAGGAGTCGAAAATTTTCCCACAGTTTTTCCTGAACATAGCCATAGATTCTTCTTGTTTGTTCTCTCCCTCAGGAGATTTTGTGTGGTTGCAAAGTCTAATGGATTGGAGTATAGATGGGTGAATGGGTCTTTTCTCACTCTTTGGATATTTGCATGTTCATAAAGCCAACATTTTATCCTGAATTCTGATGTACAACCTGAAGAACAATTATGGTTTAATTGACTTCACCCTCCGCAGTCCCCATACCAAACAATTAACACGCTGATTGACCTGAAGCTCAATTTCCGTAACAACAATCAAACTTTGTGATCTTAAAGGGTTACATATTCTCCTGAGCAGCAGGATAATAATTGGAACAGAGGTAGAGACATGGTGCAACAACAGGATACAAAACAGCAAACTTCAGGGAGCCAGACCGGCATGTGGCTATAACAGAGCAAGAAGGAAGGTTTGTTTAGAGTTGGGGATCAAAACCCCCCCAAAAATGTGGTATGCACTTCAAAAGTGGCAGAGTAGCACCAACTACAGACCTTGCTATAGGCTTTAACTTATAAATATATTAATTGAATAAATGAGCATGCAAATAAATAACAGTAATATGGGGGTGAATTTCCATTGGAGTACTCCTGCTCATAAGAACGCTCATAAGAATATAAGAATTAGGAGCAGAAGTAGGCCATAAGGCCCCTCGAGACTGCTCCACCATTCATTAAGATCATGGCTGATCTTTGACCTCAACTCCACTTTCCAGCCCAATTTCCATATCCCCCAATTCCCCTAGAGTCCAAAAATCTATCAATCTCGGCCATGAATATATTCAACGACTGAGCATCCACAGCCCTTTGGGGTAGAGAATTTCTAAGGTTCACAACCCTTTGAGTGAAGAAATTAATCCTCAACTCAGAATTAAATAGCCGACCCCTTATCCTGAGACTATGCCCCCTTGTTATAGACTCTCCAGCCAGAGGAAACAACCTCTCAGTATCTACCCTGTCAATCCCCCTCAGAATCTTATATGTTTCAATGAGATCACCTCTCATTCTTCTAAACTCCAGAGAGTATAGGCCCATTCTACCCAACCTCTCATCATAGGACAACCCTCTTATCCCAGGAATCAATCTAGTGAACCTTTGTTGCACCGCCTCGAAGGTAAGTATATCCTTCCACAGATAAGGAGACCAAAACTGTGCACAATACTCCAGCTGTGGTCTCACCAAAGCCCTGTACAATTGTAGCAAGACTTCCTTACTCTTGCACTCCAACCCCCTTGCAATAAAGGCCAACATGCCTTATCGAATGCCTTTTGGAAATCCAAATATACTACATCCACTGGCTCCCCTTTATCTACCCAGTTAGTAACAACCTCAAAAAACTCCAATAAATTTGTTAAACACAATTTCCCTTTTGTGAAACCATGTTGACTCTGTCAAATCATATGATGATTTTCTAAATGTCCTGTTACTACTTCCTTAATAATGGATTCCAGCATTTTCCCGACAACTGATGTCAGGCTAACTGGGCCTGTAGTTGCCGGTTTTCTCTCTCCCTCCTTTCTTGAATAGCAGGGTTACATTTGCTACCTTCCAATCTGCTGAGACCGTTCTAGAAGCTAGGGAATTTTTGACGATCACAACCAATGCATCCACCATCTCTGCAGCCACTTCTTTTAGAACCCCAGGATGCAGGCTATCAGGTCCTGGGGATTTTTCGGCTTTTAGTCCCATTAGTTTCTCAAGTACTTTTTTACTACTGATCTTAATTACTTAAGTTCCTCACTCTCATTAGTCTCTTGGTTCTCCACTATTTTTGGTATGCTTTTCGTGTGTCTTCTACTGTCTACTGTGAAAACAGATACAAAATATTTGTTTAAAGTCTCTGCCATTTCCTTATTTTCCATTATAATTTCTCCTGTCTCAGCCTCTAAGGGGCCAATGCCTATTTTTGCTAGTCGCTTGCTTTTTACATACTTGTAGACGCTCTTATAATCAACTTTTATTTTTCTTGCTATCTTAATCTCACATTCTAATTTCTTCCTTTTTATCAATGTTTTAGTCATCCTTTGCTGGTTTCTAAAACTCTCCCAGTCCTCAGGCTTAGTACAATTCTTTGCAACATTATAAGCCTCTTCTTTTAATCTAATACTATCCTTAACTTCTTTAATTAGCCATGGATGGATCACTTTTCCCATGGAGTTTTTATTTCTCAATGGAATGTATATTCATTGAGAATTTTGGAATATTTCTTTAAATGTTTGCCACTGCTTATCTACCATCATACCTTTTAATCTAATTTCCCAATCTCCCTTAGCCAACTCGCCCCTCATACCTATGTAATTGGCTTTAGTTAATTTTAAGACTCTAGTTTCGTATTTAAGTGTGTCACTCTCAAACTCAATATGAAATGCTTTATATTATGATCACTCTTCCCCAGAGGATCCTTTACTATGAGATTACTAATTAACTCTGTCTCATTACACAATACATGATCTAAGATAGACTGTTCCTTGGTTGGTTCCATGATGTATTGTTCTAGGAAACGGTCTTGAGTGCATTCCATGAACTCATCCTCCACACTACCATTGCCAATTTGATTTGCCCAGTCTATATGAAGATTAAAGTCCCCCACAATTATTGTATTATCTTTGTTACAAGCACCTATTATCCTTTATTATCAGGCTACCCCACTCCTTTTCCATCCTGCCTGTCTTTTCAAAACGTCAAGTACCCTGGAATATTTAGTTCCCAATCTAGGTCACCTTGCAACCACATCTCTATAATGGCTATTGCATCAAACCCATTTATCTCTATTTGTGCCACTAATTCATCTATCTTGTTATGAATGCTTTGTGCATTCAGATAAAGAGCCGTTAATTTTAACTTTTTACCATTATTCCCTGCTTTCACCTTATTCGCTGATGCACTATTACCGTTAAACTCTCTGTCCCTTCCTCTGCTTATCTTTACCCAAATAGTTACACTGCTCCATTGCCTTGACTTTTCTCTTTAGATTTCTAAATTCCCCCTCACCTGACCCCTTCCCGCCTTTTTTAGTTTAAAGCTCTATCTACAGCCCTAGTTATTCGATTTGCCAGGACCCTGGTTCCAGCCCATAAGTAGAATCCACCCCAACAAAACAGCATGCTCTTTCCACAGTACTGGTGCCAGTGCCCCATGAATCAAAACACCTTTCTCCAACACCACTCTTTGAGCCACGCCTTTAACTCTCTGCTCTGCTTGTCCCTATGCCAATTTGCGTGTGGCTCAAGTAAAAATCCTGAGATTATTACCTGAGGTTCTGCATTTAATTTGGACCCTAGCTCTTCAAACTCTCTCAGCAGAACCTCATTCCTAGTTCTACCTATGTCATTGGTTCCTACAAGGACTATGGCAACTGTTCCCTCCCCCTCCAAATTCTTCTCCAGCCACAAGGAGATATCCTTAACCCTGGCACAGCCTTCGGAATTCCTGGTCGTGGCTGCAGAGAACAGTATCTATCCCCCGACTATAATTTCCCCTACCACTACAACATTCCTTTTCACTCCTCTCACTTGAATGGCCTCCTGTACCACAGTACCATGGTCAGTTTGCTCATCCACCTCGCAGACTTTGCCCTCATCCACACAGGCAGCAAGAACCTCGTACCTGTTTGATAAGGACAATGGCTGAGGCTCCTCCAAGACTGCACGTGGAGTCCCCCTACATGCATGATTTGCAGTCACACCCTCCTGTCCTTGACCACTAACCAGACCTGTACCACTACTTAACCTAAGGGGTGTGACTGCCTCCGGGATCAATGTGTCCCAGTAACTTTCCTCCACTTAGATGCCCTGCAATGTCTGCACCTCGGACTCCAGCTGAAGTTCCTCGAGACGCAGACACTTACTGCAGACGTGGTTGTCTGGGATCGCAATGCTCTCCACAAACTCCCACATGCTGCAGTTGGGAGGCTGGCCAGGAGGCCATTGGAATAGTTAGGTCCAGCAGAGAACACATAAATGTAATGTTAAGCATGTTGTAGGACCAACACGGAATACACTCTCATTTTTAAAAATTCATTTATTTATTGCCCATCCCCAGTTGCCCCTGAGAGGGTGGTAGTAAGCTGCCTTCTTGAATCGCTGCAGTCTGGGCGGGGAGGAGAAGGAGAATGTGCTGCAGGTATAAAGGGGGTGGGGGGGTGGAAGAACGTGATCCAGGCCTAGCAGAGGGCGGGAGAACATGAACTATCTTCCCATCTGGATCATGTTCTTGCTTTCATCCTCCACACTCCTTTAAATTTGGATCATGTTCTTCCCCCCCCCCACTGTTCTCACCGTGCTCACTCACAAAAAGTTCCTGACCTTCTCTCGCTGAGTTCCTGACCTTCTCACCACACCCCGAGCTCCTCTCTTCCCTCTCCCCTCTCTGAGTTCCTCGCTCCACCTGCAAGCTCCTCTCTCCCCGTTCCCCTCTCCCACATTTGACCCTCTCTCCCCCACTTCGATCCAGCCTCCGCCCCCTTCAATCCTCTCTCCTCCATCCCACCCTTCAATTCGCTCTGCTTCCCACTACAATCAGCTCTACTCCTCTTCGATTCCCTCTCCTCTCCTCCCTCCCCTTCAATCCGCTCTGCTCCCCCTTTGATCCGCTCTGCTTCCCTCTCCCCGCTCAATCCCCTCTCCCCTTTGATCCTCTCTCCTCCCTCCCCCCACTTCGATCCACTCTGCTCCCCCCTTCGATCTCCTCTCTCCTCTCCCCGCTTTGATCCCTCGACCGTCTCCATATGGAGCCAAGGAAAGGGTGCTGGTGCAGGCCGCAGCCACTGCATCATTTGGTATTCTGCATGAGCGACCGGATTGAGTGTGCATGGCAGTACCAAATTGGGTCACATGCACAGAGGGACCAGAATACTGTGGAAATAATCACAGTTAACTAAATTTCACTTTTTACAGCTAGTACTTATCCAGTACTTACCAGTGACTTTCACTCTCTCCAAATTCCCAACTTTAACACTCTGAAGCACTCCATTTCAAACCACTCTATGTAGACCACAGTTGGTCATGCACCAGACATTTGGCAGATGAGCCGTGGAAACCCATCACGCGGTTTCCACAAAGTTATGGCAGATAAGCAGTCGACCCCATGGAAATTCATCCCCATAATTGATATATATTTACGGTAAATGTTAAGACTATACTAGATTCTTTAACACAAAAAAATGTCTTGCTAAACTATAATTGCATAGTTAACTTTTAGATATACATAGTTGTTCATTTCTTACCAATGATGGGAACTAATTGTGTGTCTGTGTCTCTCTCCCCCATATGTCACAACTCATTTTAACTATCATATTTCCTCCTATCTATTAGATAAATGCTATGCTATTTCAATTCCCTCACATCCTCATTTTTTTCTGAGCTGGTTGTTATTTAATGTGATACAGAACCAGTTTATACCCCAAAGGGGCAAGAGCTCCACTTGCCAAAAAAAACAGCCATGGACAACTAAAGAGGTAAGAGACAACATAAAACTAAAAGAAAAAGCATACTAAAATGCAAAATAAAGCACAGATCCTTGTGAATGGGAAAGATACAAAGAACAGCAAAGGGTAACAAAGCGGATAGTAAGAGCTACAAAAAGGGAGCATGAAAAGAAACTTGCAAGGGACATCAAATACAACACATTTTTTTACAATTATATTAGGAAAAAGAGGGTGGTCGGGAGCGATGTTGGCCCCTTGAAGACCGTTAACAGTGATATTGTCAATGAAAATAAGGAAATGGCGGACATGTTGAATAATAACTTTACATCAATATTTACAGTAGAGAAAGAGGTCAGCAAGCAGGAAATCCCAAGGAAACTAATACTGAATCAGGGACAGGGACTCAACAAAATTAACGTAAGCAAAAATAACAGTAATTAAGAAAATAATGGCACTAAAGAGTGACAAGTCCCCAGGGCCAGATGGTTTCTATCCCAAGGTTTTAGAGGAAGTAGATGCCCTAACTATAATCTTCCAAAGTTCTCTGATTCAGGAACCGTTCCTTTAGATTGGAAAATTGCACATGTCACTCCGCTATTTCAGAATGGTGAGAGAGATAAACCAGGGAATTATAGACCAGTTCGCCTAACATCTGTTGTTGGGAAATTACTAGAGTCCATAATTAAGGATAGGGTGACTGAACACCTTGAAAATTTTCAGTTGATCAGAAAGAGCCAGCATGGATTTATAAAGGGTAAGTCCTGCCTAACGAAACTGATTGAATTTTTTGAAGAGGTGACTAAAGTAGTGGACAGGGGAATGTCTATGGATGTTACTTATATGGATTTGATAAAATTCCTCATAAGAGACTGTTAACTAAAGTTGAAGCCCATGCAATTGAAGGCAAATTATTGACATGGTTAGGAAATTGGCTGAGCGGCATGAGACAGGCAGTAGGAATAATGGGCAGGTACTCTAATTGGCAGGATGTGACTCGTGGTGTCCTGCAGGGATCTGTTTTGGGGTCTCAATTATTCACAGTATTTATTAACAAGTTAGATGATGGGATAGAAAGCCACATATTCAAATTTGCCGATGACACAAAGATAAGTGGCATTGTAAGCAGTGTAGGTGAAAGCATAAAATTTCTAAGAGACATTGATAGATTAAGCGAATGGGCAAATCTGTGGCAAATGGATCTCAATGTAGGCAAATGTGAGGTCATCCACTTTGGACCTAAAAAGGATAGAACAGGGTACTTTCTAAATGGTGAAAAGCTAAAAACAGTGGAGGTTCAAAGAAACTTGAGGGTCCAGATACATAGATCATTAAAATGTCATGAACAGGTACAGAAAATAATCAAAAAGGCTAATGGAATGCGGGCCTTTATATCTAGAGGACGAGAATACAAGGGGGTAGAAGTTATGCTGCAGCTATACAAAGCCCTGGTTAGACCACACCTGGAGTATGGTGAGCAATTCTGGGCACCACACCTTAAGAAGGATATATTGGCCTTGGAGGGAGTGCAGCGTAGGTTTACCAGAATGATACCCAGACTTCAAGGGTTAAGTTACGAGGAGAGATTACACAAGTTAAGGTTGTATTCCCTGGAATTTAGAAGGTTAAGGGGTGATTTGATCAAAGTATTCAAGATATAAAGGGGAACAGATAGGTTAGATAGAAACTATTTCCGCTGGTTGGGGAGTCTCGGACTAGGGGGCATAGTCTAAAAATTAAGAGCCAGACCGTTCAGGAGTGAAATTAGGAAACATTTCTACACACAAAGGGTGGTAGAAGTTTGGAATGCTCTTCCGCAAACAGCACTTGATGCTAGATCAATTGTTAATTTTAAATCGGAGATTGATAGCTTTTTGTTACAGAGTGACTGCTGCCAATGTACCGGAAGCTACGCAGAAGCATTCTGCACATAAATATCAGGTCCCAAATTTGAAAAGTAATGTTCACCACAACAGATGCAGGAGCTGACAATGATAAGCACACTCGGCGAGAGTACAATAAAACTCTCACAACCTGACAACATCTTCGTTAAATTGTACTGGAAGTTTTAGCAGCTCATTCTGATGAGTTAATCACACCGCTGCCACGCTCTCTTCTCATGTTCCTTCTCTGACCTCCCTCTCGTTTTCCTCCCTAGTCTCTTTGTCTAGCGCTCCTCTCTCTATCTCTCTGCACTGTCTCTACTCTCTTTCTCAATGATCCTTTCCCAGCCGATTAAATCCTAACATCCTGTGCTTGCATTCTGTTCACCAGCCAGGTGTTCAAACCACAACAGGCAGAGGACCTGATAGCAATAAGCACACTCCATAAGAGTACAATAAAACTAGCACAATCTGACAACATCCTACTATCACCTTCATCACAGATCTCACAATACGTGAATTTTCCAGCTGTGGGCCTAGAAGGCCCGGCTGTAGACTGCACCACCTTGGCACGGGCGGCAGCTGTCCGGGCTAGCTGGCTGACAGGGAGCGGCAAGGGGAATGGCAGAGTGGCAGTGGTGGGAGTAGGAATGCTGTCATCCTGAGAGAGGACAGCAGGTTCTTGCTCCGCAGACCCACTGCAACTCTCCCGGGACGGTGCCTCAGCATTCCGAACAATCTGCTGGAGGACAGATTGCTCTACTGCTGCAACACCCTGCCAGCCCCCTTTGACACTCATAAACCCAACAATGATGGGAACAGTCTGAGCTTGCGTGGCCGCAAGCTGAAACTGCTTGAGAGCAGTCTGAGTTTGCATGACAGATTCCGTCTCTAAAGTACCCTCTAAATTCTGCAGAGTGCCATTTTTCTGAGCTGGTGTCTGTGAGTGGTGCAGTATAGTTATAGTGTGTCTTCTTCCAGTGCATCACTCTCCTTCATAACATCAGGGACAGGCTGTGCTGGTGGCACTTCTTGGCTATCTGAAAGCAGAAAGGCACAAGGGTCGGGTTATAGTGAGGCGAGGGGGGAATTCAAGATATCCATGCATACAGCATCAGCAGCTTATAAGTGAGAAGAGATTGTGGGATGAGGGGGAAGTGGGATGTGAGAAAGAGGATTAGGAATGACCATACCATCATTATCAGCAAGGGCTTTAACTTCTCCCATTGCTACGGTCTCGGTCACTGCCCCTCCAATGATGTTGAGCACGGCTTCCTCCAGGTGGCTGAGGTGCTGTACAGTGGCTTGGCCGCCTCCTGTCTGCTGCTGCTCCCTCCTGTTCTGTGCCACCTTTGCCTGCAAGAGAAAGTGAAGTGTGTGAGTGAGCGTAGTGCAATGTGTTTGGTGATGTGCCTACCACAGTTGAATAGCTGTCAGTGTGTGCAAGGTGTGAAATGTGGGTGTGAGTGTTGCAGAAGTGGTATAGCTGTGAGGGTGAAGTGAAGCTATGATTGTGAGGTGTGAGCGGTGATGGGTAGAGATTGTTGGTAGGTGAGTGATGGGGGTGTGGTGATTTGAGCAGTGTGTGAGGCTTGTGATGCAGGTGGTGGGACATAGCTATTAAAACTTTTTTTGGCATTGGACCCGCGTCCTTGGGACCACACTGGTGGTCGTGATGGGGTTAGCTATCTCCTCCCAGAGTCTTCTGCAAGTAGCCTTGGATGGCTTCCTGCCACCCTGCAGGAACAGTACAGCCACATTTTTGAACAGCCATGACCAAGGCCTCGAATGCAGCATCCGAGAACCTTCATACTCAATCTCTAGCTTGATTAGCCATGTCTTCAGCCTGACTGACAATGAGGTGCTGCTGCAACAAAGCACCTCCCCTGTAAGTAGTGCAGAGTGCCTGGGACAAACATTACTGGCCATTAGACTGTACCCCATATTGGCCCACCTGTTCAGCGCTAAGCCAATCAGCAGCGTGTTGAGTGCTGAGATCAGTGCTGCAATCATTATAATGAGCAGGCAGCATGAATTTTACGTGCTGCCTGAACCACTTTCAATGGGTGAAGGCAAATAGCACTGGCCCTTGACACCTCTCGTTTTCGGGCCTAATCCAATTTCTCGGCCTTATTTCTTTTCATAGAGTAGATACTCAGCTTGGCTTAATAATTAAAGCAACATAATTATATTTTGTCTCCTCTCATCTTGCACTCACTGGAATTCACATGTTAATCTTGTTAAGTAGAAATGAAAGCCAGCAGAACTATGGCATTTCCTCAGACTTTCTGCCGCTGCAACTTGGTCTGTAATGCAGTGGAAACCCGATTTATACGTGTAAAATGGATTTCCTCCACACTTCTGACAAAGTTATGGCAGCGCAGTGACAGAAAGTCTGAAGAAATTCAGGGCTTATAATTAGGCAGCTTCATGAGTATCTTGTGCAATGGGAAGCAGCAACCATGATTATTTGAGTTCTTATTGCCACAAAACCATTTTAGCTTGTTCCCTATGAAATGAAATTGATGTTGTGCATTTATATGGATTTTTAAAAAGCACCTGCCTTCAAATGAATGTAATAGACTATTTAGTTTCCAATGTGCTGCATTGCATCTTATCCATGACTAATTGCTGTTAGCCTACAGTACGTCATATAATCTAATTAAAATGATACTAAAAAACACATTATGTGTTTGTATTATCGTAAGCATAATGGGCCATCAGATGCCATGGAGACAGGATATGTTTGCTTTTGTCAGTTTGGTAGAAAAGAAACAATCTTTCAATTTAATTTCGCTCAAATAACAGAAATAGACACAACACCCATGCATACTTAATTAGATTAAATTTGTTGAACTACTTCTGTTCTGTTTTAAAGCTACAATACAAGGGTAGTAATGGTGAGGCTCTGCTGCTGTGTGGTGCCTTGCTAGACGCGAGTGCTGGGTACAGAGTTGAGGTTCCAGTATTGAAGCCGTAACCTCAACTTGTGCTTGCTTCTCAGAAAACTCTGAACAGTCAGTGGAGCCTTTCAATTTATGCCCTAAGATAGATTACTGCTCTGATGCTTTTTCATTTGTGCTGAAATAGGTCTGGGGTAAAGCAGTGAAGACATTCAAATTATTATACTACTAAATGGGTACTGTCAACTTGTTGGAGTGCTTCTGGACAGATATAGTTCTTAAAATATCCTGCTGTGAAAATTCTATTTCTACAACTGTCATGTTGGCTGTCAGGAGAATTGGCACTACAACAGATGTGAAAAGGTTGCGCTGCAAACCATTGCAATAGGGCTTATATGGGCTCTTTTCATTTGTTGTGAAAGTTCGGGAACCAGTTTGGTCATTTTACAGTGGCACAACGATTAAACAAAACATTTTCTTAACAAGTCAATTTATTGTTTCATCATTCCTAGTAAAGTGAAAGCAATCAGTCTAACACTAAAAGTTATAACTAAAGAGCAGTGTGTTGTTTCTTGCTGTGTTTAGATCTGTGAAGACCAAGGTAGTTTTGCTTTTTCCTTACAGCATACTTCTTAACTACACTACGGGTTGGATTTTCACTGAGGAGGCAGGTAGGAGGCAGGACTACAACTTTTGGGGTTGTAGTCCCGCCTCCGTCGAGTTCTAGCCAACCCACGCGATTTTGACTTGATTGACCTTGTTCCCCAACGGGCTCAACAGGCCAATTAAGGGCCACCCGGCAACAGGTGATGTCACAGATTGAAATTTCATCTGTCAAGACCTTTTGACAGATGAAATATTAGCATTTTACAGCTGTTTGAAGCTGTCAAACACTGACAATCTGTACTCCAGGTTAATTCCTTCCTCTCAGGATGATTTAGAGATCTCCCCGGAACAGAAAGCAGAGGCTGCAGATTGTGACAGCTGGCGGCCATTCTGCTTTCTGTGCCGGTGAGATGAGGGACTCCCGAGACCTAAACATAGAAACATAGAAGATAGGAGCAGGAGTAGGCCATTCGGCCCCTCGAGCCTGCTCCGCCATTCAATGAGATCATGGCTGATCATCCAAATTCAGTACCCTGTCCCTGCCTTCTCCCCATATCCCTTGATCCCTTTAGCCTTAAGAAATATATCCAACTCTTTCTTGAATATATTTAATGAACTGGCCTCCACCGCCCTCTGTGGCAGAGAATTCCACAGGTTCACCACTCTCTGGGTGAAGAAATTCCTCCTCATTTCAGTCCTAAATGGCTTACCCCTTATCCTTAAACTATGACCCCTGGTTCTGGACTACCCGGCCATCAGAAAAATCCTTCCTGCATCTAGTCTGTCCAGGCCTGACAGAATTTTATAGGTTTCGATGAGATCCCCTCTCAATCTTCTCAACTCCAGTGAGTATAAGCCCAATCGACACAATCTCTCCTCATACGTCATTCCTGCCATCCCAGGTATCAGCCTGGTGAATCTTCGCTGCACTCCTTCCATGGCAAGAACGTCCTTCCTCAGGTAAGGCGACTAAAACTGCACACAATACTCAAGGTGCGGTCTCACCAAGGCCTTGTACAACCGTAGTAAGACATCCTTGTTCCTGTACTCGAACCCTCTTGCTACGAAGGCCAACATACCATTTGCCTTCTTAACCGCCTGCTGCACCTGCATGCTTACCTTCAGCGACTGGTGCACAAGAACACCCAGGTCTCTTTGCACTTCCCCTTCTCCCAATCTATTGCCATTCAAATAATACTCTGCCTTCCCGTTTTTGCCACCAAAGTGGATAACCTCACATTTATCCACATTATAGTGCATTTGCCATGTTTCTGCCCAATCACCCAACCTGTCCAAATTGTACTGGAGTTTCACGACATCCTCCTCACAGCATACCCTCCCACCCAGCTTTGTGTCGTCTGCAAATTTGGAGATATTACATACAATTCCCTCGTCCAGATAATTAATATATATTGTGAACAGCTGGGGTCCTAGGACCGATCCTTGCGGTACCCCACTAGTCGCTGCCTGCCACTCGGAAAACGACCCGTTTATTCCAACTCTTTGCTTTCTGTCCGCCAACCAGTTCTCTATCCAAGTCAATACCTTGCCCCCAATCCCATGTGCCTTAATTTTGCACGCTAATCTCTTATGTGGGACCTCATCGAAAGCCTTCTGAAAGTCCAAATACACCACATCCGCTGGTTCTCCCATACCTATTTTACCAGTTACATCCTCAAAAAATTCCAGTAGGTTAGTCAAGCATGATTTACCTTTTGTAAATCCATGTTGACTTTGTCCGATCCTGTCACTGCTTTCCAAGTGCTCTGCTATTACATCTTTTATAATGGACTCTAGCATTTTCCCCACTACCGATGTCAGGCTTACCGGTCTATAATTCCCCGCTTTTTCTCTACCACCTTTTTTGAATAGTGGGGTAACAGTAGCTACCCTCCAATCCATGAGTACTGTTCCAGAGTCTATCGAGTTCTGGAAGATGACCAGCAATGCATCTACTATTTCTAGGGCCACTTCCTTAAGTACCCTGGGATGTAGATTATCAGGCCCTGGGGATTTATCGGCCTTCAGTCCCATCAATTTTCCTAACACCATTTCCCTACAAATACTGATTTCTTTCAGTTCCACCCTTTCATCAGACCCTATGTTCCCCGGCATCTCTGGGAGGTTATTTGTGTTCTCCTTTGTGAAGACAGAACCAAAATATGTATTTAGTTGGTTTGCCATTTCTTTGTTCCCCATTATAAATTCCCCTGATTCTGACTGCAAGGGACCTACGCTTGACTTCACCAATCTTTTTCTCTTCACATATCTATAAAAGCTTTTACAGTCAGTTTTTATGTTCCCTGAAAGCTTACTCTCATATTCTATTTTCCCTTTCTTAATTAATCCCTTTGTCCTCCTTTGTTGAATCCTAAACTGCTCCCAATCCTCAGGATTATTGCTTTTTCTGGCCAATTTATATGTCCTCTCCTTGGATCTTATGCTATCCCTAATTTCCCTTGTTAGCCACGGTTGAGTCACCTTTTTTGTTTTATTTTTATGCCAAACTGGGATGAACAAATTCTGTAGCTCATCCATTCGGTCTTTGAATGTTTGCCATTGCCTATCCACCGTCAACCCTTTGAGTGCCATTCCCCAATCAATCCTACCCAACTCGCTCCTCAGACCATCATAGTTTCCTTTATTTAAATTGAGGACCCTAGTCTCTGAGTCAACTACTTCATTCTCCATCTTAATGAAGAATTCAATCATGTTATAATCGCTCCGACCCAAGGGGCCTCGTACAACAAGATTGCTAATTAATCCTTTCTCGTTACATAATACCCAGTCTAAGATGGCCTGATCTCTGGTTGGTTCCTCGACATATTGGTCCAGGAAACCATCCCGTAAACACTCCAGGAATTCCTCCTCCACAGTATTGTTACTAATTTGGTTGGCCCAATCTATATGTAGATTAAAGTCACCCATGATGACTGCTGTGCCCTTATTGCACGCTTCTTTAATTTCCCTTTCAATGCCATCCCCAAACTCCGCCTTACTGTTTGGAGGTCTATATACCACTCCCACTAATGTTTTTTTCCCCTCAGTATTCCTCAATTCTACCCATATAGATTCCACATCATCAGAGCTAATATCCTTCATTACAATTGTGTTAATCCCTTCTTTAACCAGTAATGTTACCCCACCTCCCTTTCCTTTTTGCCTATCTTTCCTGAATATCGAACACCCCTGGATGTTGAGTTCCCAGTCTTGGCCATCCTTGAGCCACGTTTCTGTAATCCCAACCAAATCATATTCGTTTACCTCTATTTGCGCAGCCAATTCATCCACCTTATTACAAATGCTCCTCGCATTAAGACACAAAGCCTTCAGGCTTGTTTTTTTAACGCTCTTAGACCTATTAGAATTATTATTTACTGTGGCCACGTTTGATTTAAACCGTTGATTTCTCTGACTGCCACTTTTGTATTTCTCCTTCCTATCTTTTGCTTTTATCCTTGTTTCCCTTTCCTCTGTCTCCCTGCTCAGGTTCCCAATCCCCTGCCATTTTAGTTTAAACCCTCCCCAACAGCACTAGCAGACACTCCCCCTAGGACATCGGTTCCAGCCCTGCCCAGGTGCAAACCGTCCGGTTTGAACTGATCCCAACTCCCCGAGAACCGGTTCCAATGTCCCAGGAACTTGAATCCCTCCCCCTGGCACCATTCCTCTAGCCACGTATTCATCTGAAGTATCCTTCTATTTCTACTCTGACTAGCACGTGGCACTGGTAGCAATCCTGAGATTACTACCTTTGAGGTCCTGTTTTTCAATTTATCTCCTAACTCTCTATATTCCGCTTTTAGGACCTCATCCCGCTTTTTACCTATATCGTTGGTGCCAATATGCATCACGACAGTTGGCTGTTCACCCTCCCCTTCCAAGATGTTCTGCAGCCGCTCGGAGACATCCTTGACCCTTGCACCAGGGAGGCAACACACCATCCTGGAGTCTCGTTTGCGGCCGCAGAAACGCCTATCTATTCCCCTTACAATTGAATCCCCTGAAGGAAGGAAGGCTGTAAAGGTAAGTAAAGGTTAGTAGAACTTCTTTAAACACTTTGCACAGACCAAACACACTTACCTCTTCACTCATGCACCCATCACTCACCTTAACACCAGACATCTTGACCCCTCCAAGCCCTTCATCCCGACGGCCCGCCTCGCTAACTTGGCGTGGTTTGGAGCCGTCGGGAATCCCACATTTCAACAATGAAAATAGGGATTAGGCTAAAAACTGCCTGTTAACTACCTGTTAAAAGGTAGTTAATTGGCACTAATCCCCTTCCTGCCTCGGGGAGGCGGGTCCCAGTGCGGGGCGGGTACCCGCCTCCTTTGAAACTGGCATGGAGGCGGGTTGGGGGCGGGACCCCCGATTTAGGGATTTTAAACCCCCACACGCCTCCAATCCCGACTCCACGGCCCAATGAAAATCCAGCCCTACATGTTTAGTGTTATTGTAAGGAGTCTCTCCTTTTCATTACTTGTCTTTCTCAGGAATTTTCCCACACTGCTTCCTGTAGTTCTGTTGCTAGAAAGACCTAAGTACTTTGCTTTTATTCTCAGCATCTTTGCGGCAGAGATCTGATTTGGAATATTTATAATAATCACAATTAACCATGATACATCATACTTGCATAAGACTATAACAGGTCATAATGAAGCAATCAAACATTGCTTTGGTCCTTTTGTTGATGAAAGATTTTATTTCCTGCAAGATCATCAATTTATTACTGCAGCGAAGTAATATTGGTCTCTTGCACTACACATGATTTTAGACTTGTAAATATATTACAAAGAAACTTTCCTTTTGATTTCCAGCTATACCTTACAGGATATGCTCCAAAATACTTAGAACATTGCTCGTGGGCAGTCTAACATTTTTACACACATGGCCCAAGTTGGGAAGACAGTTGTGACTCGGGACAATTACAAACCATACATTGCTTTATTTTTTTAAAGAATATAGGAATGAACAGGATATAGTTTCAAAGTGAATACAATCCATTTCCAATTCACTTCTTGGCTATGGAAAACAATATTTAACATCTGCTTTTCTCTAGCTAAGGAACTGAAACTTAGTAGATCTAGATTTTTTAAAACACCAACAGCTTCTTGTTGCTGCTGTAGAACACAGCTCAATCTCTGAGTCTGTGAGAGAGCGATAGCCATCTGAGAACAGGCCCTCCAAAATGGTGGCTCAGTTCACTGAGCTGTCAATCCCAGTTACTACCCTGTGGTGAATGCCTATACTTTGACGCAGGAGCAGGTGGCTCCCCAACATTTGCCTTTGCTAAGCCCCTGGGCTATGAAGATGGAAGTGCAACATTTCAATTCATAAATAATGATTCTCCTACTCGATGGTAACCAGCCTGCTCCGAGGCTGCTAGCATTACAGAAATATTATGAATTCAAAAATCCAGCTTGGCCAAAACAGTCAAAATTCAATTTGCTACCGACACTAAATAACTTATTTTTTTAAGTAAGCAGGATAGGAGGTAGTCTACACCTGAAACATGGGCCCAGAAATTCATCTCTGAACGCGTGAGTACTGTCTGGGTACTCACGCATCTGGCCGGTGGAAATGCCGGCGTTCAGCATGCACAGCGCATGCGGGGAATGCCGGCATTTCCAGTCCTCTGAACAAAGGGCTTCAGAGGCACAGCGCGTGCGACTGCACAGGCAGCGCTTGCGCAGTGAACTTCGTCGATTTCATTCATGGATTCAGTGAGGGTAAGTCCTTACAAGTTACACTTGAAAAAAGCATGTGTAAGGTTGTTCCAAGGCTGCGGAGGAAGATATATTTTATCGTAGAGCTTCTGAAAGGCAATATTGTTGTTTGGGAAAGGGAGGAAAGTTATTTTAAGAAATTTTAAGTAAGTTTTAAAGTTTAAATTGTTTTTTTTAAACGGGTTTTCAGTACGGTAGGTAGAAGGAGCAATTGTGGCTGTGTGAATTGAATGTGAAAATGAGTGTTCTAAAATGAGTAATGTAACATTTCCAGCACTTTTAAGAAAGAAACTTTTCATCAGTAATAAGTAATTATGTATGTATGTCCGCATATATTCCTTTACGTATATGTATGTATGTTTTATATTCCTTTACTTATGTGTATGAATGTATGTTTTTAATTATGATTTTCCAATAAGTTAATTTCTCTGAAAGTCATAATTAAATAATACATTCATACACATAAGTAAAGGAATATATACATAACACGCAAAGGAATATATACAGACATACATACTTTCAGAAGCTCCACGATAAGAAATATCTTCCTCCGCAGCCTCTGGAGCAACTGTACCCATGCTTTTTTCATGTGTAAGTTGTAAGGACTTGACCTCACTGAAAGGATGAATGAAAGCGTCGAATTTTACTGCGCACGCGCTGCCTGTACAGTCGCACGCGTTCTGCCTCTGAACCCCTTAGTTCAGAGGACAGGAAATGCCGGTTTTCCCCGCATGCGCTGTGCATGCTGAAAACCGGCATTTCCTCCGGCCAGACGCGTAAGTACCCCGACCGTACTCGCGCGTTTGGAAGGGAATTACTGGGCCAACATTTTACATGTCAATAAAATGAAAAATTTAACAATTGCACGATTTGCCCCCTCGCATCTGCGACTGAGGGTCCAAGGAGGTGCATTGCGCAAGAGGTCATCGTCGTACGTATCCTCACACTGTTCCCTTTCGGGAACTGTATGAAGTGGTGGAAGGATTTCTGGCCACGTTAACACTCCTTCCGTGACCATAACCATCTTCATACCAGCCATTAGGGTGGTTAGTCCTATGGCGTGAGGGTTTTACGGGCTCCCACAACCCATCTGAGGGGGGGGGGCACCCACACCCGCGGACGCAAGTATCCCGCTGGATGTCCACCCAGAATTTATAGTTGGAGATCCGACTCCACTTGCCGGGACTGTCTGGAGCGGGGTTCGAAACCCTACTCCTTCTGGCCCAGCGGCGGGGATGCTTACCGCTACGCAAAAGGCCCACTCCACGCAAAAGGCCCACTCCGCGCAAAAGGTGACACCCATATGTTTCCTGCGCCTTTTCCCTCCCCGTGCCTGGAGCCCTATGCTGCCACTTGAAAGACCAAGCTATCATCTGTCCTTTTTGCGGTGCCTTTGACTTCTCATTACCAATGATGAGCAGGCGCTGCGCCTCCACCTCGTTGAGGAGATTGCTGAGGTCATCATCAGTTCAATTGTGAGTTCTTTTAATGCCGTGAATTGTGCTCATTCCAGCCATTTCACGTTGCTAATCGGATTGGGCCTTTGGCGTAGCGGTAGGATCCCCGCCGCTGAGCCAGATGGGGTAGGGTTTCGAACCCCGCTCCAGACAGTCCCAGCAAGTTGAGTCGGAGCTCCGGCTCTAAATTCTGGGTTGACATCCAGTGGGATATTTGCGTCCGTGGGTGTGGGTGGCCCCCCCTCCTTCCTCCTTGTATAGCTTGTGGGAGCCCGTAAAACCCTCCTGCCATAGGACTAGCCACCCTAATGGCTGGTTCAAAGATGGTTACGGTCACGGAATGAGCGTTAATCACGGCCATAAATCCTTCCACCACTTCATACAGTTCCCCAAAGGGAACAGTGTGAAGACACGTATGACGACGACATTGCTAAATAAATAAATGGAATAAACAAAATTCTTTTAGGGCTTTTAAAAGTCTTTAAATTGCTTTAATTCTGTTTAAAACTACTTCAGATTCTTCAAAATAATGTAAACGTTTTTAAAAGTTTATAAAAGTTACCAAAAGCTTCATAAGAGTACCAAAAACCTATTTAAAATGCTGCTTTGCATGTAAAAATGCTTAGCAGCATGTGAGAAACATTGGGGGCGTGTCCTATTAAACTGAGACCTCAAGGGGCGTGTCTCACTTGCACAGCGCGCTACAGGCTTCGCGCTGGCTGCACTCCTGGGCGGCGTGATGTCAGACGCTGCCCGGGATTCTTCTCTTTCAAACTGGAATTCCAGGCGTCCCTGGAGGTGAACGGCCGGCGCGTCGGGTAAGTGCATATCGGGGCCTTGCACGCGCGGCAAGCCGCCGACACGAATTTCTGCCCCATTAACTCATCTGTTCTCTCCACAGATGCTGCCAGATCTGCTCAGTGTTTCCAGCATTTTCTGGTTTTGTTTCTGACTTCCAGCATCTGTAGTTTTCTGCTTCATGTTTAGGAGTTAAGTACACTTCACTGTGGGCTTTCCTTTGAAGTTGACAGGTTACAAGCTGTGTCCTCAACTTGACATGCTGCTTCTATTCATTTTTACTGAAGCACCAACACCCTGTCATTTTAGGTCTTGTAAATCTGCTTCAGGCTCCCTGTCTGTTGGTTATTATTAAATATATATGTCATTTTGGAATCAAAAATCACAATAGAAAATACAGAAATAAAAACTGCATTTAGGCACAAGTTTTTCTTAGTTTTAAGCATCAAGTTATTTACTTAATGATATTACTTTTAACAAGGCACAAGTCAGGAGTGTGATGGAATACTCTCCACTTGCCTGGATGAGTGCAGCTCCAACAACACTCAAGAAGCTCAACACCATCCAGGACAAAGCAGCCCACTTGATTGGCACCCCATCCACCACCTTAAACATTCACTCCCTCCATCACCGGCATATCGTGGCTGCAGTGTGTACCATCTACAAGATACACTGCAGCAACTCGCCAAGGCTTCTTCGGCAGCACCTCCCAAACCTGCGACCTCTACCATCTAGAAGGACAAGGGTAACAGGCACATGGGAACACCATCACCTCCAAGTTCCCCTCCAAGTCACACACCATCCTGACTTGGAAGTATATCGCCATTCCTTCTTTGTCACTGGGACAAAATCCTGGAACTCCCTCCCAAACAGCACTGTGGGAGAACCTTCACCACACGGACTGCAGCGGGTCAAGAAGGTGGCTCATCACCACCTTCTCAAGGGCAATTAGGGATGGGCAATAAATGCTGGCCTTGCCAGTGACGCCCACATCCCATGAACGAATTTTAAAAAAACTCACATCTAATCAGCACACAGTTTTTACAAAGAAACTGTCTGGCATCTTCCCAGGGCTTGGTACTGCAGAGAGAAAGTGATGTCATGGCATCTGCCCTTGTGAATGATGCAAGAACATTGATGCTGTTTTTAAGTCAGCCTGCATTCCGGAAAAGGGGCGGTAGCGAAGTTAAAATAGCGGTGGTGAACTTACTGCCCTGTTTCTGCTCTACTGCCATATTTACCAGAGCCTTCCTTTGGGCGGCACAAACATCTGCCTGAATCAGGTGGGAGCCTCATTACTGAATCAAAAGCCAGGTCCTATAATGTACATAGGGCCCCAGTGCGATCCCAAGGGACCACTGGGCGGATTGTGCGCTGTGCACGCTCTGACCAGTTGTACTGGGCAGTAAAAAGGAAGAGGCCCCAAAAAGGCAAGAGAAAAATTATTTTTGTGGGGCCAGGAGGAGCAGGAGTGACATGGTCACTGCCACCCACCCCCACCCCCATATCGACCCTGGACCTATCTTCCTACTGGCTGGGTCAGCCTCTGGGCCACCTGATATTGCGTCTGCCCGGAGCTGAGGAGCTGCAGTGGGATAACTATTTTAAAGTGTGCAGGTCACCGGCGGCATGAGGCCGGACCCTTAAAATTGACCAGGCCTCCCGCCAGCAGATTCGGGCAGCCGGCCAGATTATTTTTGTGGGGCCTGAAGAAATTACATAGAATTACATAGAATATACAGCCCAGAAACAGGCCATTTGACCCAACCGGTCCATGTCGGTGTTTATGCTCCACCTGAGCCTGCTCCCATCCTTCCTCATCTAACTCTATCAGCCTATCCTTCTATTCCCTTCTTCCTCATATGCTTGTCCAGCCTCCCCTTAAATGCATCTATACTATTCGCCTCAACGACTCCCTGTGGTAGCGAGTTCCATATTCTTACCACTCTCTGGGTAAAGAAGTTTCTTCTGAGTTCCCTATTTGATTTCTTGGTGACTATTATATTGATGGCCTCTAGTTTTGCTCTTCCCCACAAGTGGAAACACTCTCTCTGTGTCTACTCTATCAAAACTTTTCATAATTTTAAAGACCTCTATTAGGTTACCCCTCAGCCTTCTCTTTTCAAGAGAAGAAAACCAGCCTGTTCATCCTTTCCTGAGGGGTATAACCTCGCATTTCTGGCATTATCCTTGTAAATCTTTTCTGCACCCTCTCCAGTGCCTCTATATCCTTTTTATAATATGGTGACCAGAATTGTACACAGTACTCCAAGTGTGGTTTAACTAAGGTTCAATATAAATTTAGCATAGCATCTCTACTTTTTAATTCTATACCTCTAGAAATAAATCCTAGTACTTGGTTTTCTTTTGTTATGGCCTTATTGACCTGTGTCGCAACTTTTAGTGATTTGTGTATTTGTACTCCGAGATCCCTTTGCTCCTCTAGCCCATTTAGGTATTTATTTTCCAAGTAATATGTGACCTCCTTATTCTTCCTTCCAAAATGTAATACCTCACACTTATCTGTGTTGAAATTCATTTGCCAATTATATGCTCATTCTGCAAGTTTATTAATGTCTTCTTGTAATTTGTTGCAGTCCTCCTCAGTATTCCCTCCCAATTTGGTGTCATCCGCAAATTTAGAAATTGTGTTTTTGATTCGAAAGTCTAAATCGTTAATGTAAATTGTTGGTCCCAGCACTGATCCTTGTGAAACACCACTTCCCACCTTCTGCCACTCTGCATAGCTACCCTTTACCCCTACTCTCTGCTTTCTATCTTGCAACCAGCTAGCTATCCATTCTGCTAACTGTCCTCTGACTCCGCATGCTCTGACCTTATTCATTAGGCTATTATGTGGTACCTTATCAAAGGCCTTTTGGAAATCTAGATATATTACATCTACTACATTGCCCTTTTTAATTCGCTTATGGGATCTGTGCATCGCTGGCAAGGCCAGCATTTATTGCCCATCGCTAGTTGCCCTTGAGAAGGTGGTGTGAGCCGCTGCCTTGAACTGCTGCAGTCCGTGTGGTGAAGGTACTCCCACAGTGCTGTTAGGTAGGGAGTTCCAGGATTTTGACCAAGCAATGATGAAGGATCGGCGATATACTTCTAAGTCAGGATGGTGTGTGACTTAGAGGGGAACTTGGAGGTGGTGGTGTTCCCATGCGCCTGCTGCCCTTGTCCCTCTAGGTGGAAGAGGTCGCGGGTTTGGGAGGTGCTTCCGAAGAAGCCTTGGTGAGTTGCTGCAGTGTATCTTATAGATGGTGCACACTGTAGCCACGGTACGCGGTGGTGGAGGGAGTGAATGTTTAAGGTGGTGGATGGGGTGCCAATCAAGCGGGCTACTTTGTCCTGGATGGTGTCGAGCTTCTTGAGTGTGGTTGGAGCTGCACTCATCCAGGCAAGTGGAGAGTATTCCATCACACTCCTTACTTGTGCCTTGTAAATGGTGAAAAGGCTTTGGGGAGTCAGGAGGTGAGACACTTGCCTTGTCCACTCTCTCTATTACCTCTTCAAAGAATGATGAGGTCATGCAACAAGAATTTAGGGAGCTAGGTAGCACATTAAAAAGCAGGATCTCAAAGGCTGTAATCTCTGGGTTACTTCCAGTGCCATGTGCTAGTGAGTATAAGAATAGGAGGATAGAGCAGATGAATGCATGGCTAAAGAGTTGGTACAGGAGGGAGGGCTTTAGTTTCCTGGATCACTGGGTCTTTTTCTGGGGAAGGTGGGACCTGTACAAGTCGGACGGGTTGAACCAGAACGGGACCAACATCCTTGCGGGGAGGTTTGCTAGTGCTGTTGGGGGGGGGGGGCGGGGTGTTAAACTAACTTGGCAGGGGGATGGGATACGGAATGGAGCTATAGTAGGGGGTGATGCACAGCCAAATATAGAGGAAAAAACAAGTCAGTCTGGAAGGCAGAGCAAATATGTAACGGCACAAGGGAGTATGGCAAGGCTGGATGGCATTTATTTTAATGCAAGGCGTCTTATGAGTAAGGCAGATAATTGAAGGTGTTGATGAACAAATGGGAGTATGATATTGTTACTATCACAGAGACATGGTTGAGGGAGGGGCAGGACTGGCAGCTCAATATTCCGGGGTATAGAATCTTCAGGCGAGAATGAGGGTGTGTGTAAAAGAGGGGGTGTCGCAATATTAATCAAGGAGTCAATTACTGCTGTAAGGAGGGATGATATCTTAGCAGGTTCCTCTAACGAGGCCATATGGGTAGAACTTAAAAACAAAAAGGGGGCAAGCACTTTGCTGGGAGTGTACTATTGTCCCCCAAACAGTCAGGGGGAGATAGAAGAACAGATATGTAGGCAAATCTCAGAGAAGTGTAGAAATAATAGGATAGTAATAGTAGGGGATTTCAACTTCCCCAATATTAACGGGGACAGTCAGAGTGTGAAAGGCTTAGAGGGTGTGGAATTCTTAAAGTGCATCCAGGAGAGCTTTTTGAGCCAGCATGTAGAAAGTCCTACAAGAGAGGGGGTGGTACTGGACCTACTTCTAGGGAATGTAGCCGGGCAAGTGGTAGAAGTGTCAGTAGGAGAGCATTTTGGTGACAGTGACCATAATTCGGTGAGATTTAAGGTAGTCATGGAAAAGGACAAAGATGGACCAGAAATAAAGGTTCTAAATTGGGGGAAGGACAATTTTAATATGATAAGGCAGGATCTGGCCAAAGTTTACTGGGATCAGCTACTTGTAGGAAAATCCACATCAGAGCAGTGGGAGCCATTCAGAAAGGAAATAGAGAGAGTACAGTGCCAATATGTTCCCGTAAAGGTCAAGGGTGGGACCAAAAAGTCCAGGGAACCCTGGATGTCATGGGATATACAAGAATGGATTAGGTAAAAAAGGGAGGCTTTTGGCAGATACAAAGGACTAAAAACAGTGGAAGCCCTAGAGGAGTATAGAAAGTGCAGGGGGGTACTTAAAAAAGAAATTAGGAGAGCGAAGAGGGGGCATGAAAAAACACTGGCGGGCAAAATAAAGGAAAATCCCAAGGTGTTTTATAAGTATATTAAGGGCAAGAGGATAACCAGGGAAAGAATAGGGCCCATTAGGGACCAAAGTGGCAATCTGTGTGTAGAGCCAGAAGATGTAGGTGCGGTTTTAAATGAATATTTTCCATCTGTGTTCACCATGGAGAATAGAAATCAGGCAGGGGGATTGTGATATACATGAACAAATTAGCACTGAGAGGGAGGAGGTACTAGTGGTTTTAGCAGGCTTAAAAGTGGATAAATCCCCAGGCCCAGACGAGATGTTTCCCAGGCTGCTGTGTGAGGCAAGGGAGGAGATTGCAGGGGCGCTGACACAAATTTTCAGAACCTCTCTGGCCACAGGGGAGGGGCCAGAGGACTGGAGGACAGCTAACACGTGTCCCATTATTCAAGACGGGTAGTAGGGATAAACCAGGGAATTACAGGCCAGTGAGCCTAACAGCAGTGGTAGGGAAATTATTGGGAAAAATTCTGAGGGACAGAATTAGTCTCCGCTTTGAGAGGCAAGGATTAATCAAGGATAGTCAGCATGGCTTTGTCAGGGGGAGATCAGGTCTAACCAATTTGATTGAATTTTTCGAGGGGGTGACTAGGTTTGTGGATGAGGTTAGTGCAGTTGATGTAGTCTACATGGACTTCAGTAAGGCTTTTGACAAAGTCCCGCATGGGAGACTGGTCAAGAAGGTAAGAGCCAATGGGATCCAGGGCAATTTGGCACATTGGATCCAAAATTGGCTTAGTGGCAGGAGGCAGAGGGTGATGGTCGAAGGTTGTTTTTGTGACTGGAAGCCTGTGTCCAGTGGTGTACCGCAGGGATCGGTGCAGGGTCCCTTGCTGTTTGCAGTATACATTAATGATTTAGATATGAATATAGGACGTATGATCAGTAAGTTCACAGGTGACACAAAAATTGGTGGAGCGGTAAATAGCGAGGAGGGAAGCCTCAGGCTACAGTACGATATAGACAGGTTGGTCAGATGGGCAGAACAGTGCCAAATGGAATTTAACCCTGAAAAGTGTGAGGTGATACATTTTGGGAGGACTAACAAGGCAAGGGAATACACAATGAATGGTAGGACCCTAGGAAGGACAGAGGATCAGAGGGACCTTGGTGTGCATGTACATAGATCCCTGAAGGCAGGACAGGTAGATAAGGTGGTTAAGAAGGCATATGGGATACTTGCCTTCATTAGCCGAGGCATAGAATATAAGAGCAGGGAGGTTATGATGGAGCTGTACAAAATGCTAGTTAGGCCAAAGCTGGAATACTGTGTGCAGTTCTGGTCGCCACACTATACAGGAAGGATGTGATTGCATTAGAAAGGGTGCAGAGGAGATTCACCAGGATGTTACCTGGGCTGGAGCGTTTCAGCTATGAAGAGAGACTGGACAGGCTGGGGTTGTTTTCCTTAGAGCAGAGAAGGCTGAGGGGGGACCCGATTGAGGTGTACAAAATTATGAGGGGCATAGATAGGGTAGATAGAAAGGAACTTTTCCCCTTAATAGAGGGGTCAATAACCAGGGGGCATAATTTCAAGGTAAGGGGCAGGAGGTTTAGAGGGGATTTGAGGAAAAACGTTTTCACCCAGAGGGTGGTTGGAATCTGGAACTCACTGCCTGAAAGGGTGGTAGAGGCAGGAACCCTCACAGCATTCAAGAAGCATTTAGATGAGCACTTGAAATGCCATAGCATACAAGGCTATGGACCAAGTGCTGGAAAATGGGATTAGAATTGATAGGGCTTGATGGGCGGCGCAGACACGATGGGCCGAAGGTCTTCTCTCTGTGCTGTATAACTCTATGGGCTGGATTTTCAATGGGCTGTGGAGTCAGGATTGGAGGCGTGTGGTGAGTTAAAATCCCGAAATCAGGGGTCCCGACCCCATCCCGCACCCAATCCGCCTCCATGCCAGTCTCAAAGGAGGCGGGTACCCGCCCCGCACTGGGACCCGCCTACCCGAGGCGGGAAGGGATTAGTGCCAATTAATTGCCTGTTAACAGGTAGTTAACAGGCAGTTTTTAGCCTATTTCCTATTTTTAATGCTGAAGTGTGGGATTCCTGACGGCTCCAAACCACGCCAAGTTTGCAAGGCGGGCCGTCGGGTTGAAGGACTTGGAGGGGTCGAGATGTCGGTGTTCAGGTGAGTGATGTGTGCATGAGTGCAAAGGTAAGTGTGTTTGGTGTGTCTAAAGTGTTTAAAGAAGTTTAAATTACCGTTTCTTATCTTTTCAGCCTTCCTTCCTTTAGGTCTTGGGAGTCCCTCATCTCACCGGCACAGAAAGTAGAATGGCTGCGAACTGTCAAAAGTGACAGCCTTCAGCTTTCTGTGCAGGAGAGATTTCTAACTGAGTCTGTGGAGAAGGACTCAGGTTAGAAGTAAGACCGTCAGTGTTTGACAGCTTCAAACAGCTGTGAAACGCTGATATTTCATCTGTCAAAACCTCTTGACAGATGAAATTTCAGTCTGTGACATCACCTGTTACCGGGTGGCCCTTAATTGGCCTGCTGAGCCCGCACAGCAGGCTCAACAAGATCAATCAAGTCAAAATCGTGAGGCTTGGCCACATCTCGATGGAGGCGGGACTACAACCCTGAAAGTTGTAGTCCCGCCTCCTGCCCGACTCCAGAATGAAAATCCAGCCCAATGACTCTAATGAGGTTTGCCATGCAAGGCTTTCCCTTTTGAAATCCGTGTTGACTGTTCATTATTATATTTTTGGTTTCTAGATGTTTTTCTATTTTCTCCTTTAGTACAGATTCCATTCCAGTGGGAGAATAATAATAATTTCAAACTTACCTTTGCTGGAGCTCTTTGGTTCTATCACCCATTGAACTGATTGGAGTGTGCATGCAGCAAGCTACAATTTTAATCCAGGTCCTAAGAACCCGAATTGCATATTAAAAGTGGCCTAGCACCTGAAATAGGCTGGCGATTTGGGTATTCAGTGATATGCCCCATTTGAAATAGCGTCCTTCTGCATCGTCATTTTGAGGCCATTACTGCCCTGTAAATACCAGCCGTAACATTAAAAATTGCCCCCAGGTCCCTTATATGTAACTAGTAAGATGAAGAGAAGAAACAAAGACTGTAGTGAAGTATAGTCCCTTTCCTCAATTGGGTTGGGGTTAAAATGCTATTCCAAAATGTATTAATTTTTCAATGTTTTGTTGTGTTTGTCCTGGCTTGAATTCAACTAATTTTGAGTTAGCTTTTCACACCCACAGTATTCTTCTTGCTTACCGGGATGGTACAGTCTAGCCTGCAGATGTTTTGCTTGGATTCTGTCAATATATTCTATAGTCAACCTAATAGTAAAATGGCAAGGGTTTGATCCTTCCTCCCCTTGCTGTCCATGACAGCTCACACAACACTGCTGGACTTACCTTCTAAAGGAAGGCTTGAATGCGATTGACAGTTAAGACAAGGATTTAAATTTAGGTCTTGTGGCTGATAGCCAGGACTCTAATACGATGTTATAACTGCAGGGGTGCCCTACCTCGGCATTTTAATTGTTTTGCTCCCCGTGGTATTCTATAATTCAATAAAATGTGAAGACAAGTGTCTCCTTTGATTATTGATCCCTTCAGTGAATCAGTTTTCTCATCATAGTTACAAATCTTTGACATGATAGCAGGTGACACTGCTGCTTGGCAATTTTACCACCTGTCATTCTAACTAGGGGAAAGATAGAAAATAAGGGGGAAAAGTTAAAATAAAAAGTTGACATATATAGTACAGATAATTACGATAACGTTTTCTAACATTTTGTTACATGCAAGTATCATGTTAACTTATGACTTTTAGTTGAAAAGTAATTGTTGCTTGGGCAACTTAATGAAATTGTGTATTAAAGATTAGTTCAGTAGAAGAACTTTTGTCTCTGAGTCAGAAGATAGTGAGGGTGGAAATGGTTTTTGCCAGTACCGTGAAAAGGGGTCATAGTGAATCGGCTGCACATTTTACACCACATCTGATTCCTGCTCCTCCTGGCTCCACAGCAACCGTAATATTTACCTACCTCTTCGGTGGTGTCTGCTGGCTTGATCGAATCCAGGCATGGAAAACCTGAGCGAAGCAGGCCTGACGCCTGGTCTGCTCAGGGCAGCCCAATTTCTCGGAAGGGACCTAAAACATGTGTTAACCCCCTAATTAACATATGCAAGGGACCTAATGTCTGTTTCAGGCGACCACTGAACATATCCGAAGAATCATCCAGCCCATTTCAGGCACTCTTGGGGCGTGGGAGATAGCTCTGTGAAATTGGTGCTTTTAGGCCCCACTCTGCACATGAGAAGTGGATACAACAGGGTCCGCTTTATACCCCTTATAATAGTCTAAAATTAGTAGCTTAAATATCCCATGATCCAGATTAAGGTGGCCGAAGGGCGGTGGGGCAGTACTTCCCACCACCACTGCAAGAAGCTCCTGACCGCGTCCCCAGTCCTGAGGTTGGGGTCAGTTGAATAGTCAGGGTGGGCACTCGTAACTCTGTCAGCGCAAAGAAAAAGGCACCCATCCTTCAAAACTTGGAGAGGCACCTCCAAGAAGGAACACCAAAGGTCTGGATCGGGCTGGAGAAAAATGGCTTAAAAACTTTTATTTCCTTCCCTTCAGGAAACACAACTTTGTTAAAAGTAATTTCTGGGATCGATAACCACTCTTTTTCTACTTGAAGGGGGCCTTCTGAATGGTCAGGGTGGAACCTATGCCTGTTCTCAGTGATGATTTGGGTTAAATTTCCAACAAATCTGAAAACTCCCTAGATAAAGCCCCAGATTTGTTTTAGATTGTGTCGGGTGGGTGGGTGGGGGTGCGGGGTGGTGGGTGGGGGTGCGGGGTGGTGCATGGGGGCAGAAGAAGCACTCCTCCCCAAGCTCAGTTCCTCAGCAATTTTAGAGAGGCGCAAATCCTGCGGATCCAGATTCTGCTTCAAATTAAGTCCCCTCACCAGAATCGTCCCCCAGCTATGCTCCGCCATCACAGAATGTTTTTTATCCAAGTATTTCATGCGATCAGTCTGGGCTGTACCCTAGATCCAAGAGCTGAAAAACAATCTGCTAATCAAATTACACAAGCCAGTCCCGCAAAAGCCATTATTGATTATCGATCCACACATTAATTCACATAAAAGATGGTGTGGTACGATCACTTTGATGTTCTTTTTATGTCTAAAACAATAGGTGAAATTTACTGCATGCACCAAAATCTACTTGCAGAGTAGTTGTACCAGAATGTGCAATAACTAACTGGAAATATTAGTCAAAGGATCAATGATTCTCTTAGTTAACCTTGTAATGGCCTCGTACAATGAAGTGCAACTATTCATGGCTCTTTCTGTTCTATCGATTAGTCAGGCAATGAAAATGCACCATAAGTGCTTTGAACTGTCACTTAGCATTGCTATTTAACATTCTATCAATACTTAATGTTTTGTATATAGCTATTGTAAAACACTTACATATACCTAAAACTCACACAAGTAATGAATAAAATTCTTAAAGTAGCAACCAAAACACGAGCCCCGATGTTAACTGCAGGCGGGTTTTGGAGACTCACCCACATTAAGTCTGCTACACACTCAGACTGATGTGGTAATATGATGGCTGCTTTTATTTCAGACTCTCTGGAACATTCCCTGTGGATATAACGCTCGCCGAAGAGGAGATTCTGGGTTGTTGCTGGAGGCGTTGGCATGCAGGAGTCCTGCTGCTAAGTCTGATTCCATCTGGGTGCTAAAAGCCAAGCTCAGCCCCAACTCCACTGGCCATCAACAGGTTCAGGCATAGCGCGGTCGAGGGGACCATCTGTCTCGACTGCCTGCCTCTCAACCACGGCTAAGTCCGCGCCCGGGTGTGCCTGGTGAAGGAGCACGCGGTGTCCGTTGCTATATTTGAGACCTTCCGTGACTGGTAGGCAACGAAAGGACTGGAGTGCATAATCGACCTGGCCAATGATGTCATCATTTAGAATTTAGTCGGTAGATTCTGCCTGGACCTGTTGATGGCCAACTTTCCCACGCTGGGGAGCAGACCCATGAGGAGGCCCTCCGACCTGCCTGCCCCTTCCGCACCGGGTGGCCGAAGATCAGGAGCTTGGGACTGAAGTGCAGCCAGAAATAGAGGAGCAGCCCAGTCAAATAGTACAATCTCTCACATGCCACATATATGGGGTACAGTAGCATAGTGGTTATGTTACTGGACTAGTAATCCAGAGGCCTGGACTAATGATCTTCAAATCCCACCACAGCAGCTGGGGAATATTAATTCAGTTAATTAAATAAATCTCGAATAAAATGCTAGTGTCAATAATGGTGACCATGAAATCAAATTGTCGTAAAAATCCATCTGGTTCACTCATGTTCTTTAGGGAAGGAAATCTGCTGTCCTTACCCGGTCTGACCGATATGTGACTGCAGACTCACAGCAATGTGATTGACTCTTAACTGCCCTCTGAAATGGCCTAGCAAGGCACTCATTGTACCAAATCGCTACTAAGAATAGACCTGAAAAGACCACCCGACATCGGCCCAGGCACCGGACACAACAAAGGCAAACCCAGCCCGGTCGACCCTGCAAAAAGTCCTCTTCACTAACATCTCAGGACTTGTGCCAAAATTGGGAGAGCTGGGATATATACAGACTAGTCAAGCAACAGCCTAAAATAGTCATACTCACAGAATCATACCTTTCAGCCAAAATCTCAGATTCCTCCATCACCATCCCTGAGGTGGCAGCACAGTGGAATACAGTCGGGCAGGAGTGGCTCACGGAGTCCTCAAAATTGACTCCAGACCCCATGAGGTCTCATAGTATCAGGTCAAACATGGGCAAAGAAACTTTCTGCTGATTACCACCTACCACCCTCCCTCAGCTGATGAATCAGTACTCCTCCATGTTTAGCACCACCTGGAAGAAGCAGAGGGTAGCACGGGCAGAGAATGTACACTGGATGGGGGACGTCAATGTCCATCACCAAGAGTGGCTCGGTCGCACCACTACTGACTGAGCTGGCCGAGTCCTGAAGACATAACTGTCAGACTGGGCCTACAGCAGGTGGTGAGAGAACCAACCCAAGGGAAAAACCTACTTGACCTCATCCTCACCAATCTACCTGTGGCAGATTACAGTATTGGTAGGAGCGACTATCGCACAGTCCTGTGGAGACAAAGTCTCGTCTTCACACTGAGGAAACCCTTCATCATGTTGTGTGGCAGTACCACCATGCTAAATGGGATAGATTCAGAACAGATCTAGCAGCTCAAAACTGGGCATCCATGAGATGCTGTGGGCCATTAGCAGCAGCAAAATTGTATACCACCACAATCTGTAACCTCATGGCCTGGCATATCCCTCACTCTGCCATTACCATCAAGCCAGGTTCAATGAGGAGTGTAGAAGAGCATGCCAGGAGCAGCACCAAGTGTACCTAAAAATGAGGTGCCAATCTGGTGAAGCTACAACACAGGACTACACGTATGCTAAACAGTGGAAGCAGCATGCTATAGACAGAGCTAAGCGATCCTACAACCAACTGATCATATCAAAGCTCTGCAGTCCTGCCACATCCAGTCATGAATGGTGGTGGACAATTAAACAACTAATGGGAGGAGGAGGCTCCATGAACATCCCCATCCTCAATGATGCCGGAGCCCAGCAAGTGAGTACAAAAGACAAGGTTGAAGTGTTTGCAACCATCCTCAGCCAGAAGTGCTGAGTGGATGATCCATCTCAGCCTCCTCCTGAGGTCCCCACCATCACAGAAGTCAGTCTTCAGCCAATTCGATTCACTCCATGTAATATCAAGAAATGGCTGAGTGCACTGGATGGAGCAAAGGCTCCGACAACATCTCGGCTGTAGTGTTGAAGACTTGTGCTCCAGAACTAGTCGCACGTCGAGCCAAGCTGCTCCAGTAGAGCTACAACACTGGCATCTACCCGACAAAGTTGAATATTGCCCAGGTATGTCCTGTCCACATAAAGCAATCCAATCCAGCAAATTACTGCCCCATCAACCTACTCTCAATCATCAGCAAAATGATGGAAGGTGTCATCGAGAGTGCTATCAAGCGGCACTTACTCACCAATAACCTGCTCACCAATGCTCAATTTGGGTTCTGCCAGGACCACTTGGCTTCTGGCCTCATTATAGCCTTGGTCCAAACATTGGACAAAAGAGCTGAATTCTACAGGTGAGGTGAGAGTGACTGCCCTTGACATCAAGGCAGCATTTGACTGAATGTGGCATCAAGGAGCCCTAGTAAAATTGAAGTCAATGGGAATCAGGGGGAAAACTCTCCACTGGCTGGTGTCATACCTAGCACAAAGGAAGATGGCTGTGGTTGTTGAAGGTCAATCATCTCAGCACCTAGGCCATCGCTGCAGGAGTTCTTCAGGGCAGTGTCCTAGGCCCAACCATCTTCAGCTGCTTCATCAATGATCTTTCCTCCATCATAAGTTCAGAAGTGGGGATGTTCGCTGATGATTGCAGTGTTCAGTTCCATTCGCAACTCCTCAGAAAATGAAGCAATCCATGCCCGCATGCAGCAAGGCCTGGACAACATCCAGGCTTGGGCTGATAAGTGGCAAGTAACATTCGCACCACACAGGTTCCAGGCAATGACCATCTCCAACAAGAGAGAGTCTCGCCAACTCCCCTTGACATTCAATGGGATGGCCATCGCTGAATCCTCCACCATCAACATCCTGGGGTTCACCATTGACCAGAAACTTAACTGGACCATCCACATAAATACCGTGGCTGTAAGAGTAGGTCAGAGGCTTGGGATTCTGCAGTGAATGACTCACGTCCTGACTCCCCAAAGCCTTTCCACCATCTTCAAGTCACAAGTTAGGAGTGTGATGGAATACTCTCCACTTGCTGGTTTGAGTGCAGCTCCAAAAACACTCAAGAAGCTCGACACCATCCAGGACAAAGCAGCCTGTTTGATAAGCACCTCATCCACCACTCTGAACATTCACTCCCTCCACCACTGGTCCACCATGGCTGCAGTGTGTACCATCTACAAAATGCACTGCAGCAACCTGCCAAGGCTTATTCGGCAGCACCTTCGCAAGCCTGTGACCTCTACCACCTAGAAGGACAAAGGGCAGCAGGTGCAGGGGAACACCACCACTTCCAAGTTCCCCTCCAAGTCACACACCATCCTGACTTAGAAATATATCGCCATTCCTTCATCGTCGCTGGGTCAAAATCCTGGAACTCCTTACCTAATAGCTCTGCAGGAGTACCTTCACCACACGGACTGCAGCGGTTCAAGAAGGCGGCTCACCACCACCTTCTCAAGGGCAATTAGGAATTGGCAATAATTGCTGGCCTTGCCAGCGATGCTGATATCCCATGAATGAATAGAAAAAAATCCATATTAGTACTCCCAAAGTGCATCACTTCACTTTTCTGCACATTGAACTCCAGCTGTCATGTTTCTGCACATTTCACAATTCTGTCTATGTCATCCTGATGTCTATAACTATCCTCATCACTATCTACTTCTTTGCCAAGTTTTGTTTCATCTGCACACTTTATAATGCTGCTTCCTACTCCCGAGTCTAGGTCGTTTATAAAAGTTGAAAAGAGTAATGGACCCAAAATTGACTCTTGAGGAACATCACTGCAAACCACCTTCATGTCTGAAAAACATCCATCCACCACCACCCTTTGTTTCCACTGAGCCAATTTTGTATCCATACCGCCACTTTTCCCTTAATTCCATGGGCTTCCTTCTTCTTAATAAGCCTCCTGTGTGGCACTTTGTCGAATGCCTTCCAAAAGTCCATATACACAGCATTATCTTGATCAACCTTCTCTGTTACCTCATCAAAGAATTCAATTAGTCAGACACGATTTGGCTTTAACAAATCCATGCTGACTCTCTTTGATTAATCCATGATTTTCCAAATGAAAGGTTATTTTGTCCCATATAATATTTTTCAAAAGCTTCCCTACCACCGATGTTAGGCTGACTTCCCTGTAGTTTCCAGGTTGTTCCCGCTTCCCTTTCTTGAATAGTGGTATAACATTAGCAACCCTCCAGTCACAGAATCACAGAATCACAGAAACCCCACAGTGCAGATAGAGGCCATTTCGGCCCATCGAGCCTGCACCGACACATATCCCACCCGATCCCCGTAACCCCTACACCAACACATATCCCACCCTATCCCTGTAACCCCATGTATTTAATCCCCCTAACACTAATGGTCAATTTATCATAGCCAATCAACCTAACCCGCACATCTTTGGACTGTGGGAGGAAACCGGAGCACCCGGAGAAAACCCACGCAAACACGGGGAGAATGTGCAAACTCCACACAGACAGTCGCCCGAGGCCGGATTCGAACCCGGGTCTCTGGCGCTGTGAGGCAACAGTGCTAACCACTATGCCACCGTGCTCCTGTATGCAATGAGGATTGAAAGCTTGTGACCAATGCCTCTGCTATTTCTACCTTTGCTTCTTTCAGCAACTTAGGATGCATTGCATCTGGACCAGGTCACTTTCCAACTTTCAGTAATGCTAAACTTTTTAGTATGTCTTCTCTATCTATTACTATCCTGTCCATAACGTCCCTTTCCTCTGTTAGCATAACCTTCACATCATCCACTTCCTGAATCTTGCTCCTGACATTTGTCTCCTTTTTCTGTTTTATTTTAACTTTTATTTCCTTTGTCAGGCAGGGCGCACTAGCTTTGGATGCTCTACCTTTTCCCTTAAAAGGAATATGCCTAGTTTGTACCTGAACTATCTCTTCCCCGAATGCTTTCCTTTGCTCAGTTACTGCATAACTCTGCAATCGTCTTTTCCAATCTGCCTGTGCTAGATCCCTTCTTAAATCACTGAAATTAGCTCTTCCCCAGCTGAGCATTGTTACCTTTGATATTTTCTGGTCGCTTTCTAGAATTACTCTAAACCTAATTATCTTGTGATCACTGTAAGCTAGATATAACATACCCCACTTGCCCTACTTAATTTCCCAGAACCAGATCCAACACTGCTTCCTTTCTTGTTGGACTAGAGACATATTGATCGAGAAAGTTCTCCTGTACACATATCAGAAATTCCTCTCTTTCCCTACCCTTAACACTATGTTTTTCCCAGTCTATATTAGGGTAATTAAAGTCATCTAATATTACAACTCTATTTTTGTTGCACATCTTTGAAATTTTGCCAACAAATTTGCTCATCTATCTCCTTTTCACTGTTTGGAGCTCTATAAAAAAAAACTCCCAGCACTGTAACAGCTCCCCTCTATTCCTCAACAGGCTGGGTCTCTTTTCTCTTGATAAAAGAAAGTGGAGGGGTGACCTAATAGAGGTCTTTAAAATTATGAAATGTTTTGATAGAGTGGATAGAGAGAGAACGTTTCCACTTGGGAAGAGCAAAACTAGAGGACATCAATATAAGATAGTCATAGAATCATAGAAAGTTACAGCACGGAAGGAGGCCATTTCGGCCCATCGTGTCCGCACCGGCTAACAAAAGATCTATCCAGCCTAATCCCACTTCCCAGCTCTTGGTCCGTAGCCCTGCAGGTTACAGCATCCCAAGTGCATATCCAAGTACTTTTTAGATGTGGTTAGGATTTCTGCCTCTACTGCCCTTTCAGGAAGAGAGTTCCAGGCCCCCACAACCCTAGGTGAAGAAATGTCCCCTCAAATCCCCTCTAAACCTTCCACCAATTACTTTAAATCTGTGCCCTCTGGTTTTTGACCCCTCTGCTAAGGGAAATAGGTCCTTTCTATCAACTTTATCTAGGCCCCTCATAATTTATACACCTTAATAAGGTCTCCCCTCAGCCTCCTCTGTTCCAAGGAAAACAGACCCAGCCGATCCAGTCTCTCCTCAAAGCTAAGATTCTCTACTCCCGGCAACATCCTTGTAAATCTCCTCTGCACCCTCTCTAGTGCAATCACATCTTTCCTGTAATGTGGTGACCAGAACTGCACGCAGTACTCCAGCTGAGGCCTAACTAGTGTTTTATACAGTTGAAGCATAACCCCCCTGCTCTTGTATTCTATGCCACGGCTAATAAAGGCAAACATTCCGTATGCCTTCTTAACCACCTTACCTACCTGGCCTGCTACCTTCAGGGCTCTGTGGACATGTACTCCAAGGTCCCTTTGTTCCTCTACACTACTCAGTGTCCTACCACTTAATGTGTATTCCCTTTCCTTGTTAGCCCTCCCCAAGTGCATTACCTCACACTTCTCCAGATTGAATTCCATTTGCCACTGTTCTGCCCACCTGACCAATTTACTGATATCTTCCTGCAGTCTACAGCTTCCTTCTTCAGTATCAACCACACAACCGATTTTAGTATCATCTGCAAACTTCTTAATCATACCCCCTATATTCAAGTCTAGATCATTGATATATACCACAAAAAGCAAGGGACCTAGTACTGAGCCCTGCGGAACCCCACTGGAAACAGCCTTCCAGTCATAAAAACACCCTTCAACCATTACCCTCTGCTTCCTGCCTCCGAGTCAGTTTTGAATCCAACTTGACACTTTGCCCTGGATTCCATGGGCTTTTAACTTCGTGACCAGTCTGCCATGTGGAACCTTATCAAAAGCCTTGCTAAAGTCCATATGCACTACATCAAACGCACTACCCTCATCTATCCTTGTTACCTCCTCAAAATATTCAATCAAGTTTGTCAGACACAACCTTAACAAATCCGTGCTGACTATCCTTGATTAATCCATGTCTTTCTAAATGAAGATTTATCCTGTCCTTCAGAATTCTTTCCAATAATTTTCCCACCACTGAGGTTAGGCTGACTGGCCTGTAATTACTCGGTCTATCCTTTTCTCCCTTTTTAAACAAGGGTACCACATTAGCAGTCCTCCGGCACCATACCTGAAGCCAGAGAGGATTGGAAAATGATGGTCAAGGCCTCTGCTATTTCCTCTTTTGCTTTGCTTAACAGCCTGGGATACATTTCATCCGGTCCTGGGGATTTATCCACTTTTAAAGCTGCTAAACCCCTTAATATTTCTTCTCTCACTATGTTTAATTCATCTCATATTTCACACTGCTCCTCTCTGATAACAATGTCTGCTTCGCCCCTCTCCTTTGTGAAAACCATCTAGTCACCAAGAAATCAAATAGGGAATTCAGAAGAAACTTCTTTACCCAAAAAGTGGTGAGAATGTGGAACTTGCTCCCACAGGGAGTGGTTGAAGTGAATACTATAGATGCATTTAAGGGGAGGCTGGACAAGCATATGAGGGAGAAGGGAATAGAGGGTTACGCTGATAGATTTAAATAAGGAAAAACAGGAGGAGGCTCGAGTGGAGCATAAATGCCGGCATGGACTGGTTGGGCCATATATCCTATGTAATCCTATGTAAACTCAAGCCAAATTGATTCAGTACTTGAACCATCTAGTATATCCTTTCTATTTAGAACTGTAACATCATCCTTAATCAAAACTGCCACGCCCCCTCCTCTTTATCTGAATACTTGTAATCAATGTTATCCCTAATTTCTTTTGGGGTGCATGTCCCCTTTAAGGAGCTTCGTGTCCCACTGAAAGTTTCACATTTGAAAAGCCGGTACCAGGCTGCGTGGGACTGGCAGACAGCTGTGCGGCCATGCAGCTTAGAGGAAACATTGCTTGGACTCACGGTTTTAATTTGCCAATCAAATTGTACTGTTTTGTTTGTGCACCTTTAAAAAGGGGGCAGGTTTGTTCATTTGAATCTAATTGGTGACACAGTCATCCCAATGGACCAATCAAAAGAGGAATTGGAGACTATGACTACAATTGCCTCAGCATGCTTTCTCCCATCAGGAGGTCCTCGAGTGCTCAATTAACAATATGCAATACAATACATATCAGCCCACTGGGGGAAATTTTCACATGAAAAAATGGGTGGGTTGGAGGTGGAGGGGAAGGGGTAGTGGAGGAGGTGGGAGTGAAAGTTGTTAAAATCTAAAACCCAACCCCAACCCACCCACCTGCACCTTATGCTCAGACGGGACGTGGAACGGGCAGCCAACCCGCTGCCAGGATGCAGGTTGGCATTTTAAATATTATAATGAGGCCTGAAGCCTCTGCTTTAACCTGCTGTGCAGGTTTAACTGCAGGCGGCCGGGGATCCCGGGGCTCAGGATTCCTGGTAGCTGCAATGAGGCAAGAACAGCCTTGTGGAGCAATCCTTGTAGGCCCCCCAAGCTCATCCACCAGCAGCCCGCCGCACCCCGGGGTCGGGGATTGGACCCCCATCGACATCGCAACTCAGCCCCGGTGTTTGGGATCGGACCCTCCGGTGTTGCAGATCGGAACACCCGGGGTTGGAGATCGGACCCCCCCCCCGGGGTTGGAGATCGGACCCCCCGGGGTTGGAGATCGGACCCTCCGGTGTTGCAGATCGGACCCCCCGGGGTTGGAGATCGGACCCTCCGGTGTTGCAGATCGGACCCCCCGGGGTTGGAGATCGGAACACCCGGGGTTGCAGATCGGACCCCCCGGGGTTGCAGATCGGACCCTCCGGTGTTGCAAGATCGGACCCCCCGGGGTTGCAGATCGGACCCCCTTCCCCTTCCCCAGGCTTCACACCCCCAGGCTTGGAACCCCTCCTCCGGACCCAGCACTTACCTGTTGCTGTGGCATCCAGGTCAGCCAGCGATCCCCGCCCCACTGGAAACCAGGCTGTCAATCAGGTTGGCTTCCAGGCGGGGAGCCCGCCCATTACATCACATGCACGATGTGGAGTTAAAATTCCACAGCGTGCCAGAAAACTTGGACTTGCAGGTTTCCCGCTGTCTACCGGGTCCCATCCGCCTCAAACTGGAAAATCCCAGCCACTGTTTCAGAAATAAAGTCTGAGATATTTTAACTCCAATTCCAATTCCAATTCAAATGCTTTATTGGCATGAAAGTTTACAGAGAACCATATTGCCAAAGCTTACATAGCAAAAAGGTACAGTTTTCCAACATTCTGTAGGTGTCAATCGATTTGACATTTGTTGGGTACATACAATATTACTTTTAACAATATTAATTTTAAACAGTCTTACTTTTAAACAGTCCTCAGGTTGTGACATGTTGTTACATATTTGGCCCCAAGGTATGGTCTGTCTCCTTCTCCCAGGACTAATCTCAATTTTGACAGGTCATCCAATTCCTTGAAATCTGGGGTTGTTTGGCTTAGCTTGTTGAATAATATGTTTCTTGATGTGTTGAATTTTTCGCATTTTAGGAGGAAATGCATTTCTGTTTCAACCTCGCCGGCCAGACATTGATCGCATATTCTATTCTCTCTAGGCTGCCAGGATTTCTTGTATCTGCCTTTTTCAATTTCCAGTTGGTGGTCGCTTAGTCTGTACCTGGTGAGGGTCTGTCTCTGTTTTGTGTCTCTGATGGTCGTGAGGTAGTCTGCCAGTTTATAATCTCTTTTTAGGGCCCGGTAACATTCTAATCTGCTTTGGCTTTCGGTTATTTTGTTCCAATGTTCCAGGTAGGTTTCTTTGCATTGTTTAATGATTTGGTTCACTCGGATTGGTGTTTGGACGGCTGTGTTGGTCTGGGGCTGGTCAGGGTCCGGCTGAGTACTTAGTTTCAGTAGCAGCTGACTCAGGGGACTCTTTTCTGGGTTTAGCTCTTGGGTCTGAAAGGCTTTGAAATGAAGGGTGTCTGGGGAGCTAGATTTGAGGTGATTTAGGAAGTTTAGTGCTCGTTTTTGGATGTTTATTATCAGTGGGTATCTGCCTAGTTCGGCTCTGCATGCATTTGTTGGCGTTTTTCTTTGGGTGCGAAGGATGCTTCGGCAGAATTCTGCATGTAGGGCTTCTATTGTGTGTTTTTCCCATTTAGTGTAGCTTTGGTGATTTAGCGGGCCCCATACTTCACTACCGTACAGTACAGTAACTCCTGGGCTTCATTTCATTCCCGCTGGCCAACTTCCTGCCCATTCCGGGAGAGGAGAAGGCAGGAAGCGACGGAAAATTGCACAACTTGAAGGATGCTGTCTGACACCAGATTGGTGGCCGGATCGGCTTTGGGGGCCATCTTACTGGGTGTGGTAAACCACGTTCACTATCGTATCACTGTTAGTAGTTAGCACTGTTCACCACTGTTCGTTATAACTGTATCACTGACCACTATTGTATCACGGTACGAGGTCGCCTCTTGCCACACTGCTATACCTGGGATGACCACTGCCGACTCCGCCTTGGCTCCACCCACCAGGCCAGGTATAAAGGTGAGCGACTGACTGGTATTCCTCCTGCTTGGATCGGATCACCCACGAGAGTGGGCTCTGTTATTTAGTCAATAAAAACCTTTAGTCACCTTCGTAACTCTTCGCCTTTTATTGGAGGAATTGATAGGTATATCAATTTTATTGACTAAATTTAATGATGTCCGACAACGAGTCACAACCGGCGGAGGAGCCACCAGCGCAGCTCCCAGGAGCACAGCCACACCAGCCAGCTTGGCTGCGAGCCCTCAGACCGCCGTACCTGGACCTGAACCCACGAGCAGCAAACTCAGCCGCAGACTTTAAACACTGGCTGGTCTGCTTCGAATCATACCTGAGAGAATCCAGCGTCCCTCAGGCATCCAAACTAAGTGTCCTGCAGGCGCAACTGAGCCCGAGAGTATACACTCTCATCGAGGACATGACTACCTACGAGACCGCCATCAACCTGCTGAAACAGAAGTACCGGACCCCGGTAAACTACATGTACGCTAGGCACCTCCTAAGATCACGGCCGCAACAGCCAGGAGAATCAGTAGCCGAATTCTCACAGGCGCTATATGCACTCGCCAGGAACTGTGACTTTAAATCGGTGTCGGCAGCCGAAAATACTGAAGATAATATCCGCGACGCATTCCTGAAAGGCCTACGGTCCGAGTACTCACGGCAAAGACTGCTGGAAGCTAAAGACCTCAGCATGGAAAAAGCTGAAGCCCTCGCTATCTCCCTGGAAGTGGCCCACCAAGATCAGGAAGCATTCACCAGGTACTGCTCGCGACCCTGGGACTCGGGCCCGACCCCTACCACAGCACCCTTCCCAGCACCGCCCCCGGGACCTACCTCTGCGTCGGCATCCCGGACCCGACCGGCCCCGCCACCCCCGGCACCGGCCCCGACATCGGGCATCCGCGATCGGGCCGCCGGCTGTTTTTTTTGTGGCCAGGAGAAGCACCCGAGGTCGCGCTGCCCAGCCAAGAACTCCATATGCAGAACCTGCCTGAAGAAAGGCCACTTCTCCAAGGCCTGCAGGAGCGGATCCTCAGAGGCCAGCAGTGCCGCATGCGAACTATGGGGGCGGCCATCTTCGTTTAGGGCAACTGAGGCCAGCATCCCCACACATGAGTCATGGGGGCGGCCATCTTTGTTTAGGGCAACTGAGGCCAGCATCCCCACACATGAGTCATGGGGGCGGCCATCTTTGATTAAGGCAACCGACCCCAATAGTGCCTCATGTGAGCTACGGGGGCAGCCATCTTCTCCGTCATTTTGCCCTACCTCGTGGGAGACGCCATTTTACTCACCACGCCCGACCGCCTCGCCCGCAGATGACAACGACTCGCTCAGCTACACACTAGCTTCCGTCACCCTGGACCAAGCCCGCCCGCACCATCTGTCCAAGTCAATGATGGACATCAAAGTGAACGGCCACGCCACGACCTGCCTGTTCGACAGCGGAAGCACGGAGAGCTTCATCCACCCAGACACGGTGAGCCACTACTCCCTCTCTGTCCTACCAACGCGCAGCCGAATCTCGATGGCATCGAGGTCCCATGCCACGGACATCAGCGGCTACTGTGTCGTGACCCTGTCGGTTAAGGGCACGGAGTATAAAAACTTTAAACTCCTCGTCCTCCCCCATCTCTGCGCTGCCGTCCTACTAGGGCTGGACTTCCAATCCCACCTCCAAAGCGTAACCCTAGCATACGGTGGACCCCTCCCCCCACTCACAGTCAACAACCAGCAAACGTTAAACCGCCCACCGCGTAACACCTGCAGCCTCTCCACCCTCAAGGTCCCGCCACCCTCTCTGTTTGCTAACCTTACCCCTGACTGCAAACCCGTCGCTACCAAGAGCAGGCGGTATAGCGCCGGGGACAGAGCCTTCATTAGCTCTGAGGTGCGGCGCCTCCTGAAAGAGGGCATTATCGAGGGGAGCAGCAGCCCCTGGCGTGCCCAGGTCGTAGTCGTAAAGACCGGCGATAAAAACCGCCTGGTCATCGACTACAGCCAGACCATAAACAGATATACCCAGCTGGACGCATACCCCCTCCCCCGCATATCTGACATGGTCAATCAGATTGCACAGTATAAAGTATTCTCGACCATCGACCTGAAGTCGGCCTACCACCAACTCCCTATCCACCCTGAGGACCGCCAGTATACCGCCTTCGAGGCGAATGGGCGCCTATACCACTTCCTTAGGGTCCCCTTCGGTGTCACTAATGGGGTCTCGGTCTTCCAAAGGGAGATGGACCAGATGGTTGACCAGAACGAACTGCAGGCTACATTCCCCTACCTAGATAACGTCACTATCTGCGGCCGCGACCGGCAGGAACATGACGCGAATCTGGAGAAATTCCTCCGTACGGCCCAACGGCTGAACCTCACCTACAATAAGGAGAAATGCGTGTTTAACACCACGCGCCTTGCCATCCTCGGCTGCGTAGTGGAGAACGGAATCATCGGCCCCGACCCAGAAAGAATGCGCCCCCTCATGGAGCTACCCCTCCCCCACTGCCCTAAAGCACTTAGGAGAACCCTGGGGCTTTTCGCCTACTATGCCCAATGGGTACCCAATTACGCGGACAAAGCCAGACCCCTCCTGAAAGCCACTTCCTTCCCCCTCACGGAGGAGGCGTGCGCGGCCTTCTCCCTCATTAAGGGAGACATAGCCAAGGCCACGATGCACGCAGTGGACGAGTCCATCCCCTTTCAGGTGGAGAGCGACGCATCCGACTTCGCCTTAGCCGCCACCCTAAACCAGGAGGGGAGGCCAGTGGCCTTCTTCTCAAGGACCCTACAGGGCCCCGAGATCCGACATTCGTCGGTCGAGAAAGAGGCCCAGGCGATCGTGGAGGCAGTACGGCGCTGGAGGCACTACCTGGCAGGCAAACGATTTACCCTCCTCACCGACCAGCGTTCGGTGGCTTTCATGTTTAATAACAAGCTGAAGGGCAAAATCAAGAATGACAAGATTTTGAGATGGAGAATCGAGCTCTCCACCTACGATTATGAGATCTTGTACCGGCCAGGCAAGCTGAACGAATCCCCTGATGCCCTTTCACGAATGACATGCGCCAGCGCGCATATCGATAGGCTTCAGACCCTCCACGACCAGCTCTGCCACCCCGGAGTCACCAGACTCTACCATTTCATTAAGGCCCGCAACCTGACCTACTCCATCGAGGAGGTCAGGACCATGACCAGGAACTGCCAGACCTGTGCGGAGTGCAAACCGCACTTCTATAGGCCGGACCGAGCAAGCCTGATCAAGGCCACCCGCCCCTTCGAGCGCCTGAGCATCGACTTTAAGGGGCCCCTCCCGTCCTCTGACCGTAATGTGTACTTCCTCAACATCGTTGATGAGTACTCCCGTTTCCCCTTTGCCTCCCCCTGCCCCGACATGACCAGTAGCACGGTCATTAAGTGCCTGAATGCCCTCTTCGCCTTGTTCGGGTTCCCGAACTATATACACAGCGACCGGGGCTCCTCCTTCATGAGCGAGGAACTCCGGCAATTCCTCCTAGAGAGAGGTATTGCAGCAAGCAGGACCACCAGCTACAACCCCAGAGGTAACGGTCAGGTGGAAAGAGAGAACGCGACGGTATGGAAGGCCGTCCTCTTAGCCTTAAAGTCTAAGGGCCTCCCAACCTCCCGCTGGCAAGAAGTCCTCCCGACAGCGCTGCACTCCATCCGGTCATTACTTTGCACGGCCACTAACACCACCCCCCATGAACGAATGTTCGTTTTCCCCAGGAAGTCGACTACGGGAACCACTCTACCAACCTGGCTGACCGCCCCAGGGCCGGTCTGGCTGCGGAAACACGTGAGGGCCCATAAAACGGACCCCCTGGTCGAGAGGGTGAACCTCCTGCACGCCAACCCCCAGTACGCCTACGTGGCGTACCCAGACGGGCGGGAGGACACTGTCTCCCTACGAGACCTCGCACCCTCAGCCGATCCGGAAACACCGCCACCACCCCCCCCAACCCCAGCCCAGGTAGACGGCATGCCGGAACCCCACGAGCCCTCGCCGACCACGCAAACACCAGCATCAACACCGGATAAGGCACCAGCACCGGATAAGGCAACACCACCGCTGCGGCGATCGGAGAGGCTTACGAAGCCTCCGGACAGACTGACCTACCAGAATTGGTAGTACACTTCACCCTGCCGGACTTAATTCTAAACAAGGGGTGAATGTGGTAAACCACGTTCACTATCGTATCACTGTTAGTAGTTAGCACTGTTCACCACTGTTCGTTATAACTGTATCACTGACCACTATTGTATCACGGTACGAGGTCGCCTCTTGCCACACTGCTATACCTGGGATGACCACTGCCGACTCCGCCTTGGCTCCACCCACCAGGCCAGGTATAAAGGTGAGCGACTGACTGGTATTCCTCCTGCTTGGATCGGATCACCCACGAGAGTGGGCTCTGTTATTTAGTCAATAAAAACCTTTAGTCACCTTCGTAACTCTTCGCCTTTTATTGGAGGAATTGATAGGTATATCACTGGGGTCTTGTGTTCGGGAATGGGGGTACTCCACAGAAAGGGAGGCGTAAGCTTTTCTTGAAAAGACCAAAGAAACACTCCTGCGCCTCCAGGCCCCACAAAGAAAGTGAAAAAAACGTACCGAGCTCGGCTCCTCTTCTCCATTGTCTTCACCTGATGGGAAAGTCACAGCGGCTTCCTGCTCAGGCTGTCCAGCTAAAATTACGGTCAGATCCCAATTGTAATGTATGTACCTTTAAGAGAGGAACTATCTTTTACAGCCCCTGTATACTGCAGTACCAGTAGTGACCACACCTGTCTATAACACCGTGAAGTAATTTGTACAGTTAGTTCCAGCATACCCTCTGTTCAGTAAACACCTGTTATTACCGTTCTCCTGCAGTCCATGTGTTATTGATACGCGGACACTACAGTGGCGACGAGCAGGTTCAAACTCACCTGCAGTACTGCATCACCTCACAGGGATCCACCACTGAAAAGAAGCTTCTTGGAGGTCGAAGCCAGAGCAACGGGCGTCGACCGTGGGCAACCGCCCAGTGATCCATCGGAGTTCAGAGAATCGCAGGGGAAGCTGTGGAGAGCTGGGCTTGGCTCTCCAGTCAAGGTGTTCCAGCAAATCGGGCTGGTAGCAGGTAGTGCGCTGACCCTTCCCGGACTGCGGCGGGCTAGAGCTCGATCAAGCGGCTCTGCAAGGGGGCCGAGCAGCGTCGTCGGGAAGGAAAAGAGAGAGGGTGGAGCGCACAGGGCGCGGCCGGTGCTCAAGAGCCGGGCAGCGTTAAAGAAAATAAAAAAGGGGGAAGGAAAAGAGACGCGCAGTGGACAGCGTCGAAGAAGAATAAAACTAAGAAAATTAATTAACAAAAGAGAGACGCGCAGAAAGCCGCGGGGCGCCGCCATTACTATTTAGAACGCTAGGAGCAGCATTGGCAGCAGGGGGAAGAAGGAAAAGCGCGGGAGGCGCCATTTTAATCCATTGGGGAAGAAGGAAAAGCGCAGGAGGCGCCATTTTAAACCACCCAAGATGCCAAAGAGTGGCAGCATCACTGCTTTCGACAACGAAATAGAAGACTGGACCATGTATGTGGAAAGAATTGAAGTGTACTGCAAGGCAAATGAGGTGGCCGATGAAAAGAAGGCGTCGGTATTATTGAATTTGATGGGCGCGAGAACGTACGGCCTATTGCGGAATTTAATTACCCCAGCTAAACCAATGGAGAAAAACTTTGAAGAGATTGTCAATATCTTACAGGAACATCTAAACCCTACACCGCTGCTGATAGCAGAAAGATTCAAGTTCCATAAAAGAAACCAGCACAAAGACGAGAGTAATGCTGACTATCTTACGGAACTACGCAAGTTATCAAAACACTGCCAGTTCGGAGCAGGACTGGCAGATACCTTAAGGGATAAGTTTGTCTGCGGGCTCCAGAGTGAAGGAACCCAGAGACGACTACTTTCGGAAAAGGACCTTACGCTAGAAAAGGCTTTCAGCGTGGCAGTATCCTACGAAGCAGCAGCACGGGGAGCTGCGGAAATACAACAGAAACCGCAAGAATATAGCACCAATGAAATGGCATATGGAGCAGAAAAGTGCTATCGCTGCGGCAGAACAACCCATGACCAGAAGGATTGCTGGTTTAAGGACAAAGTATGCAGGCAATGTGGAAAAGTGGGACACATAGCACGAGTCTGCAGGTCGGGAAAGAAAACCAACACTAAAGCAACTACTAAGGAAAAGTACAAGAAAGTACAAAAGATGATGGACAGTAGTTCAGAAGATCAGAAGAGTGATAATGACTCCGGGAGCAGGAGACTAAGTTGTCTAAAGTTACACAATGTGATCGCAAAGGAGGATCACCGAACCATTTGGGTCACCCTCATGATAGCAGGGTCCCAAGTAAAGATGGAATTGGACACAGGATCAGCCCTAACAGTCATGAATCGACGAGACTACGAGCGGCTATTCTCACACATACCCTTGAAGGACACGTCCATTGTCTTGAAGACATATACGGGGCAAAAAGGCTACCCCAGAGGAAAAATAGGGGTGCCCGTTAAATACAACGGCAAGGAAACACAGAAACTGTATCTATATATACTACAAGATGGAGGACCACCATTATTGGGACGTGAATGGATCCGAAAAATACAATTGGATTGGCATTCCATTCAGGCGCTAACTGTGGCTGACAAAAAGGATGACGACGTCACACCTGGACGACTGTCAAAAATTCTAACTGACGTGAAAGAGGTGTTCCAGCAAGGACTTGGGACTCTAAAAGGCGTAACGGCAATGACAAAAATTGAAGATAACGCAAACCCAAAATTTTTTAAGGCCAGACCGGTACCGTATGCGATCCGCCCAGCCGTCAAAGCAGAGCTGGAGAGTCTGGAGCGTTCGGGTGTGCTGTCCAAGGTGGACTGGAGCGAGTGGGCCATACCCATCATTCCTGTAATGAAGAAATCATTGAGCAGCACGCCTGGGGAGCCGAAGAAGGTTCGCACCTGTGGGGACTTTAAGGTAACTGTGAACCCAGTCCTTCACACAGTACAATATCCACTTGCGCAGATAGAAGATATTTTCGCCTCACTATCTGGAGGGAAACGCTTTACGAAGATTGATCTGGCCCAAGCGTATCTACAAATGGAGGTAGAAGAAGCATCTAGAAAATACCTCACGATAAACACTCACAAAGGTCTTTACCAGTACAACCGACTGGTATTCGGGGTAGCATCAGCGCCGGCTATTTGGCAGAGGGCGATGGAACAAGTCCTGCAAGGGATCCCGGGGACCCAGTGTTATTTGGACGACATCCTGGTTACGGGCGAAAATGACAGTGAACACCTTGCCAACCTGGAGCAGGTGCTCACTAGATTACAAGAATATGGGCTACGAGCCAACCGCCCCAAATGCGAGTTTTTCAGGAGACAAATCTCGTATTGTGGCGACGTGATTGATGAAGAGGCGTTACATAAGTCCCCAGACAAGATTGAGGCAGCAGTCAAGGCTCCAGCACCGGAAAATGTGTCGCAACTGAGGTTGTTCCTCGGGTTAGTGAACTACTACCATAAGTTCTTGCCAAATTTGTCTACAATTCTGCACCCACTGAACGCCCTGCTGCAAACTGGAGTAGCATGGAAATGGAGTGATGAGTGCAAGCATGCCTTTCAGAAATGTAAATGCCTAATCACTTCAAAAGAAGTATTGGCCCACTACAATCCAACACTACCGATTCGGTTGGCATGTGATGCGTCTCCCTATGGCATTGGAGCGGTGCTGTCGCACAAATTCCTTGACGGTTCGGAGAGGCCAATAGCCTTTGCGTCACGCTCGTTAACCTCAGCCGAGCGTAACTACGCCCAGATTGACAGGGAGGCCCTCAGCCTGGCGTGGGGGGTGAAGAAGTTCAATCACTATCTGCACGGGCAGAAATTCACCTTACTGACTGATCACCAGCCTCTTGTCTCCATTTTTAACCCAAAGAAGGGCGTTCCGGTGATGACGGCGCAACGGCTGCAAAGATGGTCCCTTTTTCTAGGGGCACATCAATACGACATAGAGTACAAGGGCACGAAACAGCATGGAAACACTGATGAGCTGTCGCGTCTGCCGCTGCCTACGGTGGAGGAAGCACCTGCAGTGGACCCTGTTGAGATATTCCACTCGACCATAGTCGAATGTTACTAACTCAAGTATAGAGAAGGAAACCCGAAATGACCCGACACTCTCTCTGGTCTATGATTTGACGGTGAAGGAATGGCCAGCACATGGTGACTCACTGTTGCCAGCCTTCTCGCCAAGGAGAGAACAGCTGTTAGTGTGCCGGGGGACCTTGATGTGTGGATCCCGAGTGGTAATTCCACCCAAGTTGAGAGATAGAGTGCTCAATGAGCTTCATGAGGGTCATCTGGGAGTGGTAAAAATGAAGAGCCTAGCCAGGGCGTTTGCGTGGTGGCCGGGAATTGATAAAGAAATCGAGGAAATGACCAAGAGATTCACAGGATGCCAGAAAGTCCAAAACGCTCCACCACCCGCTACACCCATGGGAGTGGCCCTCATCTCCATGGCAACGGGTACACATTGATTTTGCTGGTCCATTTATGGACTCAATGTTTTTAATCGCCGTGGATGCACATTCGAAATGGCCAGAGGTCATCAAAATGTCCTCCACCACCACAGAGAAAACTATTGCAGTCCTACGGACCATCTTCACCAGGAATGGCTTGCCAGAACAGATTTGCTCCGACAATGGACCACAGTTTGTGTCCGAGGATTTCCGGAGGTTTTTGAGGAATAATGGGGTAAAGCATTACACATCCGCCCCATATCATCCAGCCACAAATGGATTGGCTGAGAGGTTTGTTCAAACCTTTAAAAAAGTAATAAAGGCGATGTATAACGACAACATACCACTGCAACACAAGGTGGATAATTTCTTGTTTGCTTACCGGACATGCGACACATGCAGTCACCAACCAAGCTCCAGCCATGATGTTCTTTAACCGAAGGTTAAGATGTCGCCTGGATTTGCTCTAACCAAACATAAGACGAGATGTTGAGAATAAGCAATTCCAGCACATCAATGAGAAGCCAACCAGGAGCTTCAAGATAGGGCAACCAGTCTTGGCCTGCGACTACCGAACAAAAAAATGGCAGCCAGGAACGATATGCACACAGCAGGGACCACTAATGTACACAGTGGACGTTGGAGAGAGCATCGTGAGACGCCATGTTGACCAGATTCTAGAGTCACAGGAACAAGTCAACCCCATGCCTCGCCCATACGTACCTGGTGATGAACCCGAAGTACAGATTGCGTCTACCTCAGAATCAGTGGTATTGGAAGCTGATGAACCAACCAATGACAATGAGCCAGAATCGACTCTGCCGCAAGAACAGGATACTCGAGAAAGGCGCTATCCAGACAGGATCAGGAAGCCTCCTCAAAGACTGAATTTATAAATGATTACTATCAGCTGATGTGTATATAGTACAAAGAAAATTGTAATTGTAATTAGTTATTTAATTGTTAAATGAATGTTATGTACTGTTTATCTAAAAGGGGAGGAATTGTAATGTATGTACCTTTAAGAGAGGAACTATCTTTTACAGCCCCTGTATACTGCAGTACCAGTAGTGGCCACACCTGTATATAACACCGTGTAGTAATTTGTACAGTTAGTTCCAGCATACCCTCTGTTCAGTAAACACCTGGTTATTACCGTTCTCCTGCAGTCCGTGTGTTATTAATACGCGGACACTACACCATGCATATATAAAGAAGGACTCTGCTGGCCTTGCGCGGGTGTCTTTGCCATCTCGCAATAGAGCAGGTTAAAATTCAGAACACTGAGTTCATGGAGGCTTTTCAGCGGGTAAGTAACCTGGGTGATTTTAACTACCCACTTGCCCAGTTTCATCCTGCAGGTAGGATTAAAATCATCCCCATGATTTTCCATTCCTAAAGGTCATTATTAGGAGAGAAGCAGAATAATACGTTTTTGGTCAACAGCACATTACAAACACTGTCTGAAGTAAGTACTTTCTGTTCCATTTAACTGCTTCCATAAATGGTAACAGAATGTGTTTTTTTAAAAACGCATCCATATTTATGGCTAAGTACACAACTACCAGATGAATAAAGCAATAGGACAGACCTATTGGTGTGCTTTATGCTTACATGGTGCAATCTGATTTATTCTGGAATAAAAATGGATTGATTATAAAAATGAATTGTGCCAAGTGCTACATCACAGTTGTGTGGGGCAGGCTAGATGTAGCAATGGGTCTTTTCCTGTACATCATTGTTTGTATGTTCGTATTTACATAGCACCTCTCACTTAGAAAAAAGTCCCAAATTGGTTCAGAGGAAAATGGACATCAAGACAAAAAAGGTGAGATTAGCAGGGTTGACCAAAAGCTTAATCAAAGATGTAAGTTTTAATTTTAGAATTGTTGAACAGTTTTCCAATGGAGCATTGTGATCCAAGCATTATAGGAACATAGCATTGTGATCCAAGCATTATAGGAACATAGGAACAGGAGTATGCCATTCAGCCCCTCGAGCCTGTTCCTCCATTCAATTAGATCATGGTTGAGCTGTATCTTAACTCCATCCACTTGCCTTATCCATATTCTTTTATACCCTGTCTTTTGGATGAGACGTCAGGTGGACTTAAAAGGTCCCATGGCAATACTTCAAAGAAAAGCATTGGAGTTATCCCCCGTGTCCTGGCCAATATTTATCCCTCAACCAGCATCACTAAAACAGATTATTTGGTCATGATCACATTGCTGTTTGTGGGAGCTTGCTGTGCACAATTTGGCTGCTGCATTTCTTATATTAGAACAGTGACTACACTTCAAATGTACTTCGTTGTCTGTAAAGTGCTTTGGGACATCCTGAGATCGTAAAAGGTGTTATATAAATGCAAGTCAGTCTTTCTAGCAAAATTCTATTGATCTCAGATTATAAATTATGAATTGAGCAAGCATCTGCTGCTTTTTGTGGGGGAGAGTTCCCCACTTCTACCATTCTTTGCGTGAAGTGTTTCCTAACCTCTCTCCTGAATGGCCTGGCTCTGACTTTAAGATTGTATCCACTTCTTCTAGTCTCTCCCACCAGCAGAAAAAGTTTCTCTCTAGCTACCCTATCAATTCCTTTCAAAATCCTAAAAACCTCAATCACCTCTTGACTTTCTATATTCCAGGGAATACAAGCCTAGTTTATGCAATCTCTCCTCATAATCTAACCCTTGGAGCCCTGGTAACATTGTGAATCTAGTTTTCTACAACTAAAAGCTAGTGGACAGGTACAAAAAATAATTTAAAAGGCTAATGGAATGTGAGCTTTTATCTCAAGAGGGCCGGAACACAAAGGGGTGACAGTTATGTTACAGCTGTACAGAGCTCTGGTTAGACCCCGTCTGGAGTATTACATTCAGCTTTGGGTACCGCACCTCAGGAAGGATATATTAGTCTTGGATGGGGTGCAGTGCAGATTCACCAGGACAATACCGGAGTTAAAAGGATTAAATTATGAGGACGGGTTGTATAGACGCAGCTTGTGCTCCCTTGAATATAGAAGGTTAAAGGGTAATCTAATTGAGGTGTTTAAGATAATCAAAGCAGTTGATAGGGTAGATAGAGAGGAACTATTTCCATTGGTGGGGGAGTCCAGAACAAGAGGACATAACCATAAAATTAGAGCTAGGGCATTCAGGGGTAATGTCAGGAAGTACTTATTCACACAAAGGATAGTGGAATCTGGAACTCTCTCCCCCAAAACTCTGAATAAAAATCAGAAATTTAGAGCACAGAAGGAGGTAATTTGGCCCATCATGTCTGTGCCAGCCTAAAAAGAGCTCTCCAGTCTAATCTCACTTTCCAGTTCCTGGTCCATAGCCCTGTAGGTTACGGCACTTCAAGTTCATATCCAAGAACTTTTTTAATGTAGCCATGGTGTGGAGATGCTGGAGTTGGACTGGGGTGGACAAATGTAAGAAGTCACACAACACCAGGTTATAGTCCAACAGCTTTATTTGAAATCACAAGCTTTCGGAGCACTGCTCCTTCGTCAGGTGAAGTGGAGAAATGCATAAAGACACAGCTTATATAGTCAGAGAATCATGTCAGATGTTTACAGGTAATGTTTCCAACTGCCATTTTTCACACCTCAGCAGAGAGATAATCACAGCAATCAAAGGTGTGAATGGTGTCCAAACAGGTCAGTCAGGAAAACATTACATCAAAGAACAATGAGGTGGGGTCACAAGGGGTCAAATATTGCAGATGCTGGGGTCTGTATGAAAAACAAAAAAACATCGAGCAGAAACTGATAGCCAAGTTCTGCACCCATGAGGACGGCCTCAACCGAGATCTTGGGTTCATGTCACGCTACATGTAACCCCACCTGACGCAGGGTCATCCAGACTCGAGTCGTCGTTGGCTTGTTCTCTCTACACAGATGCGGCCGCAGCTGCTGTGATTTCCAGCAAAAAATTGGAAAATGATGGTCAGAGCCTCCGCTATCTCCTCCCTCGCTTCTCTTAACATCCTAGGATACATTTCATCCGGGCCTGGAGATTTATCTACTTTCAAAGATGCTAAACCTCTTAATACTTCCTCTCTCACTATGTTTATCTCATCTAATGTTTCACACTCTTCCTCCTTAACTACAATATCTGCATCGTCCCTCTCTTTTGTGAAGACAGAAGCAGTGTTCATTAAGAACCATACCCACGTCTTCCGCCTTAACACACAAGTTAATTTTTGGGTCTCCAATATTTATCCCTTTGCTCTTTATGTATTTATAAAACATCTTTGGGTTTTCCTTGATTTTAATTGCCAATATTTTTTCATGCCCTCTCTTTACATTCCTAATTTCCTTTTTAATTTCACCCCTGCACTTTTGATTCTGCTCTAGCTTTCAGCAGCATTTAGCTCTTGGTATCTGACATAAGCTTCCTTTTTTGTCTCATCCTACCCTGTATGCCCATTGACATCTAGGGTGCTCTAGATTTGGGTGTCCCACCCTTTTTCTTTGTGGGAACATATTTACTCTGAACCCTTACTATCTCCTCCTTGAATGCCTCCCACTAATTTACCTTCAGAGGGGAAAATAGAGTATGAGAGTAAGTTTGTAGGGAACATAAAAACTGACTGAAGAGAAAAAGATTTTGGTGAAGTCAAGCGTAGGTCCCTTTCAATCAGAATCAGGGGAATTTATAATGGGGAACAAAGAAATGGCAGACCAATTAAATACATACTTTGGTTGTGTCTTCGCAAAGGAGGACACAAATAACCTCCTAGAGATGTCGGGGAACATAGGGCCCAATGAGAGGGAGGAACTGAATGAAATCAGTATTTGTAGGGAAATGGTGTTGGGGAAATTGACGGGATTGAAGGCTGATAAATCCCCAGGGCCTGATAATCTACATCCTAGGGTACTTAAGGAAGTCGTCCTAGAAATAGTAGATGCATTGCTGGTCATCTTCCAAAATTCTACAGACTCTGGAACAGTTCCCATGGATTGGAGGATAGCTAATGTAACCCCACTATTTAAAAAAGGTGTGTAAGGGCACAAAAATGACTTCTTAGAATTAAAGGTTAGAAGAAACTATAACTTCTTAGAATTAAAATTAGTGGAAACTAGAAGGCTGATAAGATTGTCTTCTATCCTTGCTTAGGAATGTAGGACCTAGACAAAACAGGAACTGTAAAGCTAATAAGTTGGTATTTTGTCCTTGCTTAAGATAAGGTAGGACATACAGATTCTCAAAGCATGATGTAAGTACCTCCTGGCCAGAGCAGGAACAGATAATTTAGCCCGCGAATGCTGTAAAGATGGGTTTCTGTGAACCATTCAGCAACCTCCCTGATAAGGGACATCGAATGGATACAGCCCTTCGCCTATTCTGTAGACCAATCAATGATCGTAGAAGGGGGGTGCACGCCTCAAGTTATTGCTGTACGTATTTGATACTCAGGGGAAGAATCCTTTCTCTGGATGAGACTGAGATTTTCCCCCTTCATATGCTTGAATAAAGATCGTGAAACTTATCAAAGGTGTCTGGTGAATTTGTGGTTGCTATAGGGCAAACATCAACCCCTTATCTCAGGGGGTCCGCTTGAGAGGAGGGAAGACTTCTCTTTTACCCCAACAATTGGCGTAGTCGGCAGGATGCAGACTCTCCGACCCGAACAATGTGGCAGCTGTTGGGATGAGTATCTTTTAAATACCACCTACAAGTTAGAGCCGATACATTGTGGATGGGAAGGGAGATAATCTGTATAAAAGAACTAAGTATAGCAAACCACGAATTGACGGAAACCGAGGAATAAGCACGATACAGGTTATGAGTAGGTCCTGAAGTGCAGCGAACGAAGCAATACCAGCGAACCGGTATTGGTTGTATACGGCTGGTGCAGACAAGAAGGAGTACAAGAGTAACCTAGGGGCAACGTAACAACCCCAGCGATAAAATAGGCGAGTTGCAAATAGTGCAGAAAGTTTAAGCATACCTCCGACAACAAATCAACAACCAATCGCCAGAACCAAATTGTTGCAAGTATGGTCTCACTCTGCGAGAGTAAGTAAGAGAGGTACCGCTGACAACAATTAACCATGGGAAGTGAAAAACTCGAGTGGGGACCTGTGGGGTCTCTGACACGCTATTTAGCAGACAAAAATAAAAGATTAATTGGCAAAATGGTTAAAAATGATTGGCAACTGAACGACCCACCGGTAAAACAAAGAGAATGGTGGGCTAAGGATACAAAATTAAAGGAAGAAAAACTCATAATTTTAGTGGCTCGCGCATATTATGAGTTGAGTACACGTACTTGAATTTGGACCAAAAACGGGTGCCAAAATTGTACCCCAGTATCAGTAATTTAAGAAAGGGAATAAGGAAAAACTTAAAGTTTTATCGACACAGATGCTATCAGTTTCTGTCCAAAACAAGTAAAAGACAGGATTTGCTGAGTGAAAGGAATCTTAGAAGGAATGCTGGAATCTCAGTTTGTGTGAAAGTGTGTTAAAAGTGTGGAAGTTTTTTGTGTTTGAAAGAAAATGTCTGTTGTGTTTGTTTTAGCTCCACCCACTCTTTTGTACAGAGCTAAAAGCTGTTTAACCCTTTGAAGACTTGTCTTGCATGATGGACAAGCGTGTGTTGTTTTATGTTTGTTAATTGTTTTACAAAAGATAAGCTTCAGCCTTGAAGTTACAGTTGCCAATGTGCCTGGATGAAAATGAATTTGAATGTTTACAAGGCGATTGTTTCTTTGTTAATGTGGCTTCTTTCTTTCTTTTCCAAGTGATACTGGTTAGTTTTTAAAAAATGATCTGGATTAAATTGGAGTTATGAGGTTAATTAACCTATTAAAACCAGACTTTCATTGTGGCCACAGTGAAATTCTGGTTGGTGTAAATTTGTGTAGACCGCATTGAATAAGATAACTCCACGAGAACATCCGATAATGGCAGGTCCCTCTACAATATTCAATTGACTACAGTACTGGGAGCCCTACAGAATGCGGGACTAAAGGTAAACCCTAGAAAGGTACAGGTAGGGAAGGACAAAGTAACCTACCTAGGATACATAATAACACAAGGGAAGAGACAAATGCCTGAAGACAGAAAGGAGGCTATTAGAATGATGCCGAGGCCAGGAACTGTGAAAGGGGTCAGGCAGGTAATAGGGCTATTTAATTATTGCCGGAACTTTATCCCAGAATATGCAGAAATGGCTCAGCCTATGTAGGATTTGACCAAAGGGGGGAAACCATCCCAGGAGCCGGTGGACTGGGGCCCCGACCAAGAAACAGCGTTTGTAAAGTTAAAGCAAGCCCTCGTAAGTGCTCCTGCCCTGGGATTACCAGACCAGTATAGGCCATTCCACATCTATAACTACCGCAGAAAGGATCATTACAATGCGGTAGTAACCCAGGTGCATGGGGATAGACAAAGGCCTAGAAATTCAGCTGTTTGCGCCAGCCGTTAGCGCCAGATTTCCGGCGCTATCCACTTAGCGGCCGGGCACCGCCGGATCTGCGCCTACGCCGAAATTCAGCTGGGCTTTAGCGCCGGCGCAAAGTGTTAGCGCCCGCTCAGCTGCGCGCGCATCTTATGACGTCATTCCGTCGTGCAACGCCGTTTGTGCGCCCCAAACCGGAAATTCAGTGGCGCCCGGCCGATGTGGGCGTGGCGCTGCGAAGAACTGTGAAATGGAACTCAACAGAGGCCCTGTGGGATTCGGGGAGCGCTAATTAAAGGGCACATCCACTCACCCATAAAAGCCAGCCATTTCGCTGCAATGACTTTACTGCTTTGGATTTCTGCACAGAGAGCAAGGCACAGAGATTACTGATTTCGGACACCATAGGAGAGGTATTTTTGGCTTCTAGCCAGTGCTTTGACATTTGCATCCTTGTGATTTTGCTGTTTGGAACTTTGTAATGGGGGCTGCATGGGGGCCCAACCCTCAGTTGCTACATTTTGTGCGAAGGGCTCGCAGACGCTTTGAGAGAGGGCCAGGCATGCCTAGACGCAGAGGGGCCATTAGGCGTTGCCAACGTAGGCCTTACCCAGTCAGGCAATACCGGGAGCAGGTCTCATATCTCACCATGACTGTGGCGCATTGTGTTAAGAGGCTGCGCTTCAGAAGGGAGGTGGTTGGAGAGATCTGCCAGCTGCTTCACGCAGATTTGCAGCCACAGCTCATGTCCGGGGCGTCTCTCTCGGTGGAAGTGAAGGTCACGGTGGCTCTCAGCTTTTATGCAAGCGGCTCCTTCCAAGCCGCTGCTGGGGACATTGCGAACATCTCCCAATTCGCCGCGCATCGCTGCATCCGACAGGTCACCGAAGCACTTTTCGCGAGGAGGCACCAATTCATCTCCTTCCCCATGACCCAACACAAGCAGGAGCAGCGTGCAGTCGGATTTGCCAGGATCGCGGCCTTCCCCATGGTGCAGGGCGCCATTGACTGCACGCATGTGGCTATGTGGGCACCTATCCACAATGCCGAGCAATACCGCAACCGGAAGGGCTACCATTCCCTAAATGTGCAGCTGGTGTGTGACCACAGGCAGCGCATCCTAGCTGTCAATGCCCGCTTCCCAGGAAGCAGCCACGATGCCTTTATCCTGCGCCAGACTACTGTGGCTGACATGTTCCAGGCACAGCCTCCACCAAGGGGATGACTTATCGGGGACAAGGGCTACCCTTTGTGCACATGGCTCATGACCCCGCTCCGCGTGCCCAGGACCCCAGCGGAGCTGGCATACAACGAAAGCCATCAAGCCACAAGGAACCTAATAGAGCAAACGATAGGCGTCCTCAAGCAACGGTTCCGTTGCCTGGATCGTTCGGGCGGGTCTCTTCAGTATTCGCCGGATAGAGTCTCCCAGTTCGTCGTGGTGTGCTGCATGCTCCACAACCTGGCTATCCGCAGGACTCAGGCACTGCCACCTGACATTGGCCCACCACCTCAGGAGGACGAGCAGGAGGACCCTGAGGAGGAGGAGCACCAGGCCAGGAGGGAGCGACACTTCTAGGCCCCCTGTCAGGGAATGGCCTGGGCCACTGAACGCAGCTGAAGGCAGCCGCTCCGCAAGCCCTCAGCCGGTTAACCCAACAACCACTTGAAACATGACACCTGCACATGGTGAATAAATAAACATCTTTATTTCAAAAACTCAGGGCCCTTCCCACATGGAAGAGCAAAACAGAGAAGACCCCCAAAAAACAGTCACAAACTTCTGTCACTCCCAAAACCTGGGGAGGACTAACAAAACATCAACATCCAAATGGCCTTCCTCACTGGCCTAACAAAAACAAGCCCCCCCCACAACACAAACACCCCCATAAAACCAAACAACATAATGCCCCCCTGAACAGAAGCCCCCGCATCACCCAAACCCTCGCTCACCACACTCTATTCGGTGTGGCGAGAGGGCGAGTCCGTCGACAGCCGTCTTTTGCCCCGGCCCCTCCTGCTGCTGCGCCTCAAGCTGGGCCGTGAGGCTGTGGCGAGGCTGGGGGAAGGATCTTCAGGGCGACAAGGCGTCTCGCCAGATGCCCTTGGGGGTCGGCCTACACGAGGGCGGGCCCGGGAGGGGCCGGCTGGTGGCTGCTGCAGCTGTGGGTGGCCCTCTTCACTGCCTGCAGCAGCTCCTTGCACCCTGGCTGGGGGAGTGGCAGGCTCGCCTGCACCAATGGGGACAAGGTGGGTGATGCCAGGCGCGCGCTGCTCGCCAGACACACGTGCACTCGGGCGGCCTGGCCGGGGAGCAAGCACGCCAAACTGTTGGTCGCCAGACCGGTGTGCGGCAGCAGGGCGGCGGCTGGCCTGGCGATGCCTCCGCGCCAGTGCGAGGGTGGCAGAAGTCAGTGCCCCAACTGCGCCGGCATGTGCCCGCATCTGCAGTGCCATTGTCTGCCCAGCACCTCTCAGCTGGCGACTGGCGTGCTGCGCCAGCCTCAAGTTGTTGCACCCCCCTCTCATGCACTGCCACAAGGAGCTCCACCCCCCTGGCGTGCGCTGCTGCGATTTGCTCCAGCCCCCTGGCCTGGGATTGGCCGAAAGCCACCACACTGTGCGAGGCTTTCGATGGCGTGAGGCATCTGTGCCACCACCTCCATGAATTCGACGTGCCGCCGCTCCGACGCCGCCGACATCTCGTCCAGGAGGCGTACCTCCTGGGCGACGTCCGAGTCCGGACTGGAGGGCGCCTCCACCCTCTGGCCAGAAGGCTGGCGTGCCGCCGGAGCCTTGCCGCGTGCGGCCACGCCACTGGGAGCAGGTTCTGCCCTCCCCTCCACCGCCTCCCCCCTCTGGGCAGAAGGCTGGCGTGCCGCCGGAGCCTTGCCGCGTGCGTCCATGCCACTGGGACCAGGTTCGGGGCTCCCCTCCCCCGCCTCCCCCTGGCTCTCCGGCACGCCAGACGTCTCCCCTTCATTGCCATCTCCTGGAGCTGAGGAGGGTTCCCCCGAGGTGGCGCCTTCCTGCTGCTCCTCGACGTCCTCCTCCTCCGAGGGCCTGGCTGTCTGGGCTTCTCACCAGCTGAAAGCAGGAAGGCACAAGTGTAGCTTTAGAGTGAGGACAGGCCGACAGCGAGGGAGGCCGCACTGGTGCATTATGCGCATTTTTCGGCCAGTGGGGAAGGATGCAGATCTGATGCGCGAGGGCAAGGAGAGAGGTGCACCCGGTCCTGTCCTTACCAGTGGGTTCCAGTATAGGGTCGGCGTCGCCGAGCGCCACAGGCCCAGTCACTGGGTGATGCAGGAGTCGGGCCACCCTCTCTTCCAGAACCGTCAGCTCCTGGTAATCGCGAGGGCCTCCACCAGTGACACGCAGGCTCCTGGCGTTCCTCGCCAGCTTGGCCTGCAAGAGAAAGGAGGGCGTCTAAGTACAGTGTGGTGCCCCGTTGGTGTGTGTGAGTCCTCCCATGGTGGAATAGCTTGGACAGTGTGGTGCCCCGTTGCTGTGTGTGAGGCCTCCCATGGTGGAATAGCTTGGACAGTGTGGTGCCCTGTTGCTGTGTGTGAGGCCTCCCATGGTGGAATAGCTTGGACAGTGTGGTGCCCTGTTGCTGTGTGTGAGGCCTCCCATGGTGGTATAGCTTGGACAGTGTGGTGCCCTGTTGCTGTGTGTGAGGCCTCCCATGGTGGAATAGCTTGGACAGTGTGATAAGTGCAGAAAGAGCTATTGATTAACATGCAAGTGCCATTGCAGCGGCAGGAGGGCTGGGCATTAGACCTTTGATGTCCCTTTGGCCCTAATGGGAGGTGCACATGCAAGGATGAGGGGGACACTGGAAAGGGTACTCACCTTGACCAGCCGACATAGGTCATTGTATTTCTTGCGGCACTGGTCTGCACTCCTGGGAACATCGGAGTTGGAGGAGACCCTCCGGGCAATTTTGGTCCACGCCTCCCTGAACTGGCTCCTGGGAGCCTTCCTGCCACTAGCCGGGCACACGACCTGTCTTCTCTTGCGTACCCCATGAAGGAGCACACCCAGCGCATGGTCAGAGAACCGCTGGGCTCTTTCACGGGCCCTCTCCATTACCTCCAGGCGTTGATTTGGTACACAACCAGTCCTGAGGCCTAGTTGCAGGGCTACAGCATGCAGGGCGTGGCTGCAGTCAAAGTTGACCCTTCCCCCTTTAAGAGCTGGCTGGCGTCAGGGTGTCTGCTGACACTCACCACATGATCGCACCTGCGCTGCGCCCGGAATCGGCGTTATCAGGCCGCATCGCCGGATTAGCGCCTGAACACAGGGTTCCAACGCCTATTGCAGCGCTCGGCCAAAAAGTTGGCCAAATCTACTGAATTTCGGCGAGCTCGCCTGCACTTTCCGGCGGCCGCTAAATTTGCCGAGCGCCCGACTTTAGCGCCGCAATAGCGTCTGAACTGAATTTCTAGGCCAAAGTCCGGTAGCGTACTACTTCACTAAGCAGCAGCCTGTAACTGCAGGATTGTCCAGATGCGTTGCTGCCCTCGACTGCGCTGCGTGGGCCATCAGAGTTAGTGAACCAATAGTGATGTCAGGACAAATTATTCTACATACCCAGCATACCCTAGTAGAGTTGCTTAACACAGGAAGGCTAAGAACTGTATCAGATGCATGTAGGGCCACATGGAAGGCAATGCTCATACCCCCCCAATGGCACAGTAACAATAATAAAAGATGGTAACAATCCTGCAGGGTGGATTATAACAGAAGGAGAAGAACATCAGTGTAACCCAACAGGAAGTGAAGGAGAAAATAGTCATGTTAGTGAAGCCCCACTTGAGGAAGCAGAAATTGGATCTATATGTAGATGGGTCCCGGCGATATATAGACAGGACACCATGAACAGGATGGGCAATGGTAGATGGCAATGGACAGGTTAAAAGGGAAGGTCGACTAGAAGGAAGCCTATCGGCTCAGGTAGCAGAATTGGTGGCTCTCACTGAAGCCCTGAGGTTAGCCGAAGGAAAAAGAGTAAACCTATATACACAGATAGTCGATATGCCTTTGGGGTGGTGCATGATTACATGGTAGCCTGGAGTAGGTGAGGTTATATGACATCAGGAGGAGGACCCATAAGACACAAGAATACAATCAAGGATGTAGTGGGAGCCTCCCTCCTACCCCAAGAGTGCGCAATAATAAAAATTAAAGCACACAGGAAGATTACTGACTGACACCAACAGGGCAATGCATGGGCAGACGAAGCAGCCAAGCGGGCAGCTGAGAAAGGGAATCTGACCAATGAAGCCCAAGTCGGTGCATGTGCAATTGGGCCTGAGGAGGTGAATATGAACAAGGTACAGGAAGAAGCCACCCCGCGGGACAGGGATGGGTGGACATGTTACCCCGAGTCCTGATGAAATTAAGGGCAACCCCTAGCCGGACCACAGGACTGACGCCCTTAGAGTTAATGACAGGGCGTGCAATGAGACTGCCCAAGGTACTGATCACAGGAAGTGAAGACATAGGACCATATAAAGACAGAATACAGAGGTTTGTGATGGAACTCTGTAAACAATTACACAACCTGAAAGCACAGGCTGGAGACCAACAAGTAAATAAAGACTTAGAGAACGCTACCAAGGAACAGAAAGTCCAAATACCCCAGGTAGGCAGTCAGGTAATGGTAAAGATAAACAACCTAGAGAAACCCGGGTTCTCGGCAAAATGGACCGGCCCCCATCAGGTAATAATGGTAAGTGACACATGCGCATGCGTAGATATAAGGGGCACCGGCAAATGGAAACACTGGACCCAGTTGAAAAGGCAACGAATAATTACGGTGTTCCTAAACCTAATGGATATGACCATTCCCAGCTTTTGTGGAATGGAAACCGTAAGCCTGTACAATAACTTGATCCTACGAGCTCTTGAAGGCCCTGAATCAAGAACCATGACATTTAATGTGAAAAGGAGGACAGGTAGAAAGGAGGACCGGGAGAAAAGGGATACGCGGCAGGGGTTGCGACGGTGAGCACTATAGACCTGCATACCATGAACGATCGTGTTGTTACCCCAATCTGAATCTTACAAGAATTGTTGGGTTGGGAAGGGGATAACCAAAGACTGCAGGCACAGCTAGGTGATGGCGTGGTGGGAGAATTGCTACAAGTGGCCCACACATTGCGGGACCACGCCAGAACTATAAATTTGATAAACAAAGCAGGGGAAGACGTGAGCCGGCAACTACAGTCGGAAATAGTTTGCACAGGGTACGGAGCATGGATGCTTAGTGAAGTGCAACATAACCTAGAGCAACTCCAAAATGGAGAAGTGCCGGATTGGATACCGAATGATGTATTTACCAATTGGACCTTAGATAAAAACATGACTCATACGTGTGAGGTACGGAGGAATAGTCATGCTTGGATACCAAAAGCTAGATGCATAGCTGGATATTTAATTAAATATAATAGGATTTGTACTATCAATACCGCAGTATGATGTAACAAAAGGAGATCCCTTATACCAAACAAACAATATAGGGGAGATAAGGAATCAAACTCGCTTGCACTGCCATGACTTGTCCAGACATGTGATTAAAGAGAACAACAGTATGAGGGCTATTAACATAGATGATTGTTATAGAAATAACCAAATTGTTTAATGCCGAGATCCACCAAGAACGACCAAGGATGACTGTGGTTATGGCGGAATGGAAGGGTGCACCTTGAGTATCACGTCAATAACACGGGATCACGGGATTCCGAAACATACGCCGCCCCACGAGGGAATGGAAAATGGTGTGTGAGCACCAAGGCACCGCCGCCCCGCGGGGGAATGGAAAATGGTGTGTGAGCACCAAGGCACCGCCGCCCCGCGGGGGAATGGAGAATGGTGTGTGAGCACCAAGGCACCGCCGCCCCGCAGGGGAATGGAGAATGGTGTGTGAGCACCAAGGCACCGCCGCCCCGCGGGGGAATGGAGAATGGTGTGTGAGCACCAAGGCACCGCTGCCCCACGAGGGAATGGAGAATGGTGTGTGAGCACCAAGGCACCACCGCCCCGCGGGGGAATGGAGAATGGTGTGTGAGCACCAAGGCACCGCTGCCCCACGAGGGAATGGAGAATGGTGTGTGAGCACCAAGGCACCGCTGCCCCACGAGGGAATGGAAAATGGTGTGTGAGCACCAAGGCACCACCGCCCCGCGGGGGAATGGAGAATGGTGTGTGAGCACCAAGGCACCGCCGCCCCGCGGGGGAATGGAGAATGGTGTGTGAGCACCAAGGCACCGCCGCCCTGCGGGGAATGGAGAATGGTGTGTGAGCACCAAGGCACCGCCGCCCCGCGGGGGAATGGAGAATGGTGTGTGAGCACCAAGGCACCGCCGCCCCACGGGGGAATGGAGAATGGTGTGTGAGCACCAAGGCACCGCCGCCCCACGAGGAAATGGAGAATGGTGTCTGAGCACCAAGGCACCCAATATGACAGTTACGAATAAGGGAGGGACCACATCCTGTGCCATCACGGATACTGACTTCTGCTTTACCCCACAAGAAGAGACACATATAAACGGGTATATCATATATCCTGAACTAAACAAAGAAACCATTAATGGGACAGTGACGGACACTATCCGAGAAGGGTATACAAAGGCAATAAGGCCACAAGGAAAACCGATACCCGAACTGGACGAAGAACAGACCCAACTGGAGCATGACATTCAGAGGCAGAGACAAAAGTATGTTATTTTGATGGAAGAAATAGATAAGCTACAAAAGGACACTGAAGAAATGTTGGCTAGTCGGCCTTGGTATACTAAGTTTTGGAATGCTGGACTCAATGTGCAAATACACCCCATGATAAGGATAATATCACATGTATTGGTTGTCGTACAAGGCGTTGTATTGCTGATCTTGTTGTTATCCTGTCAAAAATGCAGCAGGAATAAGAGACAAGCCATAACAAGAGCGATAAGTAAAAAACTAGATAAGGCAAATTTAAAAAGTCCAGCAGAAAGGACTTATCTTATATAACCTCGATGGGAAAGCCAACAGGCAGATCCTGCAGTTTGGGAAGTAGCTACCCAAGCGGAGGGACAAAGCTGGGGCTCACCCATGAGAAAGTAATAGGGAAATGGCCTGGTTGGGCGTATAGTAAGGGGATTGTAAGGGGACAAAAATGACTTCTTAGAATTAAAAGTTAGAAGAAACTATAACTTCTTAGAATTAAAATTAGTGGAAACTAGAAGGCTGATAAGTTTGTCTCCTATCCTTGCTTAGGAATATAGGACCTAGACAAAACAGGAACTGTAAAGCTAATAAGCTGGTCTTTTGTCCTTGCTTAAGATAAGGCAGGACATACAGATTCTCAAAGCATGATGTAAGCAACTCCTGGCCAGAGCAGGAACAGATAATTTGGCCCGTGAATGCTGTAAAGATGGGTTTCTGTGAACCATTCAGCAACCTCCCTGATAAGGGACATCGAATGGACACAGCCCTTCGCCTATTCTGTAGACCAATCAATGATCGTAGAAGGGGGGTGCACACCTCAAGTTCGGGTATAGCTGCTGTACGTATTTGATACTCGGGGGAAGAAGCCTTTCTCTGGGATGAGACTGAGATTTTTCCCCTGCATATGCTTGAATAAAGATCGTGAAACTTAGCCAAGGTGTCCGTCTGGTGAATTTGTGGTTGCTATAGGGCAAGCATCGACCCCTTATCTCAGGGGGTCCGCTTGAGAGGAGGGAAGACTTCTCTTTTACCCCAACAAGAAAACGGGGAATTATAGAGCGGTAAGCCTGACATTGATAGTGAGGAAAATGCTAGAGTCCATTATAAAAGATGTAATAGCAGAGCACTTGGGAAAACAGTGACCGGATCGGACAAAGTCAACGTGGATTTACAAAAGGTAAATCATGCTTGACTAATCTATTGGAATTTTTTGAGGATGTAACTGGTTGAATAGATAAGGGAGAACCAGTAGATGTGGTGTATTTGGACTTTCAGAAGGCTTTCGGTAAGGTCCCGCATAAGAGATTAGCGTGTAAAGTTAAAGCACATGGAATTGGGGGTAAGGTACTGACTTGAATAGAAAACTGGTTGGCAAACAGGAAGCAAAGAGTTGGAATAAACAGGTCTTTTCTGGAGTGGCAGGCAGTGACTAGTGGGGTACTGCAGGGATCGGTGCTAGGACCCCAGCTATTCATAATATATATTAATGAGCTAGACGAGGGAACTAGATATAATATCTCCAAGTTTGCAGACGACACAAAGCTGGGTGGGCGTGTGTACTGTGAGGAGGATGCAGTGAAACTCCAGTATGATTTGGACAGGTTGGGTGATTGGGCAGATGCATGGCAGATGCAGTATAATGTGGATAAATATGAGGTTATCCACTTTGGCGGCAAAAACAGGAAGACAGATTATTATCTGAACAGCAATAGATTGGGAAAAGGAGAAGTGCAACGAGACCTGGGTGTCCTTGTGCACCAGTCGCTGAAGGTAAGCATGCAGGTGCAGCAGGCGGTTAAGAAGGCAAATGGTATGTTGGCCTTCATAGCGAGAGGATTCGAGTACAGGAGCAAGGATGTCTTTCTGCAGTTGTACAGGGCCTTGGTGAGACCACACCTTGAGTATTGTGTGCAGTTTTGGTCGCCTTATCTGAGGAAGGATGTTCTTGCCATGGAGGGAATGCAGCGAAGATTCTCCAAACTGATACCTGGGATGGCAGGAATGACGTATGAAGAGAGATTGGGTCGTTTCAGCTTATATTCGCTAGAGTTTAGAAGAATGAGAGGGGATCTCATTGAAACTTATAAAATTCTAATGGGACTAGACAGACTAGATGCAGGAAGGATGTTCCCGGTGGCAGGGGAGTCCAGTACCAGGGGTCACTGTCTAAGGATAAGGGGTAAGCCATTTAGGACAGAGATGAGGAGGAATTTCTTCACCCAGAGAGTATAAGGTGGTTAAAAAGGCATATGGGATACTTGCCTTCATTAGCCGAGGCATAGAATATAATAGCAGGGAGGTTGTGATGGAGCTGTACAAAACGCTGGTAAGGCCACAGCTGGAGTACTGTGTGCAGTTCTGGTCGCCACACTATAGGAAGGATGTGATTGCTTTGGAGAGGGCGCAGAGGAGATTTACCAGGATGTTACCTGGCCTGGAGCACTTCAGCTATTAAGAAAGACTGGACAGGCTGGGGTTGTTTTCCTTGGAGCAGAGAAGGCTGAGGCGGGACCTGATTGAGGTATACAAAATTATGAGGGGCATAGATAGGGTGGATAGAAAGGAACTTTTCCCCTTAGTAGAGGGGTCAATAACAAGGGGGCATAGATTCAAGGTAAGGGGCAGGAGGTTTAGAGGGGATTTGAGGAAGAACTTTTTCACCCAGAGGGTGGTTGGAATCTGGAACTCACTGCCTGAAAGGATGGTAGAGGCAGGAACCCTCACAACATTCAAGAAACATTTGGATGAGCACTTGAAATGCCATAGCATACAAGGCTACGGACCAAATGCTGGAAAATGGGATTAGATTAGACAGGGCTTGATGGCCGGTGCGGACGCGATGGGCCGAAGGGCCTCTTTCTGTGCTGTATACCTCTATGACTATGACCTTATCAAATGTCTTCTGAAAATCCAAATACACCACATCCACTGGTTCCCCCCTTATCTATTATGCTAGTTGCAACCTCAAAAAACTCTAACAGTTTCATCAAACATGATTTCCCTTTCATAAATCATTGTCCACTCTGCCCAATCCTATTACAGTAAACTCTTGTTTAAATGGCACTTAATCATCCGGAATACTTTAATAACTGGCAAAATAGATAACCGGTAATCTTGCTGAATCCATTCAGCACTCGTTTTGCCGAGTCCGAGACTCCCGCGGTGGCCGAGTTAGTTAGTGGTTTTTATTTTTGTTTGTGTTAAAAATTGCCTTGGTAGGTATACGTCTCTGTTTTCCAGACTTTTTCATCAACCGGCCCCATCCTGGTCCCATAGGTGCTGGATAAGAAAGAGTTTACTGTATTATTTTTTAAGTGCCCTGTTACCACGTCCTTAATAATAGATTCAAACATTTTCCCTACTACTGATGGGAGGGTTTAAACTAAAATGGCAGGGGGTTGGGAACCTGTGCAGGGAGACAGAAGAATGGGAAACAAGGATAGAAGCAAAAGATAGGAAGGAGAAAAGCAAAAGTGGCAGGCAGGGAAATCAAGGGTTTAAATCAAACATGGCCACAGTAAATAATAGTTCTAAAAGGTCTAAGAGTGTTAAAAAAACAAGCCTGAAGGCTTTGTATCTTAATGCGAGGAGCATTCGTAATAAGGTGGATGAATTAGCTGCGCAAATAGATGTAAATGGATATGATATGATTGGGATTATGGAAACATAGCTCCAGGGTGACCAAGGCTGGGAACTCAACATCCAGGGGTATTCAATATTCAGGAAAGACAGGCAAAAAGGAAAAGGAGGTGGGGTAGCATTGCTGGTTAAAGAGGAGATTAACACAATAGTAAGGAAGGATATTAGCTCTGATGATGTGGAATCTGTATGGGTAGAGCTGAGAAATACCAAGGGGCAGAAAACATTAGTGGGAGTTGTATACAGACCCCCAAACAGTAATGCCGAGCTTGGGGATGGCATTAAATGGGAAATTAGAGATGCGTGCAATAAGGGCACAGCAGTTATCATGGGTGACTTTAATTTACATATAGATTGGGCTAACCAAATTAGTAACAATACTGTGGAAGAGGAATTCCTGGAGTGTATACGGGATGGTTTCCTGGACCAATATGTTGAGGAACCAACTAGAGATCAGGCCATCTTAGACTGGGTATTATGTAATGAGAAAGGATTAATTAGCAATCTTGTTGTGCGAGGCCCCTTGGGGCGGAGCGATCATAATATGATAGAATTCTTCATTAAGATGGAGAGTGAAGTAGTTGACTCAGAGACTAGGGTCCTGAATTTAAATAAAGGAAACTACGATGGTATGAGGCGAGAGATGGGTAGGATGGATTGGGGAATGTTACTTAAAGGGTTGATGGTCGACAGGCAATGGCAAACATTTAAAGAATTTGTTCATCCCTGTTTGGCATAAAAATAAAACAAAAAAGGTGACTCAACCGTGGCTAACAAGGGAAATTAGGGATAGCATAAAATCCAAGGTGAGGACATATAAATTGGCCAGAAAAAGCAGCAAACCTGAGGATTGGGAGCAGTTTAGGATTCAGCAAAGGAGGACAAAGGGATTAATTAAGAGGGGGGAAATAGAGTATGAGAGTAAGCTTGAAGCTAACATAAAAACTGATTGTAAAAGCTTTTATAGATATGTGAAGAGAAAAAGATTGGTGAAGTCAAGCGTAGGTCCCTTGCAGTCAGAATCAGGGGCATTTATAATGGGGAACAAAGAAATGGCAGACCAATTAAATACATACTTTGGTTCTGTCTTTACAAAGGAGAACACAAATAACCTCCCAGAGATGTCGGGGAACATAGGGTCTAATGAGAGGGAGGAACTGAATGAAATCAGTATTTGTAGGGAAATGGTGTTAAGGAAATTGATGGGATTGAAGGCTGATAAATCCCCAGGGCCTGATAATGTACATCCTAGGGTACTTAAGGAAGTGGCCCTAGAAATAGATGATGCATTGCTGGTCGTCTTCCAGAATCGATAGAATTTTGGAACAGTTCCCATGGATTGGAGGGTAGCTAATGTTACCCCACTATTCAAAAAAGGTGGTAGAGAGAAAATGGGAAATTATAGACCGGTAAGCCTGACATCGGTAGTGGGGAAAATGCTAGAGTCCATTATAAAAGATGTAATAGCAGAGCACTTGGAAAACAGTGACAGGATCGGACAAAGTCAACATGGATTTACAAAAGGTAAATTGTGCTTGACTAATCTACTGGAATTTTTTGAGGATGTAACTGGTAGAATAGATAAGGTAAAACCAGTGGATGTGTTGTATTTGGACTTTCAATAAGGTCCCGCATAAGAGATTAGCGTGTAAATTTAAAGCACATGGAATTGGGGGCAAGGTACTGACTTGGATAGAGAACTGGCTGGCAGACAGGAAGCAAAGAGTTGGAATGAACGGGTCTTTTTCCGAGTGGCAGGCAGTGACTAGTGGGGTACCGCAGGGATCGGTGCTAGGACCCCAGCTATTCACAATATATATTAATGATCTAGACGAGGGAACTAGATGTAATATCTCCAAGTTTACAGACGACACAAAGCTGGGTGGGCATGTGTGCTGTGAGGCGGATGCTGAGAAACTTCAGTATGATTTGGACAGGTTGGGTGAGTGGGCAGATGTATGGCAGGTGCAGTATAATGTGGATAAATGCGAGGTTATCCACTTTGGTGGCAAATACAGGAAGGCAGATTATTATCTGAATGGGAATAGATTAGGAGAAGGGGAAGTGCAACGAGACCTGGGTGTCCTTGTGCACCAGTCGCTGAAGGTAAGCATGCAGGTGCAGCAGGCGGTTAAGAAGGCAAATGGTATGTTGGCCTTCGTAGCGAGAGGATTCGAGTACAGGAACAAAGATGTCTTGCTGCAGTTGTACAGGGCCTTGGTGAGACCACACCTTGAGTATTGTGTGCAGTTTTGGTCGCCTTATCTGAGGAAGGATGTTCTTGCCATGGAGGGAGTGCTCCATGACTGATACCTGGGATGGCAGGAATGACATATGAGGAGAGATTGGGTCGATTGGGCTTATACTCACTGGAGTTTAGAAGAATGAGAGGGGATCTCATTGAAACTTATAAAATTCTAACAGGACTATACAGACTAGATGCAGGAAGGATGTTCCCGATGGCCGGGGAGTCCAGAACCAGGGGTCACAGTCTAAGGATAAGGGGTAAGCCATTTAGGACAGAGATGAGGAGGAATTTCTTCACCCAGAGAGTGGTGAACCTGTGGAATTCTCTACCACAGAAGGCAGTTGAGGCAATTTCATTAAATATATTCAAGAAGGAGTCAGATATACTTCTTAAGTCTAAAGGGATCAAGAGATATGGGCAGAAGGCAGGGACAGGGTACTGAGTTTGGATGATTAGCCATGATCGCATTGAATGGCGGAGCAGGCTCGAGGGGCCGAATGGCCTACTCCTGCTCCTATCTTCTATGTTTCTATGTTTCTATGATGTCAGGCTAGCTGGTCTGTAGTTCCCCGTTTTCTCTCTCCCTCCTTTCTTAAATAGTGGGGTTACATTTGCCACCTTCCTATCCGTGGGAACTGTTCTAGAATCTATGGAATTTTGGAAAATGACAACCAATGCATCCACTATCTCTATAGCCACCTCTTTCAGGTGTAGATCCGCTACATGGGCTGTTTAAAATTTTTCATCTGTGATGCACCCATAACTCGGGCACAATTCGGGAGGCAGGGAGAAGAAAAGTCTTCCCTGGTGTTCAATTTCCACAGTAAAATTGTGGTGATTATTCCTTGTTTAGTAAAAGTATTGTGATTGGTTGTTTGTTAACTGCCTTGGGATATATGTTGTAATCTCATTGGTAGTTGATGATTACATGATGTGTTGTGGCCACCTTAAATTCAGTTCTTTTCCAGCTTTGGTTGGGACTGGATGTGGGAAGATGTGCTGCAGATTTTAAAGTTAATAAAGCCTAGCTTTGGAAGGCAAATCTATTCTTTATTTCAATTTATTAACTTTATGTTAGAATGGAGCGATATCTTCAACCAGAACGATTCAAGGCTGACCCCAATTCTGCTGGAGTGGATGATAAATGGAAACATTGGTATTGTACATTAAAAAACTTTTTGGGCATGTTGGATCAAGAGTCTCTAAATAAGCTGAATATGCTGATCAACTACATTGCTCCGGATGTATATAAATATATTTTGGACTGTAAAACTTATGAAGTGGCTATTTCTACATTGGAAAAGATTTTTGTTAAACCAAAGAATGAGGTATTTGCACGTCACCTTCTATCTGCCCGTAGGCAGCAGGTGGGAGAATCTTTGGATACTTATTTACAAGCACTTCAGTGCCTTAGTGTTAACTGTAATTATAAGGCCGTGACGGCTGAAGAATATAAGGAAGAATCGGTACGGGATGCTTTTATTAATGGATTACTGTCTAGATCAATTTGTCAGCGGTTGTTAGAAAATAAGACTTTGGATCTTAAAAGTGCTTTTGAGCAAGCTTCTACATTGGATGTGGCTCAGAGAAGTTCGGATTCTTATGCTCTTTTTAATCGGCCTGCGACTATGGTTTCGGCAGTTTCGGATGAAAAGGAATTATGTGGACTTAATGGGAGTGGTTTACTAGATTCTGAAACAGTTTCTACTTCAGCGGCTGTTGCCTCTAGGATTCAGAAGTGTTATTTTTGTGGGAATATCCGGCACCCTCGTCTGAAGTGTCCTGCTCGGGAGGCTGTGTGTAGTAAATGCGGCAAGAGAGGTCATTATGCACGTGTGTGCAAATCATCAGGTTCAATTACCTCCTCCTCTCCTGGTGTGGGAGGGCCCTCCTCCACTACCTCCTCTGTGACTATTCAGCCTTTAGATAGGGCGTTTATTGCATCAATTTCTGCTGCATTTGCTCATGGCCTAAACAAAGCTATAGTTACGGCTCAAGTTAATGGGTTGGAAGTGAAGGCCCTTATAGATACGGGCAGTACTGAGAGTTTTATAAGTCTTCAGTTTGCGAAGGAGAAGCATTTGAAAATTTCGCCTGTTACGTATCAGGTGTGTATGGCTCAGACGACCCTTACTTCACAAATAGCTGGTTGTTGCTTTGTGAAAATGATTCTTCTAGGTAATACGTATACTGATATACGCCTATCTGTTTTGCCTAATCTCTGTGCGGATATTTTGATTGGACATAATGTGCTTCAGTTACACGAGTCTCTTAGTCTTTCATTTGGAGGGACTAAGCCACCTTTATCTATTTGTGGATTAACCTCTTTATCTATTTCTCCATTATCACTTTTTTCCAATTTGATGTCGGATTGTAAGCCAATTGCTACCAAGTCAAGAAGATATAGTAGTCAGGATAGAGAATTTATTAATTCTGAAGTTCAACGTCTCTTATTGGAAGGAATCATTGAACCTAGTTGTTCGCCTTGGCGAGCACAGGTAGTTGTCACGACTAACGAGAGACACAAGAAACGAATGGTGATAGACTATTCCCAAACTATTAATAGGTATACTCAATTAGACGCGTACCCTTTGCCTAAGATTGATGAGCTTATCAACAAAGTATCTCAGTATAAGTTTTTTAGCACTATTGATTTAAAGAGTGCTTATCCTCAGATTCCTATTGTTAAGAAGGATCAACCATATACGGCCTTTGAGGCTGGTGGAAAGCTGTATCAGTTTTGCCGAATACCATTTGGTGTTACTAATGGTGTTGCTTGTTTTCAACGGGCAATGGATGCTTTTATAAGTGATAACTCCCTCTCTGACACCTTTTCATACTTAGATGACATCACAGTGTGTGGCAAATCAAGGGTGGAGCATGATTCTAATTTAAAAAGATTCCTTCAAGCTGCAGAAAAAGTTGGTTTAACTTTTAACAAAGAGAAATGTATCTTTTCGACTACTGAGGTAAATCTATTGGGGTATATTATCTCGGGAAACAAGATTAAACCAGATCCAGAACGTCTGCGACCATTGATTGATTTACCTTGTCCTACTAATCCTAAGGCTTTGCAACGAGTTGTTGGACTGTTTTCTTATTATTCTAATTGGATTGCAAATTTTTCACGGAAGATCTGGCCTCTTATTCGGGTTACGACATATCCTCTATCATGGGAGGCCAGGACATGTTTTGAGAATTTTAAAAAGGATATTTTAGGAGCAGTTGTGCATTCTATTGATGAGCAGGTTCCCTTTGTGATCGAGACGGATGCTTCGGATTTTGCAATTGGGGCTACTCTGAACCAAAATGGAAGACCTGTGGCCTTTTTCTCACGTACTTTGAACAATAGTGAAAAAAGACATTCTTCAATAGAGAAAGAGGCATACGCAATAGTAGAAGCATTGCGTAAATGGAGACATTATTTATCGGGGCGACATTTCACGTTGGTAACTGATCAAAAATCTGTGTCCTTTATGTTTGATGTTAAACATTTTGGAAAGATCAAAAATGATAAAATAATGAGATGGAGGATTGAGTTGGCATGTTACCATTTTGACATAGTTTATCGTCCGGGGAAGGATAATGTTGCTGCTGATGCACTGTCGAGGGCTTATTGTTCTGTGATTCACAGAGATACGCTTATTAATCTTCACAATGCCTTATGTCATCCTGGGGTTACGAGGATGATACACTTTGTACGCAGTAAGAACTTGCCTTTTTCAGTTGAAGACGTCAAGCGGATGACTTCATCATGTTCAATCTGTGCTCAGTGTAAACCGAATTTCTTTAAGCCTCAACGAGCTCATCTTATAAAGGCTACTTCTCCTTTTGAACGTTTGAGCGTCGATTTTAAGGGGCCTCTTCCTTCAACTACTCAAAACCGATATATATTTACTGTTGTGGATGAGTTTTCAAGGTTCCCTTTTGCTTTTCCTTGTGCAGATGTATCAGCTGCTACAGTTATTAAATGTCTGACTCAACTTTTTGTCATCTTTGGGATGCCTGCGTATATCCATTTGGATCAGGGAAGTTCTTTTATGTCTTCCCAGTTGAAGGAATACCTTCAGAGTCGGGGAATTTCTACTAGTAGAACTACCCCGTATAATCCCCAGGGTAATGGACAGTGCGAACGATACAATGGGGTGATCTGGAAGGCAGTTGTGTTGGCTTTGACATCCCGGAACCTTAAGAATACACAGTGGGAAATGGTACTGCCTGATGCCCTGCATTCCATTAGATCATTGCTTTCAACGGCTACTAATGTGACCCCCCATGAAAGGCTCTTTAACTATCCGCGGAGATCTACTATGGGATATTCGGTACCTTCATGGCTTACTATGCAGGGACCTGTGCTGCTTCGACGCCATGTTAGATTGTCAAAATATGATCCTTTGGTGGAGGAGGTGGAGCTGTTAGAGGCAAATTCCCAATATGCTCATATTCGATTCCAAGATGGGAAAGAAAGTACTGTTTCAATTAACGACTTGGCTCCTTGTGGGGGCCAGCCCTCTTCTGAGGATATTAACAATAGTCATGATTCAGATAATGTGGATGCTGTTACAGATACTACGAATATTTCCAATCCGATTGCAGATAATTATACTTCTATTAGTCAGCCCTTGATAGATGTTTATGACCGTCCCAGTTTACCTTCTGATGGGATTTCTAATCCGGAAACCGTTGAAAATCGGATATGGATAGCCTTCCTGCTGAAGATACCTCTGTGCCTTCTGGTGTGGGAGGGCAAGGAATTTCACCAAGGTTAAGAAGGTCGACACGAACAAGATATCCGGTCGACCGATTGAAAATGGACTTTTAAATTGATAGTAATGTTTTAAAATTGTTGAAATATTATAGTATATTGTTTTAGTTGAGAGATACTTAATACTTATGTGCAATGTTACTATTTGTTGTTGTTCACTTAGTATTGTGTCATGTGAACAGTTTCATTCTTGTTGTGCATAGTTTTAGTTGTAAATAATTAATTATAAATTGTAAAGGTTATTTAGGTTGGAGTATATTTTAAAAGGAGGGGTGAATGTGGTGATTATTCCTTGTTTAGTAAAGTATTGTGATTGGTTGTTTGTTAACTGCCTTGGGATATATGTTGTAATCTCATTGGTAGTTGATGATCACATGATGTGTTGTGGCCACCTTAAATTCAGTTCTTTTCCAGCTTTGGTTGGGACTGGATGTGGGAAGATGTGCTGCAGATTTTAAAGTTAATAAAGCCTAGCTTTGGAAGGCAAATCTATTCTTTATTTCAAAATGTATTCAGTTTGAGTGTGAAAGCATGGAGTTCATATTCTTTTGAACATTCAATCTCAAATATCATATCATTTTGAAGATACCTCACTGGATCCTCGATTCTCTGCTACAATATGAGTCAGGGCTTTTTACAGTGTTAAATGGCCAAAAATAACAAG